>NC_142461.1:97650000-98250000 GCF_049115385.1 Moschus berezovskii
CACAGTCTCTTCATACATGGACCTGCTTCCCTTCCTTTTGCTTTCCTTGATGTGCTAAACATAGATCAGGAAATCAAGGGCTAAATACATAAGTTAAGGAACAGTAGTCTATTTCATACTTATAGAATTGTGTGGGAAGATCCCCTGGAGGATGGCATGGCAACTCACTCCAGTGTTTTTGCCTGGAGAATCCCATGGACAGAGTAGCCTGGCAGGTTACAGTCCATGGGGTTGCAAAGAGTCAGACACAAGCAACTTAGCATATACACAGAATTGTATACTCATCATTCCCACCTTATTTTATCTAATCTTTAATATATTTTTGATTTTTTTAATATTTTATTCAGTTAAACAAACAGTGGTATACATAGTGTTAGACACTTGGATCATTTTCAACATTGGGAAATTACACGTTTGTTCATTTTTTCCCCTGAGTATCCTGGTTATACTAATCAGGGGGTGCTAGCTAAAAATAAAGATATTTTTTCCTCTCTCCCAGAGAGTCTGCTATATTATGGCTGATATGGTACCAGATAATCCTTATGGTAGGATATATTTGCAACACAGTGATGTAGTGGCAATAATGAGTATTTGCCCAAATAAATGAAGGCTGTAGTGTTTTTGGAACTCTGCATTCAAATGGGTATATTTTTCCTTTTCTCCTTTGACTTTAGCTTCTCTTCTTTTCTCAGATATTTGTAAGACCTCCTCAGATAGCCATTTCGCCTTTTTGCATTTCTTTTTCTTGGGGATGGTCTTGATCACTACCCCCTGTACAATGTCACAAACCTCTGTCCCATGGTTCTTCAGTCACTCTATCAGTTTTTAAAATAAATTTTTGAAAGACGTCTTGTATCAAAATATGAGATCAAAATGAATTACCATTTTTCCACTTTAGATAGAATTTATCTAAAATCAATACCATATTACTGATTTAGGTGCTACACAGAAAATCACAACACCTTAGTTATGATACCAACACAAAGATTTTGGGAACTGAACACTTCTGTGGAGCAATGATTACTTAACTATTAATTACTTAATTCATTGCACAGTATTTGGAGTAACATCTTGAATGCCAGGTGTAAAGGGCAGTAGACAAATATTCAATAAATTTTTAATCGCTTATGAACTCATATTATCATTGCTGTTTCTAGAATTCACTAACATTAGATTTTTTGTTAGTGATTCGTGATGTTGGGAAAGTATGAAGAAAATCAACTTTTATCAAAAATACACAATTCAAGGAATAATAATTTTCTGCCAGTGCAGGGAACACAGGTTTGATCCCTGGACTGGAAAGATCCAACATGCCACGAAGCAACTAAGCGCTTGCACGTAAGCCCACTACTGAGCATGCATCTAGAGACCATGAGCCACAACTGCTGAGCTCATATGCTGCAACTACGGACACCCACATGCCTCGAGCCTGCGCTGGGCAACAAGAGAAGCCCATGTACTACATCAAAGACTAGCCCCTGCTCACCACAAGTAGAGAAAGCTCTTCACAGCAATGAAGACCCAGTGCAGCCATACACTAAAAAAAAAAAATAATTTATGCAATTCAAGAACCTTCCTAGGCCTGTCAGATCACATTCTCTGGTGGTACAGAGTAGAAATAAATATTTTTAAACAGTGATTTTCTTTTGATACCCTCATTACCTTGATCCCATTTCCAGTAAAAATATAATGTTATCCTTGGGCAGTAAGCCATAGCAATCCAGAGTAGAGAAGTCCATATTGATTGGATAAAACAATGTTGAATGATAAGAAAATGAAAATAGCTTTTGTTTTCCATGCTCATCATAATTCATACTCATTTTCATAATATTGATGGAAAGAGATAATGGATGGCCTCGTCACCATGAGGAAACATGGTAATAATCCACCCTCTGAGAGAAGAGTTCTGGTCATGTAAAACAAGGACTAGTTAAAATATTTTACAGTGTATTTTGAAATGTGTTAAAATGCTTATTTTTTAAGCAGATGACTTTTTTAGCTGAGTCATACAGGTTTGTTTAATATTATAATTAGTTTTGCCTCTCCCTGCCTTCAAGATCTACCATCTAGAAACAAAAGCAATTTTTAGAGGTGACCAAATACAATGTTGTTATTGTTGTTTTAATGCTGTAAACCAATTACCAAATTTAGAATAAGAAAAATTCACCTTTAAAAAAGATCTTTACTGTAAGCACATTTTTATTTGTATCGTCCTCAAAAAGGAAAGTTCATACTTAGTCTGAGATATTTTCCTTTTAATTGAATGCATAAATAAAATAAAAGTGTGTTTATATAAGCTGATTTATGGAAATCTAACGTGAAATCGTATCCTACCACATGCTTTACAGTCTGGAAAATTCAGGCTTGATTTTACCTTTATAAGGCTCAGTGTCATTGAGACAGTTAAATGTAGAATTCCACATATTTTCTAAGTGTGGGCACCAGTCTTTTCCCCTCAAAATGAGAGTTGGGGGTGTTTCCTGTGGCTAAGTGATAAAGAATTTCCCTGCTAATGCAAGAAACATGGGTTTACTTCCAGCCAAAAATTAAATAAATAAAGGAATTGGATAATGCATTATCAAAGACTCTTCTGGTTTGGGAAAAGAAAAAGGGGGAAAAAAATAAAAGCTCTGTACAGCTATAGGATTGGTAGTAGAGAAATGAGAGAGAAAGTGAGAGAGAGATGGGATGTCCAACCAGGTAGCTGATTATAGCGAGGTAGCTTGGCCTAGTGCCATTAGATAGAGCTGTTAAACAAATGAAATTTACTTTTCACATTCTTCTTCAGTGCCAGTCAGTTGGGTGTTTTTAATCACTGTGAGTTTTCAGAGTCCTTCTAAAATCATTACTAGAATGTGAGAGGTTAATCCCACCTCCTGACCTCATAGAGCTATGGGCCAAACCTTTGGAATTCTAAAAGGCAGGGAGGTCTCCTTCCTTCTGATTTAGTTTCACAGGCTCCTGGGACATCAATTTTTAAAGGCCCAGTCAACAGATTACAGAAATCATTCAAGTTAAATTTTTATTAGGAAAAAAAATTACAAATGCTCTTTCCTGTGAACATATAAACTTAAATATCTTTTGGGAAAGAATAGGAAAGGGGATGGAGCAAAACATGTGGGAGATTTTTGTAATGCGAATATGCAGCGCTAAGATTAAAGGGTTTTTCTAGTGGTTCTATTGAATAATTAATATCAATTACTATTTCCAAGGGCATCAAAACTTATTAGAAATAAGTGGCCAGGGCTTTTATAGGAAGCATATCTGGGAAATAACTAGGGACAACAGATCTGGGCATACTAAACATCTAGAAAATCTTTCATTAGCTCCAATTTTCAAGAATGAGTTCTAACCTCTGATAGGACTCCAGCCTATTTCTAAAGAGAGCACTAACCTTTTACAATTGTTCTTAAAACCTTTGTCTTAGAAATTTAATATGTGGGACTTATTTTCAGCTTTAAAACTGTACAATGGAAGATACACCTTGTTGTAGGGGACAGGAATTCTAGCTGTATTGGATTTTTTGCCATTTATTCAGAATTTGTTTTCAATCCAGTAATTTGAGGTGAATTCCCATCTGTTCCCATGACTCTCTGGCTTGCAAATCACAATATCTGAGAGTCCATGCCCTGAATGATTGGTGCTGTCACAGTCTTGGCAGAATCAGAATTGCAGGGTATAGGAATGACACTTATGAATACTATTGTTGATAAAACTAGAAATTTGGAATGTGTGATTTGGCTTTTCCTAGTTATGGTGAAGAATCTGCTGTACTCTGTTGGCATTTGTAAGGCCAAATCATTGGGTTAAGGTTTTGGTTTGTACCTGTGAATCAAAATAAAGCAAAATAACCTCCGTAGAAGTCAAAACACATCCTCAGCATCAGTGTCAACAAACTTTAAAACCAATTCAGTTGACTCAGATTTAGACCAAACTAGAGCCAGCTTAACCTGAAACTCCCGAAAGTTCAGCTACTTAATCTAATCCTTTCTTACACATTATATTGATTTGGGAATCCTCCAGAATTTATGACAGTAGATGTCTCATTGCAAAAACTAAAACTAAGGGAAAAGGTGGTCTTCTTGATATCTTACAAAATTTCAGGTTTACCTTATAAAGTAAGTATAATGCTAGAACCCCTCCGGGAATCTGAGCACCCAGTTAATGAGGGTTTGTTGAGATTTGATAACACTGAACAGTTGCTAAACCACTGAGGGCAGTCTTGTTATGCCACCAAAATTATTATTGATAATCTGGAAGATAAGGGATGGCTGCTTAATTACCTGAGTGGCAGCAAATAGAAGAATCTTTGTTACATTGAAATTGACCTGCACACCTACATTTTCTTCAGGCAAAATGGGTGCATGAGTTTCCCAGGCATCTGGGTCAAACCAGGAAGAGAGCTGAGGCAATGGTAAGCTTGGAATCTCTCCAATATGACTCTTAGAGGAGTAAACAAGCTAATATAGAGAAACTTCAGGTGGACATTTCCAAATTCCAGCAGCAAAGGATCAAGATATCTACCATTAGAGTAGAGTACATCCACCAAGGCTTTGAGAACTTCAAATTAAAGACTATCAGTTATTGAAATAGGGCTCCATAGAACCCTTCATGGATAACCATGAAGTAATCCACAAATGTAAGCATTGGCTTAAAACACCTGTCATGTCATCTTTACCTTCTCCCATTTACCTGCTATTCAGTATCTTCCTTTCAAATGAATCATAGTCTGGTCATGATGGGATAAACAGTAGATGAAAAAACTGAGGTAAGAATGAAGACTTTTCTCCTGACTTGCCCACAGTATCACCTGCAACAGCCCCTAAGTGGAAAATGGATGTATATTAATATTAATTTGTATGAATTTTTAATTACTAAAATTGCTAAATATTACTGATTACTAAATTGGAAACTTAAACTAACAAAGGCATGCACTGCTAAATTTTCTTGCAGGAAGAGGATAAATTTCCTCTTCAAAAAAAGTTGTGAAGGATAGGAGACAAAACATGTCCAATATAAGATAATCACATCTTCACAAGTCAGACCAATGATTCAAGTAAATTGGTTTGCCTGTTAAATATTGTCTGACTATTTCTTCTTCTTAACAAAGTGCTTTAGCCCCTAGACCTTAACTTTGCCTATATAACTTTTACCATCCATATTGGAAAACATTTTTTCAACAATCATTTCAAATATCATCTCTTAAGTAAAAGTTTTCCAGATGTGCACAGAAATTATGCACTACCTCACCTATTCCTTCCCAGGACTTCTTGTTACCTGATACTTTGCATATATTCATACTTTTATAAGCATGTCTCCTTTGAAAGATTTTGAGACTTTTTAAAAGAGATTTTCTGTCTTAGCAACCAGCAGTGTGGTTACTTTATTGAATTAATAAATGCATATATTTGAAATTATCATAAAGTTTATACAAACAATTAACTACAAGTTCCCTTACAGTATCTTCCAGTCAGTTACTGACTTCCATGTAGAAGAAGTCTGAGCCCTCTTCCAAATTCCAATCATTCAACTATTTAAAAATATTTTGTGTGGACTCCCTGAGTATCTCTTATTTCCCCCTTATTATTCTTTTTATAACATCATGATAAAATTATTTACAATTTTATCACAATAGTATTAAGGGTTCTCATGTGTAAGCAAAACAGTCAATATTGGCACACATCAGAAGAGAAAAATAATGTAAGTGTAGGTCACAAATAAGAAGGCTGGAAAAACAACTTTGAAATAAGAAACAAAGCAGACATGAAAAGAATCATTATGTGAAGGTATCATTTAAGATATTCTTGCTATTTAATTTGACTCAAGTCTAGAAATTGATAATCCTGTACTAGCTATATTCAGAAATGGTATGGACCTAGCAGAAGCAGAAGATAATAAGAAGAGGTGGCAAGAATACACAGAAGAACTGTACAAAAAAAATCTTCACAACCAAGATAATCATGATGGTGTGATCATTCACCCAGAGCCAGACATCTTGGAATGTGAAGTCAAGTGGACCTTAGAAAGCATCACTAGGAACAAAGTTAGTGGAGGTGATGGAATTCTAGTTGAGCTATTTCAAATCCTGAAAGAGGATGCTGTGAAAGTGCTGCACTCAATATGCCAGCAAATTTAGAAAACTCAACAGTGGACACAGGACTGGAAAAGGTCAGTCTTCATTCCAATCCCAAAGAAAGGCAATGCCAAAGAATGCTCCAGCTACCGCACAATTTCACTCATCTCACACGCTAGTAAAGTCATGCTCAAAATTCTCCAAGCCAGGCTTCAGCAATACATGAACCGTGAACTTCCAGATGTTCAAGCTGGTTTTAGAAAAGGCAGAGGCACCAGAGATCAAATTGCCAACATCCGCTGGATCATGGAAAAAGCAAGAGAGTTCCAGAAAAACATCTATTTCTGCTTCATTGACTATGCCAAAGCCTTTGACTGTGTGGATCACAATAAACTGTGGAACATTCTGAAAGAGATGGGAATACCAGACCACCTGACCTGCCTCTTGAGAAACCTGTATGCAGGTCAGGAAGCAACAGTTAGAACTGGACATGGAACAACAGACTGGTTCCAAATAGGAAAAGTACGTCAAGGTTGTATATTGTCACCCTGCTTATTTAACTTCTATGCAGAGTACATCATGAGGAATGCTGGGTTGGAAGAAGCACAAGCTGGAATCAAGATTGCCGGGAGAAATATCAATAACCTCAGATAGGCAGATGACACCATATGGCAGAAAGTGAAGAAGAATTAAAAAGCCTCTTGATGAAAGTGAAAGAGGAGAGTGAAAAAGTTGGCTGAAAGCTCATCATTCAGAAAACTAAGATCATGGCATCTGGTCCCATCACTTCATTGGAAATAGATGGGGAAACAGTGTCAGAGTTTACACTTTGGGGCTCCAAAATCACTGCGGATGCTGATTGCAGCCAGGAAATTAAAAGGCGTTTACTCCTTGGAAGGAAAGTTATGACCAACCTAGATAGCATATTAAAAAGCAGAGACATTACTTTGCCAACAAAGGTCTGTCTAGTCAAGGCTATGGTTTTTCCAGTGGTCATGTATGGATGTGAGAGTTGGACTGTGAAGAAAGCTGATCACCGAAGAATTGATGCTTTTGAACTGTGGTGTTGGAGAAGACTCTTGAGAGTCCCTTGGACTGCAAGGAGATCCAACCAGTCCATTCTAAATGTGCACGGGGATGACCTGGAGGGAGGATATGGGGAAGAGGGAGGTGGGAGGGGGGTTCAAGAAGGGGAACACATGTACACCCGGGGCAGATTCATGTCAATGTATGGCAAAATCAACCAAGATATTAATGTAAAGTAATTTGCCTCCAATAAAAAAAATAAAAATATAAAATAAATTACTTCCAAAAAAAATAAAAAATAAAGAAGATAAGTCCTCGGTGTTCATTGGAAGGACTGATGCTAAAGCTGAAACTCCAATACTTTGGCCACCTCATGTGAAGAGTTGACTCACTGGAAAAGACTCTGATTCTGGGAGGGATTGGGGGCAGGAGGAGAAGGGGATGACAGAGAATGAGATGACTAGATGGCATCACCGACTCGATGGACATGAGTTTGAGTGAACTCCGGAAGTTTGTGATGGACAGGTAGGCCTGGCGTGCTGCGATTACTGGTGGTCGCAAAGAGTCGGACACAACTGAGCAACTGAACTGAACTGAACAGAACTGACCTACATTCATATTCCTGTTGAAGTCAGGAAGTCCTTTTTTCCAGCTTCAGAGAGCATTCTAAAGTGTTTTTGTTTTTATTTTCAAGACTCATGTCTATCTCCTTGCTGCTGTTGAAACATACAAGTCTATCTCCTTGCTGCTGTTGAAACATACATAGGGAGTACCTAGTTTTCAATTTGTGACTTATCTGAAAATTTAGATATATGAGTTGCCTTTAATTTATTCTAGTTGTAAAATGATGTGCAGTCTTTCTTTTTAGAAGATGTTCATATAGTTCTAAGGAATTGGAAACTTAAATCATTATTAGTCCAATAAGAAATTCTTTGTCTCATATATCTCTCCATCATTCCAACCTGGTAGGTATCATAAGACTCATTAGCCAGATAGGAAGGAAGATTATTCTCTCACTGGGAATTTTTTCTTTTTCTTTTTTTTAACATTTATTTCCCTTAATGAAGATAATACTTTATTCTTTAACTCCTTGCAAATCCTTGAGAAATTTCCTGATACTTCCAGGTATTATATTCTGTTTACTTCATTGAGTGGACAGGACCTACACATCCCTCATATGACCAACAACTTGTCCATCAGAAGCCCTCACAATTTTTTTTCCCCAATAAACCATGGAATTCAGGCTACCCAAATGAAACTACTTCTTTTTGGTTTGTCAATCAGTGGTAGATGGCTCATCTTTTGTCTCCGACTTTTACTGAAAGAAATTATATATTAGCTCCTCTGTAACTTTCAGCACTCTAAGAGAGTCATATTTGACTATCTGAGCAGTCTCACTGAACTCTCTGATTAGATTTGAGGTGGTAATTAGGCACATTCATCTTCTTTTTTTTGTGAAGGGGAATTTAGGCTCAAAAATTTTAAATTTTTTTTTCTTTACTATCCTCAGTGAAATTGCAAAGCTTAAGAGTTTTCAATCGGTGTCCTGGACATGTTCTTTGAAGCTCTCCTGTTTTGTCTAATATCTTTTCCTTCCTACCAAAGTTTCCACTTTAACATATTGTTACACTAGCAAGATAATTCAGATGCTGGGCAACTAACAATGACAACTTTTTATCATAACAGCTTTACTCTCAATGTGCTTGGTTGGCCATTTTCATTTTAAAAAGTAGCACAATATACATGTTGTGTTTTGGGCACAACCAATGAGAAGAAGGCAACTGAAATTTACTGATATTATGTCATACTGACAGGACTGAGCGACTGAACTGAACTGAACTGAACTGAAAGGTATTCTGCTAGGTGCTTTCACCTAGGAGAGTTGATGGATTTAGAAAAAATAATGTGTGTGTGGCAGAGGAGGGCAGGGATTGGGGGGTGATGCACTATTACTAGTAATATTTTTAAAATGCCTTTCATTCAGTGCAAGAGAGTGGTAGCAGAGTTGAAGAAATCTCTCATCTATAAAATTTTCAATTTTGTCATTATTTTTTCTCCAATGAGTTTTGTATTATCTCTACAATTGAATTAATTTTGGATGGATGTTGTGCATCCATCTGGTCGGTCAGTCTGTGAAATAATTCCTGAAGATTCAACTTTAAGCCTTCTATTTGGTTGTCTTTCCTTATTTTGTTTTCAGTGTACTCCAGTCTTAAGTCATTGCATTAATTTGAGGAATTTCCATGAGAGTGAATACAAAATCATTAGAAAAATCTACATGTATGGACTCCTCCAAAACCTAAAAGTTCACCTCTATTCGTGTATGAAATAAATACCCAAGCATTTAATAAATTAAAATCTCATTGGCAGAAGAAAGAAATTCTGATAATTCTATTCTTTTTTTTTTGGTAGCAAATTCTCCTGTTGAACAAATGGGTCTTTCATTTTATACATACAATGCTCTTTGCCACAGATATACCACAGAGGATATCTTGGATAAGCATAAGAACAGAATATTTTTAAGGCACTGTAAATTTAACATATTTATATCATGGATAAATTTTCTCAATAATTTAAGTATTTTATTCATGCCTCCTTGTCTTCAGTGAGCTCTAATATGAAAGGCTAGGCTATTTATTTACATTTGCCTTGACCATGATTTTCAACCAGAAAATGTTACAACTGAATTCCAAAAAAGGTATTGTCCTGTATTCTACTAATTTTAGAAGGTACACAGGACCGATCTCAGAATGGAGTATGTGCAAACACCATATTATTTACAGCAAACTAAATATAATGCCTTGATTTGGCACTGCCTGCTTGATATTTCTCTTGAAAACTGTTACATATGTTTGTTTTGAGTTTCTGCCAAAATAGCAAGATTGTTAAATATCTTTCATTTGCTTCTTGTTAAATGCAAGAAAAGAATTATAGATTACCTTAGCTTAACTTTTGTACAACAGTCCAGTGGACACTAATTCTTTTGGGAGAAAAAATTAATATTCAAATGATACAGAAACAATTGCTCTTGTAAACACAAAACTATTGCAATTGTAACATGCCAATATTCATTTTTATACCTAAACCAACTCTATTCATAATAATGTGACTCTTTTATAAATTACATGTAGCATACAGTGAGATTGTAATTATGTTGGGGGCTGATTATGCAGGTTGTCAATTATTCAAGATTTTTGCTTCCCCTTCTTCTTGATCCTACAGTCCACCTTTTGGACAGTTATCGCCTTGTTAGTATTTTTACTCTCTGCTTGTTAGTGAGATTGGCAGGGAAAAGGAAAGGTGTGAAAGCTTAAATCAGTAGATATTATTACTTGCAAGAATTGCTCACAAAAATTGGTAGTGGAAGAGTTTGAAGCTAATTGCTAAAATTACATTGAGGATATGTGTATTTCACTTATGCTTATTTATCTAGTCTTCTGTGTATCAGAGAGCATTAAAAGTGAGATGCAAGCCTTATGAAAGGTAGAAAATTGTTTTTGATAGACACTTTCTGAGAAAATTATTTTGGGTGGAGGCTATCTGAAGAATTTTTCATAAAATAGCCAGCTAACAATTCAAATTTTTATACTCAGACAATTACATTAGAAAACATTATAATTTGCTCCCCAATGAACTATTCAAATGCATAATGAAGCATTGTAATGTGCCTGACAAATCTCTTTAATTGGTAAAAACATGAATCTGAAAGTCAGTATTTCATTTTTTTTTATATTTTGCAGTCATCACATTATATAAGCATCAAGTTTAAATGCAATTTCTTTTATTTGAAAGTTTCAATAAATCTGAGTTTATTTGAGAGCACCTTTCTATAATCTATTTTTAAAAGATATAAAATTCACCTAATCTGAAACATGTGCCATTTGTTCACCCCCCACCTAAATTTTAAAACTTTATATAAACATTCATTTTTAAATTATTGAGTCATAAAATATTCATCAAGTATTAGCATCATGACCAACATTCAGTAGACATTAGAGGTAAAATGGTAAACCATGTATACATTGTTTTGCTCTCACAATACTCACAGTCCAACAGCAAAAGCAGACATTTGTCAAATACTCCCACAATCTTTTTTGCACTTATCTCACCCCTACCATTCAGGATGAAGGCAACACAGAATAATGTAAAGGGTAAAAAGAATAATCAAAACATGTACACTTACTAGACCTCTCCAGTTTCAGGCCAGTTTTTACAGGCTTTCATGAGTGAGACTTTGCACCTTTCCCCAAAGTTCATCATTTGTGCCCTGGGGCTGATTATCAGAATACATGAAACAATGTGGTGTTACAATAATGATTTATAGGTATTCACTTCAGAAGCAGGGAGAAAAATAAGAAATTGATAATAACCCAGAAAACCAGCAAAATGCATGCTTGTTTTTTGTATACTTATTTCTAACCCAACCCCATTCTCTTCTGATGATCCAAGATTCCATGTTCTCTTACAGGAGGTCCCAAAATACCTCACTGGGTACTTTGCAATGGATTTTCTTGGAATGCCCAAATTCAGTGTGAATGCTTGTGTCATTATACTTTGGGAGATGTTTATCAATTTTAGCTTCCATATCTTGCACTGCACAGTTATTTTGTAGTGATAATTGGTAAGAAAACATTTGCCTTGGATATCTCTGGTAAAATGAAATAAATAAAGAAAAACATTTTGCTTTCAGTCCCAGGTGGCTCAGTGGTAAAGAACCCACCAGCCAAGTAAGAGATGTAGGTTTGATTCCTGGGTTGGGAAGATCCCCTGGAGAAGGAAATAGAAACCCACTCCAGTATTATTGCCTGGGAAATCCCAGGGACAGAGGAGCCCCAAGTGCTGCAGTCCATGGGGTCACAAAAGAGTGGGGCACAACTTAGCAACTAAACGAAAACAATAACAAATATATATCTTATAGCACCCATTGACTGTTGATGCTGAGAAATTTTTTTTTAACATGTTTGATTATAATGGATGACTAGCAATCCAAATGGTGCTGTTCAAGATGGTGAGATTTTGTCATGTTGGGTTCCTAATGACTATATCCTTAAGTAGACCTTGGAGCATTAGCCTGAATGAGAATTAACTTTGTATGTTGTAAGGCACTGAGAATCTGCACTGATTATTAATGCAACATACTCTAGCCTACTCAACTATGCATTTCCGAAAATGTCAGTTTTACATGTGAGAATTTTGGCCAGTGTACAGTTAGCAGGACAGTCCACATAAGACAACTCTCTCTTGTGACACAAACTACAAGTTTGGGAGGTTCCCCAAAATACCTTTAGGTGTGATAATTTCCTAGGAATCCCAGAACTCATTCAAATATATTTACTCTTGCTTACTGTAAATTATAAAGAAAGGATACAGAATAAAATCAGCCAAAGGAAAAAGGTTTGATCTCCTTGCAGTCAAAGGGACTCTCAAGAGTCTTCTCCAACCCCACAATTCGAAGGCATCAATTCTTTGGTGCTCAGCCTTCTTTATGGTTCAAATCTCACACCCATACAGGACTATTGGAAAAACCATAGCTTTGACTATACACACTGTTGGCAAATTGATGTCTCTGCTTTTTAATACACTGTATAGGTTTGTCATGGCTTCCCTTCAAAGGGGAAAGTGTCTTTTAGTTTCATGGCTGCAGTCACCATCTGCAAAGAGCCCTCATTTTCTCTTGGAATGCCAGCTATTAGTATCCTGAGATTGAACCCCTGCAGCCTTGCAATGAAAGTTTGACCCCTGACCTCCAGGGACATCCAATAACCTTTATTTTTGCTTTCTTTAAAAAGAAAATAAAATTTATATATACTTAGATAATCAATCATGATTAAAGAGAGAAATATCGGTTACCTATTTAGCATGCAGTTTATTAATCAAGAATATGCACTATCTAATCAATAATTTTTAAAAACTGAATTCCTTAGGAAAACTGCCAGTAGGCATTTTAAAACAACTTTCAACTTGAACTTATATTTGAACTACACTGCTAAAAATATTGGCTATAATTCACATTTTTTTGCATTTATTTCTTGAATTTGTACAAAATCATTAGAGGAGAATAAAAGGAGAAAACTTGCATAAAGGCTATGTGTACATGAGTAAAGATTTAGACAATATATCCAAGCAAGGGAATACTATCTACATATCCTTAAAAAGACCAGTTTCTTAATCTAACCTAAAGAATTGAACATGTAAGTAAGAAAAATAACTAGAATCATTTTATGTATCTTAACATATTTCCTCTTGCAAACTGCTAATACTATTGCAAAATCCATTTCTGTAGTGCTAGTTCATCATTCAAAGAAATAGATGGGGAAATTATTATCAGTCTTACCACTCAGGTAAGCTGTAAGCTTTGAATTTTAATTGATTTATAAGAAAATAAACAATTTTTAAGTTTTAAGGTTGTTAAGCAGAATATAAATATGGAGAATTTTTTATTACACTAAGCTGCTGACAGAGACAACAGACTAGGACAAATGAAATTCCTTGCTTTTTAAAGTGTAGAATGGTAGAGAGTTTCTCTGTGTCTTTCTCTGTGCATCTTTCTCTGTATCTTTCTCTTTGTAATATCAAAGTCAAAATATGTCTTGAAGTTCCTCAGTGTTCAGTTCAGTTGCTCAGTCATGTCCGACTGAGAGTCAATGGACTGCAGCACTCCAGGCTTCCCTGTCCATCATCAACTCCCAGAACTTGCTCAAACTCATGTCCATCGAGTCAGGGATGCCATCCAACCATCTCATCCTCTGTCATCCCCTTCTGCTCCTGCCTATAATCTTTCACAACATCAGGGTCTTTTACAATGAGACAGTTCTTCGCATCAGGTGGCCAAAGTATTAGAGCTTCAACTTCAGCATCAGTCCTTCCAATGAATATTCAGGACTGATTTCCTTTAGGATTTCTGGCTTTGATCTCTTTGCAGTCCAAGGGACTGTCAAGGGTCTTCTCCAACACCACAGTTCTAAAGCATCAATTATTTGGTGTTCAGCTTTCTTTATAGTCCAACTCTCACATCCATACATGAGTACTGGAAAAAACATAGCTTTGACTAGAGGGACCTTTGTCGGCAAGGTAATGTTTCTGTTACCATTCCCATTGTTTCCCCATCTATTTTCCATGAAGTGATGGGACTGGATGCCATGATCTTTGTTTTTTGAATTTTGAGTTTTAAAGCAGTTTTTTCACTCTCCTCTTTCACTTTCATCAAGAGGCTCTTTAGTTCCTATTCGCTTTTGGCCATCTGCGTATCTGAGGTTATTGATATTTCTCCCAGCAAACTTGATTCCAGCTTGTGCTTCATCCACCCCAGCATTTCACATATGTACTAACTCTGCATTTAGTTAAACATGCAGGGTGACAATACACAGCCTTGACGTACTCCTTTCCCATTTTGGAACCAGTCTCTTTTTCCATGTCTGGTTCTAACTGTTGCTTTTTTACCTACATACAGATTTCTCAGGAGGCAGGTAAGGTTGACTGGTATTCCCATCTCTTTCAGAATTTGCCACAGTTTGTTGTGATCCACGCAGTCAAAGCTCTCTGCCTTTTATAAATCCAGTTGAACATCTGGAAGTTATGGTTCATGTACTGTTGAACTATTTCTGCAGACATTTGAGCATTAATTTACTAACATGTGATGAGTGCAATTGTGTGGTAGTTTGAACATTCTTTGGCGTTGACTTTCTTTGGTTGTTAAATGAACACTGACCATTTCTAGTCCTGTGGCCACTGCTTAGTTTTCCAAATTTGCTGGCATATTAAGTACAGCACTTTTCTCAGCATCATCTTTTAGGATTTGCAATAGCTCAACTGGAATTCCATCACCTCTACTAGCTTTGTCATCGTAATGATTCCTAAGGCCCACTTGGCTTCGCATTCCAGGATGTCTGGCTCTAGGTGAGTGATCACACCATTGTGGTTTCTGCGTCATTAAGATATTTTCTGTTTATTTCGTTTGTGTATTCTTGCTGCCTCTTCTTAATACCTTCTGCTTCCGTTAGGTCCATACCATTTCTTTCCTTTCTTTTGCCCATCTTTGCATGAAATATTCCCTTGGTATCTCTAATTTTTTGAAGAGATCTCTAGTCTTTCCCATTCTATTGCTTTCCTCTATTTCTTTGCATCGATCAGTGAGGAAGGCTTTCTTATTTCTCATTGATATTCTTTGGAACTCAGAATTCAGATAGATATATATTTTCTTTTCTCCTTTTCCTGTAGCTTCTCCTTTCTCAGCTGTTTGTAAGGCCTCCTCAGACAACCATTTTGCCTTTTTCCATTTCTTTTTCTTGGGGATGGTCTTGATCAATGACTCCTAGACAGTGTCACAATTCTCTGTCCATAGTTCTTCAGGCACTCTGTCTATCAAATCTAATCCGTTAAATCTATTCGTAATTTCCACTGTATAATCATAAGGGATTTGATTTAGGTCATTCCTGAATGGTCTAGTGGTTTTCCCTACTTTCTTCACTTTAGGTCTGAATTTTGTAATAAGAAGTTCACAATCTGAGCCACAATTAGCTCTTCAGTGTAGAAGGACACATATTCTACTCATCACCATTACCCTATTAATTTCCTTTAGGTCCTCTTTTTTTTTCAATGTATGTCTTTTTTTTTAGTTGCAATTGAGGGCTTCCCTGGTAGTTCAGTTCACTTCAGTTCAGTTCAGTCGCTCAGTCGTGTCTGACTCTCCACAACCACAAGAATCACAGCATGCCAGGCCTCCCTGTCCATCACCAACTCCTGGAGTTCACTCAAACTCATGTCCACAGAGTCGGTGATGCCATCCAGCCATCTCATTCTCTGTCATCCCCTTCTCCTCCTGCCCCCAACCTTTCCCAGCATCAGTCTTTTCCAGTGAGTCAACTCGTCACATGAGGTGGCCAAAGTACTGCAGTTTCAGCTTTAGCATCAGTCCTTCCAACGAACACCCAGGATTGATCTCCCCTAGAATGGACTGGTTGGATCTCCTTGCAGTCCAAGGGACTCTCAAGAGTCTTCTCCAACACCACAGTTCAAAAGCATCAATTCTTCAGCGATCAGCTTTCTTCACAGTCCAACTCTCACATCCATACATGACCATGGGAAAAACCATAGCCTTGACTAGACGGACCTTTGTTGGCAAAGTAATGTCTCTGCTTTTTAATATACTATCTAAGTTAGTCATAACTTTCCTTCCAAGGAGTAAGCGTCTTTTAATTTCCTGGCTGCAATCAGCATCTGCAGTGATTTTGGAGCCCAGAAAAATAAAGTCTGACACTGTTTCCACTGTTTTTCCATCTATTTCCCATGAAGTTATGTGACCAGATGCCATGATCTTTGTTTTCTGAATATTGAGCTTTAAGCCAACCTTTTCACTCTCCTCTTTCACTTTCATCAAGAGGCTATTGAGTTCCTCTTCACTTTCTGCCATAAGGGTGGTGTCATCTGCATATCTGAGGTGATTGATATTTCTCCCAGCAATCTTGATTCCAGCTTGTGCTTCTTCCAGCCCAGCATTCCTCGTGATGTACTCTGCATATAAGTTAAATAAGCAAGGTGACAATATACAGTCTTGTAGTACTCCTTTTCCTATTTGGAACCAGTCTGTTGTTCCATGTACAGTTCTGACTGTTGCTTCCTGACCTGCATACAGGTTTCTCAAGAGGCAGGTCCGGTGGTCTGGGATTCCCATCTCTTTCAGAATGTTCCACAGTTTATTGTGATCCACACAGTCAAAGGCATTGGCATAGTCGATAAAGCAGAAATAGATGTTTTTCTGAAACTCTCTTGCTTTCTCCATGATCCAGCGGATGTTGGCAATTTGATCTCTGGTGCCTCTGCCTTTTCTAAAACCTGCATGAACATCTGGGAGTTCACGGTTCACAAATTTCTGAAGCCTGGCTTGGAGAATTTTGAGCATGACTTTACTAGCGTGTGAGATGAGTGCAATTGTGTGGTAGTTTGAGCATTCTTTGGCATTGCCTTTCTTTGGGATTGGAATGAAGACTGACCTTTTCCAGTCCTGTAGCCACTGCTGAGTTTTCCAAATTTGCTGGCATATTGAGTGCAGCACTTTCACAGCATCCTCTTTCAGGATTTGAAATAGCTCAACTGGAATTCCATCACCTCCACTAGCTTTGTTAGTAGTGATGCTTTCTAAGGTCCACTTGACTTCACATTCCAAGATGTCTGGCTCTAGGTCAGTGATCACGTTATTGTGACTATCTTGGTCATAGAGATCTTTTTTGTACAGTTCTTCTGTGTCTTCTTGCCACCTCTTCTTAATATCTTCTGCTTCTGTTAGGTCCATACCATTTCTGTCCTTTATCGGGCCCATCTTTGAATGAAATGTTCCCTTATAATCTCTAATTTTCTTGAAGAGATCTCTTGTTTTTCCTATTCTGTTGTTTTCCTCTATTTCTTTGCATTGATCATTGAGGAAGGCTTTCTTATCTCTCCTTGCTATTCTTTGGAACTCTGCATTCAGATGCTTATATCTCTCCTTCTCTCCTTTGCTTTTCGCTTTTCTTCTTTTCACAGCTATTTGTAAGGCCTCCTCAGACAGCCATTTTGCTTTTTTGCATTTCTTTTCCATGGGAGATCAGATGGTAAATAATTCACCTGCAATGTAGAAGACCCTGGTTTAATCCCTCGATTGAGAAGACCCCCTGGAGAAGGGAAGGGCTTCCATTCCAGGATATTTGCCTGGAAAATACTATGGATAGAGGAGCCTGGTGAACTACAGTCATGGAGTTGCAAAGAGTCAGACACATCTGATTGACTATTGAAACTTATTTTTCACACTTTTTAACTGTAAAACATATTTTTAAAGTTTGCTCAGATATCTTTGGTTGTTGTTGGCGGTGATGGTGAAAGCAGAGAGGAAATAATTACATGCATTAATAGTGCTGCTTTGACTAGTATGTATTTTTAGTAAGATGGCATCAGCAATAATGTAAACTTGTGCTTAAATTAGAATTTAATTTTATATCCCTTAATAGAATTGTTATAGTATACTCTTTCATCATGAAGGACAGGCATGAAAATATTAGTTATTAGTTAAATAAACACCATCAGAAACCATGTTACAGAGTTCTAGCTTGTGTCAAACCTTTGAAAACATCAGGTATATCCCAGTATAGGTGTACTTTATTTTTGCATTCTGCACCTTCCCAATATGAGGATCATAGAAATTTATTAAGATATGAAGAAAATATATTATAAAATACTGCTATATGTTTTCAGAGTTTTTGATTATTCAAATGTACTTTGTGAAAAATGGATAGAACATTTCTAAGATTTAGTATGTAGTGTTTTTCTAAATTTATTTGATTATGAAACTTATGCCCCAGGGCATCTAAAATTACTTCGTGAAACTACCAAGTAATCTATCATTGATCTACCAAGTAACTTACCGATTTTTAAATTTCAAAAACTACAAAATATTTCATTATTCCATCAGACACACAAAAGTAATTAGAACCTGTCTTTTGGAACCTTAACTGCCTCAGCACATATAAAAACAATTTATGATATGGAGAAAGCATAACTGTTACATAATATCAATTATTATTGTATTTATGTGACAATTATATAGAGGTAATGTATTTTAATTATGGTCTATGAGTGCCATCAATTGAAGACATGATTATATTTTGCTAAACACATGAAAGAAAAAAAATCCTTTCAGAAGGCTACAGAATAAACAAGACATATATACCAGTGTCCATGAAATTGTTAAAATGAAATTGACAGTAATCAATAAGGAACTAAAACATAGAGAAACGAGGACTACTTTTTAAAAAAGCAACAAATGACTTTATATCACATTCTAAGTATGAGAAAGCATGCAGCAACTATCTTTCTCAATAAAAAAGATAAAAAGATATCTTTATGAAGATAAAGCAGGAATTATAAAGAACATAGTAAGTATGAAGAATAAACTATGGTGCCATGTGATATTAAAAGAAAATGTATAAAATCATACTTAATAGTGGGGAAATTGGAGTTTTCACACTAAGATCAGGAACAAGCCAATAATGTCCTTTCTCACTATGTCTTTTCAACGTCAATTTGGAAATTTAAGCTAATGCACTAAGACAAGAAAAGGAAATAAAAGGTATACACTCTGTCAAGGAAAAAATAAAAATGTCTTTGTTCACAAATGAGTTGATCATCTATGTAGAAAATCCAAAATAATTGGCAAAAACGTCTGGGACTAATGAACAGATTATAACAAGATTTTAGGATACAAATTAATATACAAAAGTCATATCAACAATGAAAAAGTAGAATTTGAAAACAAAATGCCATTTACATTCAGTTCAATTCAGTTCAGTCACTCAGTCATGTCCGACTCTTTGCAACCCTATGAATCACAGCACGCCAGGCCTCCCTGTCCATCACCAACTTCCAGAGTTCACTCAAACTCATGTCCATCGAGTTGGTGATGCCATCTAGCCATCTCATCCTCTCTTGTCCCCTTCTCCTCCTGCCCCCAATCCCTCCCAGCATCAGAATCTTTTCCAGTGAGTCAACTCTTGGCATGAGGTGGCCAAAGCATTGGAGTTTCAGCTTCAGCCATTTACATTAGCACACACCAAATAAAATAATTAGGTGTGATCTAACAAAATATATATAAGATCTATATGATAAGCAATAAAATTCTGGTGAATAAAATCAAATAAGAACTAAATAAATGGAGCGATATCTCATGTTCATGGATAGAGAGACAAAATATTTTCAAGATGTCAGTTCTTCCCAATTTGATATAGAATCAACACAGTCCTAATTAAAATTTAAGCATGTTATTCTATGGGCATCAGCAAACTGATTCTAAAGTTTATATAGAGATGCAAAAGACCCAGAAAAACCAACATAATAATGAAGGAGAAGAAAACAGTTGGAGGATAAAACAACCTGGCTTCAAGACTTATTAGAAAGCTACAGTAGTTAAAACAATGTTGTATGGGCAAAAAAATGGTGGGGGCAAATAGGTCAATGGAAGAGAATAGAGAACCCAGAAATAGATCTATGTATACTGTCAATTGATCTTGGACAAAGGAGCAAAAACAATAGAATAGGGCAAAAATAATCTTTACAAAAAATGACATTGCAAGAATTAACCATCCATAAAATATGAATCTAGATGCAGACCTTACATTTTTTACAAAAAGTAACTCCAAATTAATCACACACTTAATTTAAAACTCATATAAGGTAATATAGGAGAAAAACTGGAAGATTTTAGGTATGGCATTTACTTAGATACAACAGCAAAGGCATGGTCTGTTCAGTTCAGTTCAGTTCAGTCGCTCAGTCATGTCCGACTCTCCACGACCCCATGAATCACAGCACGCCAGGCCTCCCTGTCCATCACCAACTCCCGGAGTTCACTCACACTCATGTCTACAGAGTCGGTGATGTCATCCAGCCATCTCATTCTCTGTCGTCCCCTTCTCCTCCCGCCCCCAACCTTTCCCAGCATCAGAGTCTTTTCCAGTGAGTCAACTCGTCACATGAGATGGCCAAAGTATTGCAGTTTCAGCTTTAGCATCAGTCCTTCCAATGAACACCCATGATTGATCTCCTTTAGAATGGACTGGTTGGATCTCCTTGCAGTCCAAGGGACTCTCAAGAGTCTTCTCCAGCACCACAGTTCAAAAGTATCAATTATTTGGCGATCAGCTTTCTTCACAGTCCAACTCTCACATCCATACATGACCACGGGAAAAACCATAGCCTTGACTACACGAACCTTTGTTGGCAAAGTAATGTCTCTGCTTTTTAATATACTATCAAGGTTGGTCATAACTTTCCTTCCAAGGAGTAAGCGTCTTTTAATTTCATAGCTGCATTCAGCATCCACAGTGATTTTGGAGCCCAAGAAAAGTCTGACACTGCTTCCACTGTTTTTCCATCTATTTTCCATGAAGTGATGGGACCAGATGCCATGATCTTCGTTTTCTGAATGTTGAGCTTCAAGCCAACCTTTTCACTCTCCTCTTTCACTTTGATCAAGAGGTTTTTAGTTCCTTATAGGGCGCATGGCTGAAAAAGGACACATGGCAAAGGCGCACCCATAAAGATGGCGCCAGAGGGATGTCAGGAGGGTGCGGCCCCAGATAATCACAAAAAATTGTGATTGGCCCCTGCACACTTCCCCTTGCATGAACAGTGCATGATCACCCTAGACCTCTGTTGTGACGTCAGCGCGTGACGACCTGACCTTTAATATGATTGGAGCCTACTGCAGGAAGTCCCTTGCAAAACCCCCACACTTGCCTTTATATAAGGAGAGCTTGTAACAATAAAGCAGAACTGACTTGACAGAGTGTCCTTCTCTGGGCGAGGAGGGCTGAGGGGCAGGCGACCAGCTCACCCTTCCCCTGGGGTTTCTTCCCCACCGCGCTGGTGCGAGGAAGCAAAATGGGCTCCGCATCAGAGGCTGAGGACTCGCCGACACCTTGCTTTCCCCCGCAGTGCCACCAGGGGAGAAACAAGGGGACCCCACAGTTCCTCTTCACTTTCTGCCATAAGGGTGGTGTCATCTGCATATCTGAGGTGATTGATATTTCTCCCGGCAATGTTGATTCCAGCTTATGCTTCTTCCAGCTCAACGTTCCTCATGATGTACTCTGCATAGAAGTTAAATAAGCAGGGTGACAATATACAGCCTTGACATACTCCTTTTCCTATTTGGAACCAGTCTGTTGTTCCATGTACAGTTCTGACTGTTGCTTCCTGACCTGCATACAGGTTTCTCAAGAGGCAGGTCAGGTGGTCTGGGATTCCCATCTCTTTCAGAATGTTCCACAGTTTATTGTGATCCACACAGTCAAAGGCTTTGGCATAGTCAATGAAGCAGAAATAGATGTTTTTCTGAAACTCTCTTGCTTTCTCCATGATCCAGCAGATGTTGGCAATTTGATCTCTGGTGCCTCTGCCTTTTCTAAAACCTGCATGAACATCTGGGAGTAACAGTTCACATTTTGCTGAAGCCTGGCTTGGAGAATTTTGAGCATGACTTTACTAGCGTGTGAGATGAGTGCAATTGTGTGGTAGTTTGAGCATTCTTTGGCATTGCCTTTCTTTGGGATTGGAATGAAGACTGACCTTTTCCAGTCCTGTGGCCACTGCTGAGTTTTCCAAATTTGCTGGCATATTGAGTGCAGCACTTTCACAGCATCCTCTTTCAGGATTTGAAATAGCTCAACTGGAATTCCATCACCTCCACTAGCTTTGTTTGTAGTGATGCTTTCTAAGGCCCACTTGACTTCACATTCCAAGATGTCTGTCTCCAGGTGAGTGATCACGCCATCGTGATTATCTTGGTCGTGAAGATCTTTTTTGTACAGTTCTTCTGTGTATTCTTGCCACCTCTTCTTAATATCTTCTGCTTCTGTTATTTCCATACCATTTCTGTCTTTTATCGAGCCCATATTTGCATGAAATGTTCCCTTGGAATCTCTGATTTTCTTGAAGAGATCTCTTGTTTTTCCTATTCTGTTGTTTTCCTCATGGTCTGTTAAAGAAATAATTTATTAGTTGCACTTCATTTAAATTAGAAACTTTTACTCTGTGAAAGAAAATATCAGGAGAATGAGAAGACAACTTACAGGTTCAGTTCAGTTCAGTCGCTCAGTCGTGTCCGACTCTCCGCGACCCCATGAATCACAGCACGCCAGGCCTCCCTGTCCATCACCAACTCCCGGAGTACACTCAAACTCATGTCCACAGAGTCGGTGATGCCATCCAGCCATCTCATTCTCCGTCGTCCCCTTCTCCTCCCGCCCCCAACCTTTCCCAGCATCAGAGTCTTTTCCAGTGAGTCAACTCGTCTCATGAGGTGGCCAAAGTATTGGAGTTTCAGCTTTAGCATCAGTCCCTCCAATGAACATCCAGGATTGATCTCCTCCAGAATGGAATGGTTGGATCTCCTTGCAGTATAAGGGACTCTCAAGAGTCTTCTCCAACACCACAGTTCAAAAGCATCGATTCTTCGGCGATCAGCTTTCTTCACAGTCCAACTCTCACATCCATACATGACCACGGGAAAAACCATTGCCTTGACTAGACGGACCTTGGTCGGAAAAGTAATGTCTCTGCTTTTTAATATACTATCAAGGTTGGTCATAACTTTCCTTCCAAGGAGCAAGCGTCTTTTAATTTCATGGCTGCAATCAGCATCTGCAGTGATTTTGGAGCCCAAAAAAACAAAGTCTGACACTGTTTCCACTGTTTTTCCATCTATTTCCCATGAAGTGATGGGACCAGATGCCATGATCTTTGTTTTCTGAATGTTGAGTTTCAAGCCAACCTTTTCACTCTCCTCTTTCACTTTCATCAAGAGGCTTTTGAGTTCCTCTTCACTTTCTGCCATAAGGGTAGTGTCATCTGCATATCTGAGGTTATTGATATTTCTCCCAGCAATCTTGATTCCAGCTTGTGCTTCTTCCAGCCCAGCGTTCCTCATGATGTACTCTGCATATAAGTTAAATAAGCAAGGTGACAATATACAACCTTGACGCACTCCTTTTCCTATTTGGAACCAGTCTGTTGTTCCATGACCGGTTCTAACTGTTGCTTCCTGACCTGCATACAGGTTTCTCAAGAGGCAGGTCAGGTGGTCTGGGATTCCCATCTCTTTCAGAATGTTCCACAGTTTATTGCGATCCACACAGTCAAAGGCTTTGGCATAGTCAATGAAGCAGAAATAGATGTTTTTCTGAAACTCTCTTGCTTTCTCCATGATCCAGCGGATGTTGGCAATTTGATCTCTGGTGCCTCTGCCTTTTCTAAAACCTGCTTGAACATCTGGGAGTTCACGGTTTACATACTGCTGAAGCCTGGCTTGGAGAATTTTGAGCATGACTTTACTAGCGTGTGAGATGAGTGCAATTGTGCGGTAGTTTGAGCATTCTTTGGCATTGCCTTTCTTTGGGATTGGAATGAAGACTGACCTTTTCCAGTCCTGTGGCCACTGCTGAGTTTTCCAAATCTGCTGGCATATTTAGTGCAGCACTTTCACAGCATCTTCTTTCAAGACTTGAAATAGCTCAACTGGAATTCCATCACCACCACTAGCTTTGTTCGTAGTGATGCTTTCTAAGGCCCACTTAACTTCACATTCCAAGATGTCTGGCTCTAGGTTAGTGATCACATTATCGTGACTATCTTGGTCGTGAAGATCTTTTTTGTACAGTTCTTCTGTGTATTCCTGCCACCTCTTCTTAATATCTTCTGCTTCTGTTAGGTCCATACCATTTCTGTCCTTTATCGAGCCCATCTTTGCATGAAAAGTTCCCTTGGAATCTCTAATTTTCTTGAAGAGGTCTCTTGTTTTTCCTATTCTGTTGTTTTCCTCTATTTCTTTGCATTGATCACTGAGGAAGGCTTTCTTATCTCTCCTTGCTATTCTTTGGAACTCTGCATTCAGATGCTTATATCTTTCCTTTTCTCCTTTGCTTTTCGCCTCTCTTCTTTTTACTGCTATTTGTAAGGCCTCCTCAGACAGCCATTTCGCTCTTTTGCATTTCTTTTCCATGGGGATGGTCTTGGTCCCTGTCTCCTGTACAATGTCACGAACCTCCGTCCAGAGTTCATCAGGCACTCTATCAATCAGATCTAGTCCCTTAAATCTATTTCTCACTTCCACTGCATAATCATAAGGGATTTGATTGAGGTCATATCTGAATAGTCTAGTGGTTTTCCCTACTTTCTTCAATTTAAGTCTGAACTTCGCAATAAGGAGTTCATGATCTGAGCCACAGTCAGCTCCTGGTCTTGTTTTCGCTAACTGTATACAGCTTCTCCATCTTTGGTTGCAAAGAATATAATCAATCTGATTTCGGTGTTGACCATCTGGTGATGTCCATGTGTAGAGTCTTCTCTTGTGTTGTTGGAAGAGGGTGTTTGCTATGACCAGTGCATTCTCTTGACAAAACTCTATTAGCCTTTGCCCTGCTTCATTCCGTGCTCCAAGGCCAAATTTGCCAGTTACTCCAGGTGTTTCTTGACTTCCTACTTTTGCATTCCAGTCCCCTATAATGAAAAGGACATCTTTTTTGGGTGTTAGTTCTAAAAGGTCTTGTAGGTCTTCATAGAACCGATTAACTTCGGCTTCTTCAGCATTACTGGTTGGGGCATAGGCCTGGATTACTGTAATATTGAATGGTTTGCCTTGGAAACGAACAGAAATCATCCTGTCATTTTTAAGATTGCATCCAAGTACTGCATTTCGGACTCTTTTGTTGACCATGATGGCTACTCCATTTCTTCTAAGGGATTCCTGCCCACAGTAGTAGATATAATGGTCATCCGAGTTAAATTCACCCATTCCAGTCCATTTTAATTCACTGATTCCTAGAATGTCGACATTCACTCTTGCCATCTCCTGTTTGACCACTTCCAATTTGCCTTGATTCATGGACCTAACATTCCAGGTTCCTATGCAATATTGCTCTTTATAGCACCGGACCTTGTTTCTATCATTGGTCACATCCACAACTGGGTATTGGTTTTGCTTTTGCTCCATCCCTTTATTCCTTCTATAGTTATTTCTCCACTGAGCTCCAGTAGCATACTGGGCACCTACCGACCTGGGGAATTCCTCATTCAGTATCCTATCATTTTGCCCTTTGTTACTGTTCACGGGGTTCTCAAGGCAAGTATACTGAAGTGGTTTGCCATTCCCTTCTCCAGGGGACCACATTCGGCTGTGGTCCATGTGATTAGATCAGCTAGTTTCCTGTGATTATGATTTCAGTTTGTCTGCCCTCTGGTGCCCCCTAGCAATACCTACCGTCTTATTTGGGTTTCTCTTACCTTGGTCGTGGAAAATCTCTTCACAGCCGCTCCAGCAAAGTGCAGCTGCTGTACCTTACCTTGGACGAGGGGTATCTCCTCAAGGCCCCCCCTCCTGACCTTGAACGCGGAGTAGCTCCTCTCGGCCCTCCTGCGCCCGCGCAGCCACCGCCTGTTGGACGTGGGGTAGCTCCTCTCGGCCGCCAGCCCTGGCCTCAGGCGTGGGGTAGCTCCTCACGGCCGCACCTCTTTGCGTGGCTCGTTGCGCCCGGGCCGGTGTCTCTCGCGTCGCGTCTGCGACGCCGGGTTAGGATAAAATATTTTGTCACATCTTATAAAGTACTGTTATTCAAAATATAAAAACCTTTAAAACTCAATTATAAGGGAACATAAAACCCAACCGAAAAATGAGCCAAAGACCTTTTCTGACACTTCACCAGAGAAAAATTTAAAATGTCAAGTAAGTGTATAAAACTGTTCCACATTATTTGTTATCAGAGAAATACAAATTTTAAAAATGAAATACACACTTATTCAAATCATCAAAATGTGGAATACTGACAACACCAAATGCTGGTGAAGATGTGGAATAATAGGAACTCTTTTG
Source organism: Moschus berezovskii (assembly GCF_049115385.1). Classification (NCBI taxonomy): domain Eukaryota; kingdom Metazoa; phylum Chordata; class Mammalia; order Artiodactyla; family Moschidae; genus Moschus; species Moschus berezovskii. The sequence continues at coordinate 97,676,490 of NC_142461.1, forward strand.
TTGCTGGGGTAATGCAAAGTGGTACAACCACTTTGGAAGACAGGTGGTAATTTCCTATAAAACTAAACATGTTCTTAGCCAATGATTTCACAATCACATTCCCTTGTATTTAACCAAAGGAGTTGAAAATATTTGTCTACACAAGAAACTGCATTTCAGTTCAGTTCAGTCTCTCAGTCGTATCCGACTCTTTGTGACCCCATGAATCACAGCACGCCAGGCCTCCCTATCCATCACCAACCCCTGGAGTTCACTCAAACTCATATCCATTGAGTCAGTGATGCCATCCAGCCATCTCATTCTCTGTCGTCCCCTTCTCCTCCTGGCCCCAATTCCTCCCAGCATCAGAGTCTTTTCCAGTGAGTCAACTCGTCGCATGAGGTGGCCAAAGTATTGGAGTTTCAGCTTTAGCATCAGTCCTTCCAATGAACACCCAGGATTGATCTCCTTTACAATGGACTGGCTGGATCTACATGCAGTCGAAGGGATGCTTAAAACTCTTCTCCAGCACCACAGTTCAAAAACATCAATTCTTCGGCAGTCAGCTTTCTTCACAGTCCAACTCTCACATCCATACATGATCACGGGAAAAACCATAGCCTTGACTAGACGGACCTTTGTTGGCAAAGTAATGTCTCTGCTTTTTAATATACTATCAAGGTTGGTCGTAACTTTCCTTCCAAGGAGTAAGTGTCTTTTAATTTCATGGCCGCAATCATAGATAGCACCTTTATTCATAATTGCCAAGACATGGAAGCAACCCAGATATACTTTTGTAGGTGAATGGATAGATAAATTATGCTAATACCTGGGGTGGATTCATGTCCATGTATGGCAAAACCAAAACAATATTTTAATTAGCCTCCAATTAAAATAAATTAATAAAAAAAAAGAAATGTGCTATCAAGCCATGGAAAGGCATAAAGGAAACCTAAATGCATATTACTAACTGAAAGAAGCCCATCTGCCAAGGCTACATACTATATGATTTCAAGTACATAACATTCTGGAAAAGGCAAAAATATGGAGATGATAATGTTTCAATGTAGGTTCATCAGTTGTAACAAATACACCACTCTGGTGTGAGATATTCATAAGGAGAGGCTGTACATGAATGGGAGGTGAGGGGGTAGGTGATACAAAAGAAGTTTTTAAGCAGTAAATGCATAGCATTTTATTTCTTGCTTTAAATTTAAAGCACTTTTACAAATTATATTAAATTTAGAAAACTTTTCTATGTTAAATGAGACTGGAATTTATAGCTGATAAAAATGAGGAGGGTTTTTTAAGCTTTAGAAGTTGGACTTTAACTCCTGATATTTATTTGTAATGTAACTCTTATGATTTCTATCACCTTGGCTTGTTGTTTTCTTCTAGCATTTCACAATCTACCATTAAATATGAGAACTATAATCAAATCCATGAAAAGTTGACACTGATTAAACAAAAAGAAAAAATAAACAAAATAAACATAGAAAAAATTGAATCTATTTGGGCAGGACCTTATTTATAAGGTGTATCCAATAAAGCATAATAAAAATGTAATAGTTCAAATGTCCTAAATTCAAAAGAATCGATTTTTTGGTGGAAATTCTTGTCTTAGTGTGAGTCCAGAAGCTAAGCATCAATTTTGTTTTCTTCTGAAATTGCATTGCAGCTCTATTTTCTTTTTTATCCCAAAAGACAGATATTAGCTTTAAAGAACTCCCCTATTTCCAATTGTTGTGCAGTTGTTACCAAGCATCCTTGAGTGATCGTGAATAATTTCAAGTTATGTTCAGTGCTTTGAGGCTCTGGACCTAAAAGGCCAAATTAGAAAGACAAATGTCGGCCACACATCTTCCCTTGTGTCTTCTGTGAAGTACCCTAAAATTGAGAATTCTCAAATTTTTGAATCAGGATCCATAAAAGCCTGAGCAAAGACACTGAGATTTTATCGGTGTTGATTGACATCTTTCACACATTGAAGACAATCCCAAAATGTCCTATTAAAATATGTATTTAATTTGTACATTCAAAATATTACCATAAACATTCAACTAACATTGTTATCTCAATAGACAGTTGGTACCAGTTAGCATAAATAGTCGGAGAAGGCAATGGCAACCCACTCCAGTACTCTTGCCTGGAAAATCCCATGGACAGAGGAGCCTGGTGGGCTGCAGTCCATGGGGTTGCAAAGAGTCGGATACGACTGAGTAACTTCACTTTCACTTTTCACTATCATGCATTGGAGAAGGAAATGTCCCAGGGATGGGGGAGCCTGGTGGGCTGCTGTCTATGGGGTTGCACAGAGTCGGACACAACTGAGGCGACTTAGCAGCAGCAGAAGCATAAACAGTGAGAATGTAGGCAAAGGAGGAAGTAGATTTAATTAACAACCTTCAGACTCGAGGTGTTTTACAGCTATGCGTGTGGTGTTGTAATACCTTTTTGAAAGAAAAGAACACATAGGAAATCGCTTATCATAGGTTGATTTTATTATCTTAATATTTAGAGATTTATTTTAAAAAATGGTGAAAATACAATTTTTAAACGTGTAGAAAAATCCATTAAATTTAATTCCAATTAATGGATTTTTGATCATTGAGCTATATACATATTAAACCTAGGCATAGTACATATAAATATATAGGGATATCTCTATATATCAAGGTATCTATGTGCTTATCTACCTTACGTATCTATGTGTCTATCTATCATCTGTGTATTTATATTTCTTGCATGGTGTGATGTGGCATGCTCAATTGTATCCTACTCTGCGATCCCATGGACACGAGCCCACTAAGCTCCTCTGTCCATGAAATTTTCTCAGCAAGAATGCTGAGTGGGTTACCATTTCCTACTCTAGGCGATGTTCCCAACCCAGGGATTGAACCTGGATCACTTCACTGGCAGGCAGATTCTTGGTTTAATTCTGAGCTTCTCTTGAAGTTTGTTCTGGTTAACTCGTTATGTTTAGTTTATGAAACATAACAGAAATGTTTACTGTATTTCTGAGAAGTGTCTTCAAAAGGGAAATGTTATACTCTTCTTCCTTCCTCTCCATCCTCCAACTTGGAATAAAGCATGAATTTGGGTTTTGTACCAACCATCCTGGACCATGGGGATAAGTCCTATGCCTAAGAAAAATGCAGAAAGACACTTGAAGCAGTCAGCTCTTACAGAAACTGCCTCTTGGATCCTTGAAGATTTTTGAAGATTCCAGGTGTACCTAGCCCTTCCTTCCTTCAGGTTTAATTTACATAAAAGCAAAATACATTCTGATTTTATTAAAGGGATTAATTGAATGTATAAATACTAAATTGTTGGATCTTCAGACTTCTATCTTCTTTCCAGAAAAGCAAAAAGGGAAAAAGACTCCTTGTACTTTAGAAATATACACTAATGAGTGAAATGATAAATAAAATATTTTGCTCAAAAATAAATCAGTGTAGATGGTAGATATACAGTATTGAGGGAAATATGGAAGTATGAAAACTGACTTTGTGCTGATAATTGATGAAGCTGGGAGACAGTTATGGAAGGGATATAAGAGCTTATTATATTATTCTTTCTATTTTCATATATGTTTATAAGTATTTAATAATAAAATGAGAGAATATACATAAAGAATCCAGAGGTGGAGGAAGTGGAGGAGAAAGTAAAGGAGAGATTAAAATAAGAGATACTCTGAGTGAGAGAAAGAAAAAGAGAGGTGGGGAGAAAACCAGAGGTCACAGGCGTAGAAAAGGAAAAAAAAGAAAAGAAAAATGACATCAGATTTCTCAAATGTAACGCTATTGCTAGTTTACTATAAAGAAAGCCTCAAAATTATGATAGAAAAGCATTTTAACTCAGAATTTAAATTTAGGTACATAGAATTAAGACATTTTAAAAAAATGCAAGTTGTCTCTTTTTCTTAGCAAGTACTATAGAAACTGCCTTAAGAAAATGAGAATTAAATGCAAAGAAAGACACCAGTTTCAAGAAACAGAAAAGCAAACACAGAGCAAAGAGAAAGGAAGTATCAGGATAGGAATTCTGGTCTGAATTTAGAAAGCAATGTGGCTAGGTTAGATGAGGTAGCAATGAGAGAGACTTAGGAGACAAAAATATAGCTGACTGATTAGCCAATATGCTGTGCTTTCACAAGTTATGTTGGTCATTTGAAACATCTAGTGGAGCATTTTTAAAATCAGATACACAGAAAGCTATGCAAAGTTGTAAAATGCCATTATTAATCCAATAAAAATTAAAAGTTCTGAAAAGAGTCTAACTCTCCATTTGGGAATGCACGGCTCTTACATTGCCACAAACATGTAAACATTGACTTTAGAGAATCCCAAATTGTAGTAAGAATAAAGGAAGGAAAAGCAGAATAAAATGGTGTTAACTATGAAAAGGTAAAATTAATAGATTATTTTTAAAATTGATAAATCAAAAATTAATTTCAAGTTTATTATTCACTAATACAGAAGCAAAAATTCACATTAAGAGCTGAAAGAACAGAGCTGGGAATTAGAAGGATGTGTATAAAGGTACTATATTTTTTTCCAACGTAAACTTTTAAGTACTGTTTGAGTTACCTAATCAAATTGTTAACATATATATATTTCAAGTTATTTTTATCAATGTATATCTGTATCTAAATACATCTGCATTTTTTTTTCCATCTCAGGTAGTTTTATTTATTTTTTTTAAATTTATTTTATTGGAGGCAAATTACCTTACATTAATATATTGGTTGGTTTTGCCATACATTGACATGAATCCGCCCCTGGTGTACATGCGTTCCCTTTCTTGAACCCCCCTGCCACCTCCCTCTTCCCCATATCCTCCCTCCAGGTCATCCCCGTGCACCAGCCCCAAGCATCCTGTATCATGCGTCTAACCTGGACTGGTCACTTATGATAATATACATGCTACAATGCCGTTCTCCCCAATCGTCCCACCTTCACACTCTCCCACAGAGTCCCAAAGACTGTTCTATATGCCTATGTCTCTTTTGCAGTCTCGTATACAGAGTTATCATTTGCATCTTTCTAAATTCCATATATATGTGTTAGTATACTGTATTGATGTTTTTCTTTCTGGCTTACTTCACTCTGTATAATTGGCTCCAATTTCATCCACCTCATTAAAACTGATTCAAATGCATTCTTTTAGATGGCTGAGAAATACTCCATTGTGTATATGTACCAAAGCTTTCTTATCCATTCATCTGCAGATGGACATCTAGGTTGCTTCCATGTCCTGGTTATTATAAACAGTGCTGCAATGAACATTGGAGTACATGTGTCTCTTTCAATTCTGGTTTCCTTGGTGTGTATGCCCAGGAGTGCGATTGCTGGATCATATGGCAGTTCTATTTCCAGTCTTTTGAGGAATCTCCACACTGTTCTCCATAGTGGCTGTACTAGTCTGCATTCCCACCAGCAGTGTAAGAGGGTTCCCTTTTCTCCACACCCTCTCCAGCATTTATTGCATGTAGTCTTTTGGATAGCAGCCATTCTGACTGGTGTGAAATGGTATCTCATTGTGGTTTTGATTTGCATTTCTCTGATTATGAGTGATGTTGAGCATTTTTTCATGTGTTTGTTAGCCATCTTTATGTCTTCTTTGGAGAAATGTCTGTTTAGTTCTTTGGCGCATTTGTTGATTGGGTCACTTAGTTTTCTGGAATTGAGCTTCAGGAGCTGCTTGTATATTTTGGAGATTAATCCTTTATCAGTTGCTTCATTTGCTATTATTTTCTCCCATTCTGAAGGCTATCTTTTCACCTTGCTTAGAGTTTCCTTTGCTGTGCAGAAGCTTTTGATTTTAATTAGGTCCCATTTGTTTATTTTTGCTTTTATTTCCAATATTCTGGGAGGTGGGTCTTGGAGGATCCTGCTGTGATTTATGTCAGAGAGTGTTTTGCCTATGTTCTCCTCTAGGAGTTTTATAGTATCTGGTCTTACATTTAGCTCTCTAATCCATTTTGAGTTTATTTTGGTGTATGGTGTTAGGAAGTGTTCTAGTTTCATTCTTTTACAAGTGGCTGACCAGTTTTCCCAGCACCCCTTGTTAAAGAGACTGTCTTTTGTCCATTTTATATTCTTGCCTCCTTTGTCAAAGATAAGGTGTCCATAGGTGCGTGGGTTTATCTCTGGGCTTTCTATTTTGTTCCATTGATCTATATTTCTGTCTTTATGCCAGTACCATACTGTCTTGATGACTGTGGCTTTGTAGTAGAGCCTGAAGTCCGGCAGGTTAATTCCTCCAGTTCCATTTTTCTTCCTCAAGATTGCTTTGGCTATTCGAGGTTTTTTGTATTTCCATACAAATTGTGAGATTAATTGTTCTAGTTCTGTGAAAAATATCGTTGGTAGCTTGATAGGGATTGCATTGAATGTATAAATTACTTTGGGTAGTATACTCATTTTCACAATATTTATTCTTCCAATCCACCAACACGGTATATTTCTCCATTTATTAGCGTCCTCTTTGATTACTTTCACTAGTGTTTTATAGTTTTCTATGTACAAGTCTTTTGTTTCCTTAGGTAGATATATTCCTAAGTATTTAATTCTTTTCGTTACAACAGTGAATGAAATAGTTTCCTTAATTTCTCTTTCTATTTTCTCATTATTAGTGTATAGGAATGCAAGGGATTTCTGTGTGTTGATTTTATATCCTGCAACTTTACTGTATTCATAGATTAGCTGTAGTAGTTTTCTGGTAGAATCTTTAGGGTTTTCTATGTAGAGGATCATGTCATCAGCGAACAGTGAAAGTTTTACTTCTTCTTTTCCAATTTGTATTCCTTTTATGTATTTTTCTGCTCTGATTGCTGTAGCCAAAATTTCCAGAACTATGTTGAAGAGTAGTGGTGAGAGTGGGCACCCTTGTCGTGTTCCTGACTTTAGGGGAAATGCTTTCAGTTTTTCACCATTGAGGATAATGTTTCCTGTGGGTTTGTCATATGTAGCTTTTATTATGTTGAGATATGTCCCTTCTATTCCCACTTTCTAGAGGGTTTTTATCATAAATGGATGTTGTATTTTGTCAAAGGCTTTCTCTGCATCTATTGAGATAATCATATGATTTTTATTTTTCGGTTTGTTAATGTGGTGTATTATGTTGATTGATTTGCGGGTATTGAAGAATCCTTGCATTCCTGGGATAAAGCCCACTTGGTCATGATGTATGATCTTCTTAATGTGTTGTTGGATTCTGATTGCTAGAATTTTGTTAAGGATTTTTGCATCTATGTTCATCAGTGATATTGGCCTGTAGTTTTTTATTTATTTATTTATTTTGTGGGATCTTTACCAGGTTTTGGGATTAGGGTGATGGTGGTCCCATAGAATGAGTTTGGAAGTTTTCCTTCCTCAGCAATTTTCTGGAAGAGTTTGGGTAGAATAGGTGTTAGCTCTTCACTAAATTTTTGGTAGAATTCGGCTGTGAAGCCGTCTGGACCTGGGCTTTTGTTTGCTGGAAGCTTTCTGATTACTTCCTCTATTTCCGTGCTTGTGATGGGTCTGTTCAGATTTTCTATTTCTTCCTGGTTCAGTTTTGGAAAGTTGTAGTTTTCTAGGAATTTGTCCATTTCTACCAAGTTATTCATTTTATTGCCATATAATTGCTGATAGTATTCTCTAATAATCCTTTGTATTTCTGTGTTGTCGGTTGTGATCTCTCCATTTTCATTTCTAATTTTATTGATTTGGTTCTTCTCCCTTTGTTTCTTGATGAATCTGGCTAGTGGTTTGTCAATTTTATTTACCTTCTCAAAGAACCAGCTTTTGGCTTTGTTGATTTTTGCTATGGTCTCTTTTGTTTCTTTTGCATTTATCTCTGCCCTAAATTTTACGGTTTCTTTCCTTCTGCTAACCTTGGGGTTCTTCATTTCTTCCTTTTCTAGTTTCTTTAAATGTAGAGTTAGGTTATTTAGTTGACTTTTTTCTTGTTTCTTGAGGTGTGCCTGTATTGCTATGAACTTCCCCCTTAGCACTGCTTTTACAGTGTCCCAGAGGTTTTGGGTTGTTGTGTTTTCATTTTCATTCATTTCTATGCATATTTTGATTTCTCTTTTGGTTTCTTCTATGATTTGTTCATTATTGAGCAGCATGTTGTTCAGCCTCCATATGTTGGCATTTTTAATGGTTTTTCTCCTGTAATTGAGATCTAATCTTGCTGCATTGTGGTCAGAAAAGATGCTTGGAATGATTTCAATTTTTTTGAATTTACCAAGGCTAAATTTATGGCCCAGGATGTGATCTATCCTGGAAAATGTTCCTTGTGTGCTTGAGAAAAAGGTGAAATTCATTGTTTTGGGGTGAAATGTCCTATAGATATCTATTAGGTCTAACTGGCCTATTGTATCATTTAAAGTTTGTGTTTCCTTGTTACTTTTCTGTTTAGTTGATATATCCATAGATGTAAGTGGGGTATTAAAATCTCCCACTATTATTGCATTGTTGTTAATTTCCCCTTTCATATTTGTCAGTAATTGTCTTATATATTGTAGTGCTCCTATGTTGGGTGCATAAATATTTATAATTGTTATATCTTCTTTTGGATAGATCCTTTGATCATTATGTAGTTTCCTTCTTTGTCTCTTTCACAGCCTTTGTTTTAAAATCTATTTTATCTGATATGAGTATTGCTACGGAGAAGGCAATGGCAAGCCACTCCAGTACTCTTGCCTAGAAAATCCCATGGATGGAGGAGCCTGAGGCTGCAGTCCGTGGGGTCGCTATGGGTAGGACACGACTGAGCGACTTCACTTTCACTTTTCACTTTTACACATTGGAGAAGGAAATGGCAACCCACTCCAGTGTTCTTGCCTGGAGAATCCCAGGGACGGGGAAGCCTGGTGGACTTCCGTCTGTGGGGTCACGACTGAAGTGACTTAGCAACAGCAGCTTTCTTTTGGTCTCTATTTGCGTGGAATATCTATTTCCAGCCCTTCACTTTCAGTCTGTATGTGTCCCTCGATTTGAGGTGGGTCTCTTGTAGACAACATATATGGGGGGTCTTGTTTTTGTATCCATTCAGCCAGCCTTTGTCTTTTGGTTGGGGCATTCAACCCATTTACGTTTAAGGTGATTATTGATAAGTATGATCCCGTTGCCATTTTCTTTATTGTTTTGGCTTCGAGTTTATATACCTGTTCTGTGTTTCCAGTCTAGAGAAGATCCTTTAGTATTTGTTGGAGAGCTGGTTTGGTGATGCTGAATTCTCTCAGCTTTTGCTTGTCTGTAAAGCTTTTGATTTCTCCTTCATATATGAATGAGATCCTTGCTGGGTACAGTAATCTGGGCTGTAGGTTATTTTCTTTCATCATTTTAAGTATGTCTTGCATTCCCTTCTGGCCTGTAGAGTTTCTGCTGAAAGATCAGCTGTTATCCTTATGGGGATCCCCTTGTGTGTTATTTGTTGTTTTTCCCTTGCTGCTTTTAATATTTTTCCTTTGTGTTTGATCTTTGTTAATTTGATTAATATGTGCCTTGGGGTATTTCGCCTTGGGTTTATCCTGTTAGGGACTCTCTGTGTTTCTTGGACTTGGGTGATTATTTCCTTCCCCATTTTAGGGAAATTTTCAACTATTATCTCCTCAAGTATTCTCTCATGGTCTTTCTTTTTGTCTTCTTCTTCTGGGGCTCCTATGATTCGAATGCTGGTGCGTTTAATATTGTCCCATATGTCTCTAATATTGTCCTCATTTTTTAAAATTCTTTTTTCTTTTTCCATCTCTGTTTCATTTATTTCTACAATTCTATCTTCCAGCTCGCTTATCCTGTCTTCTGCCTCCGTTATTCTACTGTTTGTGCCCTCGAGAGTGTTTTCTGATCTCATCTATTGTATTATTCGTTATATATTGACTCTTTTTTATTTCCTCTAATTCCTTATTGAAGATTTCTTCCATCTTCTCAATCCTTTTCTCCAGTTTATTTATCTGTAACTCCATTTTGCTTTCCAGATTTTGAATCATTTTCACAATTAAAATTCGAAATTCTTTATCGGGTAGGTTCCCTATATCTTCCTCTTTTGTTTGTGTTGGTGGGCATTTATCCTGTTCCTTTACTTGTTGGGTATTTCTCTGCCTCTTCATCTTGCTTATATTGCTGTGTTCGGGGTGGCTTTTCTGTCTTCTGACAGTTTGTGGAGTTCTCTTTATTATGTAGTTACCTCGTTGTGTGTGGGGTTGGATGGGTGACTTGTCAAGATTCCCTGGTTAGGGAAGCTTGAGTAGATGTTCTGGTGGGTGGAGCTGGATTTCTTCTCTCTGGAGTGCAATGAAGCGTCCAGTAATGAGTTTGAGATGTCAGTGGGTTTGGGGTGGCTTTGGGCAGTCTGTATATTGAAGCTCAGTGCTATTCTCCTGTGTTGCTGGATAGCTTGCGTAGTATGTCTTTCACTGAAACTTATTGACCCTTGGGTGGTGCCTGGTTTCAGTGTATGTATGGAGGCATTTGATGAGTTAATGTTAATGTTAATGTTCTATCAATTAATGTTCTCTGGAACTGGAGATCTCTGGTGTTCTCAGGATTTGGCCTTAAGCCTCTGCCTCTGGTTTTCAGTCTTATTCTTTCAGTAGGCTCAAGGCTTCTCCCTCTGTTACTTCCAAGGCAGTTCCTTCTGTTGAAAAAGCTCTTCTGTTTTCTGGTCTCCTCAGTGTCTAATTCCCGTCCTGACACCAGGATGCGGTGGTGGACACTTTTTTTTTTCCCCCGGCTCTCCTATTCAGTCCTGCTATGGGGAGGGAGGAACAGCTAACAAATATCCCTAGCGTCTGTGGGGAGTGCTCGCGGTGTCTCGGCTACACTGGGAATGCTCCCGCTCGAGGCGTGTGTGTTTTCCCTGTTTGTGCTGCTTAGGCTTTAGTTTGCTCTGCTGCGAGCTGTCCGCGGCTGGCGCTAGGTTGCATGCACTTCCCAGGTCTGAGCGGCTCAGGTTCAGGTCCTCGGGTATTTGACAAAGGCGCAGACTTGGCTGGGCCTGCGTTTTGTGCCTTCCCCGGTCCTAGCAGCTCAGGTGACCAGGCGTTTGGTGAGCGCGGTCGCTGCGACTTATCGCCTTCCTGGTCCCTGCCGCTCGGTTTTCTGGGAGTACAACCGGCGCACTTTCTCAGGTGGATATTGACCGGCCCGAACCCAAGAAGTCCTGGCCAGCAAGGAAGCCTGCCTGCAGCTTGGCACGGGAAGCCTCTCTGGGGCCGCGGCTGCCCCCACCCAGGCGCGGGCTGCCCTCCCTGCTGGCGTAGGTGGGGGCTGGGGGCTGGGCCGCCCGCTGCCGGCTCTGCTCAGCGCCTGGTTCTGTGGGCGGGGCTGGAGAAGTCCAGGCTTGGGGCTTTTCACAGGCTTTTTCCAGCCCTCTTGCCCTTCAGCTGCAACCACTGCTCTTGTATCTTAAGTTCGAGCTCTCAGTTTGCCTTGGGGCGTTCAAGCCCGGTTCTCCCTCTAAGCGCTGCTGCCGGCGCCTCCCTGCCCAGCCCCTGCCTGCTAGTGAGGGGCGCGGGCATCTGCACCACTTCTCCGCTGAGAGTTTCCTCTGGGCACTTAGTCTGTGAGTTTTAATTATTTATGTCTTTTGTCTCCCAGTTATGCGGCCCTCTGAGTTTCCACTCGCCAGTGTTTCCAGGTGTTTGGAAACTTCGCTCTTTTTTTTTTTTTTGAGCCTCCCTTCCTGGGACAGAGCTCCGTCCCTCCCTCTTTTGTCTCTCTTTTTATCTATTTCCTACCTCTTTTCGTCTACTATGGGCTGCTTTTCTGAGTGCCTGATGTCCTCTGCCGGTATTCAGAAGTTTTTTTGTGGGATTTACGCAGCGTTCAAATGTTCTTTTGTTGATTTTGTGGGGGAGAAAGTGGCCGCCCCGTCCTATTCCTCCGCCATCTTCCCGTGCTTCTCCACATCTGTATGTTTTAATGTACATACATAACAGAACATACATAATGGTTACATATAACATATATTTCCATATGAAAGACATATACACACAAATGTACACTCTCATATAAACACACAGACACACACACACATATATATAAACACACATACATACATGTACACCAGAAAGTGTATTTTTCACTGCGTTAAATATATATTTTTTTAATTTCTCTATTGCCCGGAGAGGCTGCCAGCTGCTGTTTGAATTTGCAGAGGCGGAAGGTCATTCTGGTGCAGGTCTTCTTTGTCCTGCTCTGGGTCATTTGTGTTACCCTTTTAGTTATGCAAATATGGGGCAAGAGGAAACTCATAGTCCTGGGATTAGGGTGTAACAAGATTTTTTCCCCTATGTGATTTAGCAAAACCCACCTCTGTGAAGAGCTCAGGGTTAGAGGAATAACCTATTTGCATAATGGCTCTGGGGACATTCTGGCCAAGGTACTAAACATGAAATTACAATGAGTCTGTGATACAAAATTTTTGTTAATGAGCAGAAGAAACTAGACAGGTGGTTTACCTTCAATTCAAGAAACAACTTACGAGTTTTTTTTGTTGGAATAGATTTTAGCCCAGTTTACTGTTAATGCTGTCTCTTCCAGACCACCTGCCAGAGGAACAGTGACAGAACTTAAGTTGAACTTACATGGAAGGTAAAATAAAATATAACTTGGAATTTAAGACCATATTATGCCAGTGATGTTAACAAATATTACCCACTGATTATGAAGTTCTTCTACATGACTGGAAGAAATAACAGCAGTGGTAAGCCAGTTAAAATCCCACCTTGTCAGTCAAAGAATTATTGCCCTCTGCCATGAGTAAGCTGATGGGATCTTTGCCTAATATGAGGTGGTGGAAAGGTCTCGAGAGAGATTGTGCACCTACTACAATAGGGCATTGTAGGCTATAGAAACTAATTGAAACAAGATCAAAAATGTAATTACACACATAGCCCAACTTGGCAGGATAGGTCCCACTATTTACATGGATGAAGATTTATGTTTATATATCCCCACGTCCTTACATAGATTTACCCTACGCTTCTTTAGAAACTAAGATGTATAGCCACACCAAGGATATCATTACCATTTCAAGTCATAAACTCTGAAATGTCTCCCTTAATACCACTAAATTTCCTCTTTCTTCTAATAATAGTAGCTAATTTTTGTTGTTTCTCAGTCATGTCTGATTCTTTGCAACCCCGTGAACTGCAGCACACCGGTCTTCCCTGTCCTTCGCTGTCTCTCGGAGTTTGCTCAAACTCATGTCCATTGAGTTGATGATGCTATCCAACCATCTCATCCTCTGTCGCACCCCCTTCTCCTCTTGCCCTCAATCTTTCCCAGCATCAGGGTCTTTTCCAATCCCATCAAGGGTCAATCTTTAAGCCTTTTTCCAATCTTTAAATCAGCAAACTTTTTGATAGAGAGTTAGATAGTAAATATTTTATGTTTCCCTATTATAAAGTGTGGGCTTCCCCAAAGGCTCAGCTGGTTAAGAATCTGCCTGCAGTGCAGGTGACACAGGAGACATGGGTTCAATGCCTGTTTCTGGAAGATCCCCTGGAAGAGGTAATGGCAACCCACTCCAGTATTCTTGCCTGGTAAATCCCAAGAACAAAGGTGACTGTCATGCTACAGTCCATGGGGTCACAACGAGTCAGAAAAAACTTAATGACTAAGCAACAACAATAATTTTAAGGTGTCTTGTACTACTCAATCTGTCATTGTAGCATAAAAGCAGCCATAGATATTTGTAAACAACTAGTCATAGTTGTATTCCTTAATTACTAAAGGATATTACCCATAATTCAGTCAGGTCAGATTTATTTGTAGGAATTAGAATAGTTAGGAAATTTTTCTCCCAAGCCTCAGTTCATTTCAGTAACTCAGTCGTGTCCAACTTTTTGCAACCCCATGGACTGCAGCACGCCAGGCTTCCCTGTCCATCAGCAACTCCTGGAACTTCCTCAAACTCATGATCATCGAGTCAGTGATGCCATCCAACCATCTCATTCTCTGTTGTCCCCTTTGCCTCCTGCCTTCACTCTTTCGCAGCATCAAGGTCTTTTCCAATGAGTCAGTTCTTCATATAAGGGGGTTAAAATATTGGAGCTTCTGCTTCAGCACCAGTCCTTCCAGTGAATATTCAGGACTGATTTCCTTTAGGATTGCCGGCTTTTATCTCCTTGCAGTCCAAGGGACTCTCAAGAGTCCTCTCCAACACCACAGTTCAAAAGCATCAATTCTTTGGTGCTCAGCTTTCTTTACGGTCCAACTCATAACCATACACAACTCCTGGAAAAACCATAGCTTTGATGGACCTTTTTCATCAAAGTAATGTCTCTGCTTTTTAATATGCTATCTAGGTGTGTCATAGCTTTTCTTCCCAGGAGCAAGTGTCTTTTGATTTCATGGCTGCAGTCACCATCTGCAGGGACTTTGGAGGCCAAGAAAGTCTGTCATTGTTTCCATTGTTTCCCCATTTATTTGCCATGAAGTGATGGGACCAGATGCCATGATCTTCATTTTTTGAATGTTGAGTTTTAAACCAGCTTTTTCACACTCCTCTTTCACTTTCATCAGGAGGCTCTTTAGTTCACTTTCTGCCATAAGGGTGGTGTCATCTGCGTATCTGAAGTTATCGATATTTCTCCCAGCAATCTTGATTCTAGCTTGTGCTTCATTCAGCCTGGCATTTAACATGATGTACTCTGCATACAAATTAAATAAGCAGGGTGACAGTATGCAGCCTTGACATACTCCTTTCCCAATTTGGAACCATACCATTGTTCCATGTCCTGTTCTAACTGTTGCTTTTTCACCTGCATACAGATTTCTCAAGCCTAGAAAGAATATATATTATTTTCAATCATAATCCACTGGCTAGAAACCATCACATGGCCTCAAGCTGATTGAAGAAGAGCTTGAGAAATGTACTCCTTGTGTGCCTGATTAGAAAATAGGATTCAGTTCAGTTCAGACGCTCAGTCGTGTCCAACTCTTTGTGACCCCATGAATCACAGCACGCCAGGCCTCCCTGCCCATCACCAACTTCCGGAGTTCACTCAAACTCATTTCCATTGAGTCGGTGATACCATCCAGCCATCTCATGCTCTGTCGTCCCCTTCTCCTCCTGCCCCCAGTCCTTCCCACCATCAGAGTTTTTTCCAGTGAGTCAACTCTTCGCATGAGGTGGCCAAAGTATTGGAGTTTCAGCTTTAGCATCAGTCCTTCCAATGAACACCCAGGATTGAGCTCTTTAGAATGGATTGGTTGGATCTCCTTGCAGTCCAAGGGATTCTCAAGAGTCTTCTCCAGCATCACAGTTCAAAAGCATCCTTTCTTCGGTAGGATTCAGTTCAGTTCAGTTCAGTTCAGTCGCTCAGTCGTGTCCGACTCTCCGCGACCCCATGAATCACAGCACGCCAGGCCTCCCTGTCCATCACCAACTCCTGGAGTACACTCAAACTCATGTCCACAGAGTCGGTGATGCCATCCAGCCATCTCATTCTCCGTCGTCCCCTTCTCCTCCCGCCCCCAACTTTTCCCAGCATCAGACTCTTTTCCAGTGAGTCAACTCGTCGCATGAGGTGGCCAAAGTATTGCAGTTTCAGCTTTAGCATCAGTCCCTCCAATGAACATCTAGGATTGATCTCCTTTAGAATGGACTGGTTGGATCTCCTTGCAGTATAAGGGACTCTCAAGAGTCTTCTCCAACACCACAGTTCAAAAGCATCGATTCTTCGATGATCAGCCTTCTTCACAGTCCAACTCTCACATCCATACATGACCACGGGAAAAACCATTGCCTTGACTAGACGGACCTTGGTTGGCAAAGTAATGTCTCTGCTTTTTAATATACTATCGAGGTTGGTCATAACTTTCCTTCCAAGGAGCAAGCGTCTTTTAATTTCATGGCTGCAATCAGCATCTGCAGTGAATTTGGAGCCCAGAAAAACAAAGTCTGACACTGTTTCCACTGTTTTTCCATCTATTTCCCATGAAGTGATGGGACTAGATGCCATGATCTTTGTTTTCTGAATGTTGAGCTTCAAACCAACCTTTTCACTCTCCTCTTTCACTTTCATCAAGAGGCTTTTGAGTTCCTCTTCACTTTCTGCCATAAGGGTAGTGTCATCTGCATATCTGAGGTTATTGATATTTCTCCCAGCAATCTTGATTCCAGCTTGTGCTTCTTCCAGCCCAGCGTTCCTCATGATGTACTCTGCATATAAGTTAAATAAGCAAGGTGACAATATACAACCTTGACGTACACCTTTTCCTATTTGGAACCAGTCTGTTGTTCCATGTCCAGTTCTAACTGTTGCTTCCTGACCTGCATACAGGTTTCTCAAGAGGCAGGTCAGGTGGTCTGGGATTCCCATCTCTTTCAGAATGTTCCACAGTTTATTGGGATCCACACAGTCAAAGGCTTTGGCATAGTCAATGAAGCAGAAATAGATGTTTTTCTGAAACTCTCTTGCTTTCTCCATGATCCAGCGGATGTTGGCAATTTGATCTCTGGTGCCTCTGCCTTTTCTAAAACCTGCTTGAACATCTGGGAGTTCACGGTTTACATATTGTTGAAGCCTGGCTTGGAGAATTTTGAGCATGACTTTGCTAGCGGTTGAGATGAGGGCAATTGTGCGGTAGTTTGAGCATTCTTTGGCATTGCCTTTCTTTGGGATTGGAATGAAGACTGACCTCTTCCAGTCCTGTGGCCACTGCTGAGTTTTCCAAATCTGCTGTCATATTGAGTGCAGCACTTTCACAGCATCATCTTTCAAGACTTGTAATAGCTCAACTGGAATTCCATCACCTCCACTAGCTTTGTTAGTAGTGATGCTTTCTAAGGCCACCTGACTTCACATTCCAAGATGTCTGGCTCTAGGTCAGTGATCACGTTATCGTGACTATCTTGGTCGGAAAGATCTTTTTTGTACAGTTCTTCTGTGTATTCTTGCCACCTCTTCTTAATATCTTCTGCTTCTGTTAGGTCCATACCATTTCTGTCCTTTATCGAGCCCATCTTTGCATGAAATGTTCCCTTGGAATCTCTAATTTTCTTGAAGAGGTCTCTTGTTTTTCCTATTCTGTTGTTTTCCTCTATTTCTTTGCATTGATCACTGAGGAAGGCTTTCTTATCTCTCCTTGCTATTCTTTGGAACTCTGCATTCAGATGCTTATATCTTTCTTTTTCTCCTTTGCTTTTCGCCTCTCTTCTTTTCACAGCTATTTGTAAGGCCTCCTCAGACAGCCATTTCGCTCTTTTGCATTTCTTTTCCATGGGGATAGTCTTGGTCCCTGTCTCCTGTACAATGTCACGAACCTCCGTCCAGAGTTCATCAGGCACTCTATCTATCAGATCTAGTCCCTTAAATCTATTTCTCACTTCCACTGTATAATCATAAGGGATTTGATTGAGGTCATATCTGAATGGTCTAGTGGTTTTCCCTACTTTCTTCAATTTAAGTCTGAACTTTGCAATAAGGAGTTCATGATCTGAGCCACAGTCAGCTCCTGGTCTTGTTTTTGCTAACTGTATACAGCTTCTCCATCTTTGGCTGCAAAGAATATAATCAATCTGATTTCGGTGTTGACCATCTGGTGATGTCCTTGTGTAGAGTCTTCTCTTGTGTTGTTGGAAGAGGGTGTTTGCTATGACCAGTGAATTCTCTTGACAAAACTCTATTAGCCTTTGCCCTGCTTCATTCCGTGCTCCAAGGCCAAATTTGCCAGTTACTCCAGGTGTTTCTTGACTTCCTACTTTTGCATTCCAGTCCCCGATAATGAAAAGGACATCTTTTTTGGGTGTTAGTTCTAAAAGGTCTTGTAGGTCTTCATAGAACCGATTAACTTCGGCTTCTTCAGCATTACTGGTTGGGGCATAGGCCTGGATTACTGTAATATTGAATGGTTTGCCTTGGAAACGAACAGAAATCATCCTGTCATTTTTAAGATTGCATCCAAGTACTGCATTTCGGACTCTTTTGTTGACCATGATGGCTACTCCATTTCTTCTAAGGGATTCCTGCCCACAGTAGTAGATATAATGGTCATCTGAGTTAAATTCACCCATTCCAGTCCATTTTAATTCACTGATTCCTAGAATGTCGACGTTCACTCTTGCCATCTCCTGTTTGACCACTTCCAATTTGCCTTGATTCATGGACCTAACATTCCAGGTTCCTATGCAATATTGCTCTTTACAGCACCGGACCTTGCTTCTATCACTGGTCACATCCACAACTGGGTATTGGTTTTGCTTTTGCTCCATCCCTTTATTCCTTCTATAGTTATTTCTCCACTGATCTCCAGTAGCATACTGGGCACCTACCGACCTGGGGAATTCCTCATTCATTATCCTATCATTTTGCCCTTTGTCACTGTTCATGGGGTTCTCAAGGCAAGTATACTGAAGTGGTTTGCCATTCCCTTCTCCAGTGGACCACATTCGGCTGTGGTCCATGTGATCAGATCGGATAGTTTCCTGTGATTATGATTTCAGTTTGTCTGCCCTCTGGTGCTCCCTAGCAATACCTACCGTCTTATTTGGGTTTCTCTTACCTTGGTCGTGGAAAATCTCTTCACAGCCGCTCCAGCAAAGTGCAGTTGCTGTACCTTACCTTGGATGAGGGGTATCTCCTCAAGGCCGCCCCTCCTGACCTTGAACGCGGAGTAGCTCCTCTCGGCCCTCCTGCGCCCGCGCAGCCACCGCCTGTTGGATGTGGGGTAGCTCCTTTCGGCCGCCGGCCCTGGCCTCAGGCGTGGGGTAGCTCATCACGGCCATGCCTCTTTGCGCCGGGGCCAGCGTCTCTCGCGTCGCGTCAGAGAGCATCTAACCAATCTCTTGGAGAAGGCAATGGCAAGCCACTCCAGTACTCTTGCCTAGAAAATCCCATTAATGGAGCAGCCTGGTAGGCTGCAGTCCATGGGGTCTCTAAGGGTCGGACACGACTGAGCGACTTCACTTTCACTTTTCACTTTCACACATTGGAGAAGGAAATGGCAACCTACTCCAGTGTTCTTGCCTGGAGAATCCCAGGGATGCGGGAACCTGGTGGGCTTCCGTTTATAGGGTCACACAGAGTCGGACACGACTGAAGTGACTTAGCAGCAACCAATCTCTGAAAAAAATATTAAATGTATTTTTCTCTTTCATTTAGATTTCACATTTAGTGATGTCATATATTTGTCTTTCTCAGTCTGACTTGCTTCATTAGTATTACAATCTCTAGGTCCATCCATGTTGCTACAAGTGGCATTTTCCCTTTTTTAGAATGGGTATATATGATGAAAGTGAAAGAGGAGAGTGAAAAAGTTGGCTTGAAGCTCAACATTCAGAAAAATAAGATCATGGCATCTGGTCCCATCACTTCATGGGAAACAGATGGAGAAACAGTGGAAACAGTGTCAGACCTTATTTTTGGGGGGCTCCAAAATCACTGCGGATGCTGATTGCAGTCATGAAATCAAAAGATGCTTACTTCTTGGAAGGAAAGTTATGACCAACCTAGATAGCATATTAAAAAGCAGAGACATTACTTTGCCAACCAAGGTCCGTCTAGTCAAGTCTGTTTTTTCCAGGGGTCATGTATGGATGTGAGAGTTGCACTGTGAAGAAAGCTGAGCGCCGAAGAATTGATGCTTTTGAACTGTGGTGTTGGAGAAGACTCTTGAGAGTCCCTTGGACTACAAGGAGATCCAACCAGTCCATCCTAAAGGAGATCTGTCCTGGGTGTTCATTGGAAGGACTGATGCTAAAGCTGAAACTCCAATACTTTGGCCACCTCATGCAAAGAGTTGACTCACTGGAAAAGACTCTGATGCTGGGAGGGATTGAGGGCAGGAGGAGAAAGGGATAACAGAGAATGAGATGGCTGGATGGCATCACTAACTCGATGGAGATGAGTTTGAGTGAACTCCGGGTGTTGGTGATGGACAGGGAGGCCTGGCGTGCTGTGATTCATGGGGTCGCAAAGAGTCGGACATGACTGAGCAACTGAACTGAACTGAACAGATATATATACATATCTGAATCATAATCTGAATTTTTGTATACTTGAAACTAACAAAAACATTGTAAATCAATTATACTTAAAAAAATTCTAAATGTAGATCTGTTTCATTCATTCAATGTCATTATTTCAAAGGATAATTTGGGGTACTAATACTTATTTGGCATTTTAAATATCCTCTAGGGTTTCTATACTTTGCTTATTACTTCATAGTTTAAAACCAATTTCTCTCTAAAATATAAGCATAAACTTAAAGCCAATTTGATTTGAGTCTACATAAAATAATTTGGGATCCCTGTAGCTCAGACTGTAAAGAATCTGCCTGCAATGCAGAAGACCTGGGTTCGATTCCCGACTTGGGAGGATACCCTGCAGAAGCGAATGTCTACCCACTCCAATATTCTTGCCTGGGGAATCCAGTGGACAGAGGAGCCTGGCAGGCTACAGTCAATAGATTTGCAAAAAGTCGTTCACAACTGAGCAACTTTCACTTCTCTAAGATATTTTGAACACCAAGACCTCAATAATAAAGCACAAACAAACCAAAACAGTGAAAATTCTGAGGATCTTAAACTAGAAGTATAGGAAAATTTTTGATGACTAAATACTTTTAAAGGAAAATGAAAAATAAGAGTATTGACGAACACTTCTATTAATATCACTGAGACCAAAGACTCCAGGATCTTAAAAAAGAAAGAAAGAAAGAAAGAAAGCCACAGAGAAGAAGTATTTTCCTTTCTGTGATCATTGTTTTAATATTTAAGATTATTAATTAGTTATTCTATCCAGGGACCAGATTGCATGAATTTATAGGAAAGCTTGGAGAAGGCGATGGCACCCCACTCCAGTACTCTTGCCTGGAAAATCCCATGGGCGGAGGAGCCTGGTAGGCTGCAATCCATGGGGTTGTGAAGAGTCGGACACGACTGAGCGACTTCACTTTGACTTTTCACTTTCATGCATTGGAGAAGGAAATGGCAACCCACTCCAGTGTTCTTGCCTGGAGAATCCCAGGGACAGGGGAGCCTGGTGGGCTGCAGTCTATGGGGTTGCACAGAGTCGAACACGCCTGAAGTGACTTAGCAGAAGCAGCAGCATCAGTCAGTTCAGTTCAGTCGCTCAGTCGTGTCCGACTCTCCGCGACCCCATGAATCACAGCACGCCAGGCCTCCCTGTCCATCACCAACCCCCGGAGTACACTCAAACTCATGTCCACAGAGTCGGTGATGCCATCCAGCCATCTCATTCTCCGTCATCCCCTTCTCCTCCCGCCCCCAATCTTTCCCAGCATCAGACTCTTTTCCATTGAGTCAACTCCTCACATGAGGTGGCCAAAGTATTGCAGTTTCAGCTTCAGCATCAGTCCTTCCAATGAACATCCAGGATTGATCTCCTCTAGAATGGACTGGTTGGATCTCCTTGCAGTATAAGGGACTCTCAAGAGTCTTCTCGCTTATATACACCTTGGAGGAAAAGTTCTAATGCTTAGGTCACTTCTAACTTTTCTAACATCTGGATCATGTGCATGCTCATTTGAATCAAAAGATGTTGCTGCTTATAGGAATGTGTGTTACATCTTTCATAGCAGCCCTGGATATATGAGAACTTTTCTAGTTAGGCAGCGTCTCTCAAAAAATAAAACACTGGGTGAGAGATTTCTCACCAAGCATTCATTAAAAGGTAAACTTCCTTGGGCTGAGAGTCATGTCAGTCATCGTTTTCTTGCAAATCCAAAGCTGCCTTTTTCTCTGTTAGAAGCAGTTATCATCTTCAAAGCCATATCAAAACAGTGTTTGTTCTGTGCTTTGATTTCACCCACATGGTGAATTCAAAGACAGGTCTACTTGAGAGTAAAGAGAGACTGTTTTCTGATGTTGTTTGAGCATTTGTCTTTCCATGTTTGTAAAAGTGATAAAGTGATTTAAGTGCCTGACAGCTAACAATAATCCTTTAAATGTAGTGGAATATTTTTTTTTAATTGAAACATTCTACCTTCTGTGTTTCAAAATGTTTACGGCTGAGATTTCATAATCTTTAATATAAAACTCCAAAAGGTTTGTAGAAGGACAATATAAATTTGTAAATCATCTCAAAAAGTTCATTTTGCCATTTTTAAATTTTACCCTGGTGCAGTCCAGTAAAAACAAACAACAAAAAAAGCTAGTTTTGAATGACAATTTCTACATACTTGGCACAAGTAGCCAATTTTTCATTGGGAAAAGAAAAGTCATTAGGAAGATAATGTTACTTAAGGTTCATTTTGCATTGAGGATATTTGACACTATTCACCGGAGATAAACAGATGCATGTAATTTACATATGAAAACCTATCAGATAATGCAAAAATTTGTATGTGAAATGCTTCATTCACTGAATTAGCCTATGGTAATATCTCATTATGTGAAAAAGAAAATGATTACTAAAAATGTCTAAATAAATATTAATGTGGTTATATTGTTTTTAAATAAATAAAATATTTAGAGAGAACAATATGCAGAGAGAATCATTTAAAGATACAGTTGCTGTGTTAGATTTTATTTAGTCTGAAGAGCCAATAAAGAAGACAACAAAATTAAATTTAGTGATGAGCTGAAAAATATGATTTTAAAGCTTCCTCTCTTGTTGAAGTCTTTTAAATGATGGAAGAGAAGGAAAAGTGATAGAAAATGAACATATCTTTTATATCTTGACTGAGTTTAAAGCAATTGTGAATAATGCCAAATTTTGATTATCTTATTCCCGCCCCACTGAACTCAGAATAGTATCAAGGTTGTGGCAAACCATGCTTCTGTGTCAAACACTTTTTCCAGTTTTCTTCTAACTAGAAAACATTTTAGGATATTTACCAAATCAAGCAGTATGAAACTTAAATTGTTTTGAATATAGCATTTATATAATAACTCATCACTCCAAAATAAAAGTAAATTTTGCCAATATTTTATCACTAACTATATTCTTAATGGAAAGAGGTCATTGCCTCTGAGCACTCTACAATCCACTTGGCTCACAGAGTAAAGCCATGGGGGGCAAAGTAGGACCAAAAATGGAAATCATTTCATACTACTGTTTGTGATAAAATATCCATATTTTTTTTAGAGATGCTTGCCAAAAGATGTTGGAGTGAAAGATAACCTTTGAAATTTGCTTTATGTAATTCAGGAAAAAAGAAGTGAGAACAAGAGTGCCAGAGCTGGAGAAGAGGTTAGATAATCAAGTTAGCAAAATCATGAAAAACTCGAATCTGGTGAAGAGTAAAAGAGAATTAATTTACTCTTCTCTGTGCTTTTGCAATATTTGAAACTTTCACATTACAAAATATATTTTAGAGACTATATCATCATCTGTCAAATATAATAAAGTGTGGTGAGTATATTCCTTGCATTATTAAAAAAAAAAGAATATATTTGTCATTCCCCTTCCATAATCATCACTCAAGAAGTTAAGTCCATAACATTTATTATGCAACATATTTATATGATGGTATATTTAAATATATAAATATATTTATATGATGATATATTTAAATATATAAATATATTTATATGATGATATATTTAAATATATGAATATATGATGAAAAGCACTAATTCTTTTACTCAAATCAATGCTATCCTATGCCTTCAGTATCCACCCACCTCCCCAATAGAAATGTTCTCTAATGATGTATAAATTAGCTAGATTCCTATGCCTGAGTGCTAAGTCGCTTAGCTGGTGTCCCACTTTTTGCCACCGTATGGACTGTAGTCTGCCAGTCTCCCCTGTCCTTGTGGAGTCTCCAGGCAAGGATACTGGAGTGGATTACCATTCCCTCCTCCATGATATCTTCCCCACCCAGGGATTGAAGCCATGTCTTCTGTGACTCCTGCACTGCAGGTGGGTTCTTTCACCACTGAGTCACTAGGGAAGCCCAGCAATGTTCCTACCTTGTTCTTATTTTAATACTAGTTTGTCAATGTATGTGGGTTATAGAGGAGGAAGGTATATTCACACATATATTCACACACTGTTGCATTAGACTCACTTTTTCTTAGACAAATCTCTATATATTAAAAGTTGCTTTCAATGTTGGCTAGCAAATTTACTTTTTCCTCTTTATTTGCTAGAAATATATATTTCAAATTGTTAATAATTTTGATTTGGATCATATTCAAATTTGTCATCTCTGTTATATTTTGTGTGGAAGTACTGTTTCAACTGGAAGATATCAACTCTAGGATTACTCTTAACTAAGTTATAGGAGAGTCAGCAATACTTCTTGGTTCCTAAATATTGACTCCTCTAAAATGTCATTAATCTGTACTAATTGGAGGAAGCTTAGTCTCAATTAAAGAAAAAAAATCTGAAAATACATTATTTCAGAAAGGAATAGAGTTCTATTATTTCAAGTACCTACATTAACTCACATTAAATTAACAAAATGTTATCCAATACACATGCTTGACTTGATTTAATGGTTTGTAATTAGCATATCAATTGTGTGGAAATGGTTCCTTCTAAGTACTTGAGGGTGCTTAGAAAGTTTGTTCTACTAAGTATTTTCAAGGATCCTCTTGTAATCTTATTTACATTATTAATTTACTTCTATAAAAAGAAATTAATCAATGCAAAAAATAACATTCCTGTCAGCTTCTGGTCAGATATGGATTCTGAATTAGTGAAACACAATTATTAAATTATTTCTCTACCATTAGCACCCCAATTATAATCTCACAGTTTTGCTAAAACATTATTTACTAGAAGTAATTTGCTAAAAAATATTTTTCTCCATTTGTAAAGGTGATTCTATTTATTGGAAGAAGCTTCTTCTGATTTGATGTTCCTTCCCATTATATATAGAAAAGGAGTTCCTTGCAACCAGCAACACATTTTTTGAGAGATGGTTGTGTGTGCTCAGTGCTCACTCATGTCCAACTCTTTGTGATCCCATGGACTGTAGTCCGCAAGACTCTGGAGCAGTTTGCTGTTTCCTACTCTAGGGGATCTTCCCTACTGAAGGATCCAAACCATATTTCTTGCAACCCCTGCATTGGCAGGTGGATTCTTTACCACTGTGCCACCTGGGAAGCAGAGATGATTAGTAGTCATATCAGATATACATATATCAAGAACCATGATCTTGCATATTTGGATTCTGCTCTTGCAATGGATTTGTGTTAGTACCTAGTACAGTGCCTGGCATAATAAATCATATATATATATATATATATACACGTTTTATTTATTTATTTATTATATATAATAAATCATATATATATATATAGAGAGAGAGAGACTAAATAATTCATGTTTAGCTTCTGGATCAGTTTTTTTTAAAAAAAACATACAATTTATTTTCCACCAACCCACTCCAGTACTCTTGCCTGGAGAATCCCATGAAAAGAGGAGCCTGGCTGGCTACAGTCTATGGGGTCGCAAAGAGTCGGACACGACTGAAGAGACTGAGCATGCATGAGTGCTTGCACAAGCTAATCCTTCTCTCGAAGTAATATTTATTCTTTTCACTTCATTTTGTACTTCATTCTATTTTTATGTGAAAAAATTCATTTTTTTTTTCAAATATGAATTAGAAGGCTAAAGACAGCCAAATCTCAACAAAAGAGAGAATGAGAAAGTAAAATTAGATTTCAACTTTGGAAGGAAGGTATTGGTTTATATCTGTTCTCCTTTGTAGTAAGGCAGGGTTAGCTTAATTATTTATAAACCTTTCTTAATAAGCATCAAACATCAATCTTGGCTTTTCAGCAATGACAGCCACTATCGCCACAAGAGTTGAATATTCTTTGGATTTACATTCTTCATCATTTAGAGATTTTCTTAATTTTTGTATGCATTTCCTAGTTCATATTTTTCACTTTGTCTTCTTTTTTATCTTTGTTATATATTTGTAAATAGCTACCATCTTACCTTTAAGTCGATTGATTTGACTGAACGTGTATTATTCTTTTAACCTTGCCTCATTTTCTAAACTGTTCCTCAAAATTTTTCTTGTTATCTCTTCAAATTGTTCAGGTTCTTCCCCAAATGTATCACTATTGTATATACATTTATGTGTGAGCATGATAATGAATGATGCCTTAAGGTATGTACTGTTTTATCTGAGCTTCATTCTAGTGAATATAATTATGTGCATTCACATATTTTTCTTTTTAATTTCCTGTATTTTCCTTTGATTTATTCTGAAATTTATTTCCTCTTTGAAACATTTACATTTAGGTTAATAAATTTACTTATGGAAATATTGATGAATAAATAAAAGTATGAAATGAAGTGGATCCAAAGTGTATGTCATTTTTGCTCTTATGACCTTCTTAAAAGTAGGAAACATTAATTTTGGACAAACTACCTGGATGTGGACTTTTCCTTTTTTTGAATTTATATGTTAATAACTGTTAGATTATCCGTATTTAGCTCTTTATATCCATAAAGCAGTTCTCAGCACTTTTTAAATAATTCATTGAATGTTTTGCTGCAGGGCTGCTGTGTTCTCAAAATTATATAAATCATATGATTGAAAGGAGAAATGCAAGAATTTATAGTTTTGTAAAGAAATTTTATATGCATATCATGTAGCACAAAAGTGTCATGAAAATACAATAAGATCAACATTTTCATTGAGTATACTAGAATCAGAGAAAGGTAGAATATTAAATGTCTACTCATTTTGTAGTTTTTGCATTTATTTTGATCGCACACATCTGAGAATCAAGTTCGAGACAGGAAATGTGCTTTGACCAAAATAAAATATTCTGATTAAAGTCAATGGGGAACAGTGGACTTATGACTGACACCTAGTTTTATTTTAACACCTCTCCCCACAAAAAAGAAGAAAAGAAAGCATTTTCAGAACACAACGCTTCTTTTTTGGAATATATTAAAACATCTGAAATTTTTTTTAAGAAACATTGACTTTCTAAAAAATAACACAATATACAATAATCCTTCCAAATGATTTATCAGAGAGAATTCTGAAATTATTGCCATAATGAATAAGGTACCAATACATTGTTTATAATCTAGGATGCCTAGACATTCTGATGACTATATATCCATGTTGGAAAGCATAGTTCTGCAGACAAGCTCTTTTTCTATTTTCAAGTGCTTGCTTAAATTCAGATTTTATAAACTGAACTCCCCAACATAATCTTTTTATCTATCTGTATTGTAACAATCAATATATACCTACCATCAGAGTGTTTTATCAAGTAAGAGTTGTATTAAAGTAGAAATGTTCACCAGGCTTCCCTGGCAGCTCAGATGGTAAAGAACCTGTCTGCAGTGCAGGAAACCCAGGTTCCATGCCTGGGTCAGGAAGATCCCCTGGAGAAGGAAATGGCAACCCACTCCAGTATTCTTGCCTAGAGAATTCCATGGACAGAGGAGCCTCATGGGCGACAGTTTATGGGGTTTCAAAGAGTCAGACATTACTGAGTGACTAACACACACATCATAAATGTTCAAAAAGATAAAAGCACAATTTTCATATACAAATATAAAACTAATGTAACTTAAAAGTAAACTCTAATTAATAAAGGAAAAAGTGGAAGCAGTGAAAGATTTTATTTTCTTGGACTCTAAAATTGCTGCAGATGGTGACCGCAGCTATGAAATTAAAATTGCTCCTTGGAAGGAAAGCTATGGCAAACCTAGACAATGTGTTAATAACCAAAGACATCGCTTTACTGACAAAGGTCCATATAGTCAAAGCTATGGTTTTTCCAGTAGTCACATATGGATGTGAGAGTTGGATCGTAAAGAAGACTGAGAGCTGAAGAACTGATGCTTTCGAATTGTTGTTCTGGAGAAGACTCTTCAGAGTCCCTTGGACTGCAAGGAGATCAAACCAATCAATTCTAAAGGAAATCAACCCTGAATATTAATTCATAGTACCAATGCCAAAGCTGAAGCCCCAATACTTTGACCACCTGATGCGAAGAATCAATTCATTGGTAAAGATAATTGATTCTGGGAATTTGTTTTCTACTTTGGAACTTTAATTATGGAACTTTTACCAGTTTGGAACTTTTACCAATTTGGAACTTTTTCCGATTAGCTTGGAACTTTAATAGAACTTTAATTATTAAGCATTTTGAAGTTCTGTTAATTATATTGTTTTGGGGACACAATTTCCCCAAGGTAGAAATCAGTTGTACCTCTACTGGACAAAATTTATTTGCATTTCTATGGACAATAATTGCATGCATTACTATCCGTTTTCTCAGGTTTCCCAGGTGTTGCAACAGTAAATAATCTGCCTGCCAAGCAGAATATGCAGGTTTGATCCCTGGATCAGGGAATATACCCTGAAGGAGAAATGGCAGCCCACTCCAGTATTCTTGTGATATTAAATTAGTATTAATTATGTGTGGATATATATAATAGAGACATAGTCTCTATGTCTGATTATGTAATCAGACTGTGCAAAATACACAGAGTTTAATGATCCCTACCCATTTCATCTTCCATACAACATTTTTTTTTTTTTCATTTGAAAGGTAAGTGGTTTAACATAAAATTCTGAGGACCAGAAAAATTTTGCAAAATTCTATCTATCTCACTGCTTTGGCCAGTTTCCCTCATTTTGTTTGCTCTTCTCACAGTATAATCACGTTGATCAAAGTACTCCTTACAGATCTGTACTGAGTTTCATATTACATGTCTTAATTTGTTTACCCACTTCTCCACCTAGTAAATGATATTTTTGAATTATATTTTTCTTTTTTGCTGAACAAGTTGGTAGCACATTTTAAAATCCTAGCAAGATGAAATAACAAATTTTCCAATCCCTCATCTTAAGCTACCAATTAAATGTTCTCTGGGATCAGACATTAGACCAATGTCCAAAAATGTATCCTGTAAATTTTTGTATATTTTTTTCTTTCCCTATTACTGACCACTTTTCTCCTCTAACTATTCTCACTTCATTTAACTGCCAGAATTGTGCCATCTGCTCACCTCTTTTTTATGATTGGGAAATTGATCCAAAGTAAGAGGTTCCGTTCCATTCAGTCGCTCAGTCGTGTCCGACTCTTTGCTACCCGTGGACTGTAGCCTACCAGGCTTCTGCGTCCATGGGATTCTCCAGGCAAGAATACTGGAGTGGGTTACCATTTCCTTCTCCAGGGGATCTTCCCGACCCAGGGATCGAACCCGGGTCTCCCACATTGGAGGCAGACGCTTTAACCTCTGAGCCACCAAGTAAGAGGTTAAATTTGGTTAAATACAATTTTTATCTCTTTCTCTGGTTTATGTTCCATTTTTCTACTTTCTTTACATCAAAAAAGTTTCTTAGTTGCAGCAAATTAAGCTGACTGCTCTTTTCCCCATGGGGGCTTATTGTGCCACAACAAGACAACCCATGTGCCACAGCTAAGACCCAATGCAGCCAAATTAGTTAATTAATTAAAAAAACCACCTGCTTACATGTGAGTTAAATTAGTTCCAGAAACATCACTTACACTGATACTTTTTATAAATAAAAATGAAAATAATATTATTTCTCCCACATTAGAAAGACTAAATGGAGATACACTGTTTGAGCAAGTGTCACTGAAACACTTTTTATAAGCGAATTTATATATTTTTTGAATATGAGGAAGTGCATCTATAAGATTGCTAAATAAAACAAAATGAATTATAAGTTTATATAAAATGTATATATAGTATATGTAGATACATATGTACATCTGTGCCTACGGCAACAGAAAGTAGAGTTGAATAGTTTTGCTTACCCCTCCCCCACATTCCCTATAAATTCGAATAATACTTTCCGTCATGGAGACTACAGTATGTGTGAAGTGGAAGATTTTCATCTGTAATTTGACCTCCATTGTAGTTCATAATAGTAGAGGCTCTCTAGTTAAAGGAAGAATCAAACTTGAGAAGCTCTGCTTTGGACAGAACTTACCTTCTAAAATAATGGATATAGAAAAGAAAGGCTGAAGGATAACAAGATGGAGAACACTGAGGGATTTTCAATTATCTTTGGTGAATAGGTTTTTCTTCTGATGCTAACCATTCCCACTGTAAAAGACCTGATCATGTAAGTGAGATAAAGGAAAAGGCCAGGCTAGGCAGTTTGGAAGGTGAGAAATGAATGTAAAGGGTCACAAAAGCTCAGAATGGCAAAACTAAAAAGAAAAAGTTGGTCTGACACTTAAAACACTGCTGTACTTTTAAGAACTTTCTAATGTTATTGATTGAAAGAAACATCATTAACTTATACAAATATGTTCTCTAATGATTTCAGTTTTTCTTATTTTGAAAGCAAATAGTTAAATTGATGTTAGAATCCACCTGGTTGATTTCTTTTTGGTGAGTCTAAGCACTTTCCGTGTGGCTTGGTCATCTTTTAATTTTTAACCCAACCATTAAAAATGGTCTTTTATTCATTGTTTCATTGCTTTACACAATAATCAACTAACTGTTAAAGACTTAGAAAAGTCATCATATCATTAAAAAGCCAGCAATTGACAAAGCTGGAAGTTTTTTCAGAAATTCAATCAGACTCCTAATCTAAAGAAATGGGAATCAGGAACCATATCAAACATGTATTTAGTCTTTAGGAGTCTGTACAGGTACTATTGTCCACTATCCAAAGGTGTAGTCCCCAAAATAGGATTACTTAGGAAATATGAGTTTTTTAACTTTTCAGTGAGTGAATGACCTCATACTTAAACCCAGATATGTTTGCATCCAAAATTTTTACAAATGTGTCATGATAATATAAACTGGTAACAATGGGGGAAACTGAATGGGAGACATATGGAAAACTTTATACAATGTTTGCACCTGCCTGCAATTTAAAACGTTTCAAAATGAAGAGCTTATGAAGTATATTTCACTGTTTTCATTCTAGTTTTTGTTTGTTTTCACCCTACTTCTCTGCCCACACCTCAACAAAAATCTCTCAGCTGGAAGCATTGACATCATTTTCCACTTTTCTCTTAAATATACTCTGGCTTTCATGCTCCCTAATTCACCAAAACTCTTTTATTAAGATGGCCAACGACATCACAATGCTAAATAAGAGGTGAGTTTTCAGTCTTCATTTTCCTTTACCACTCAGCAACATCTGACTCAGTGCATGACTCTCCCACCTGCTCAAATTCCAATGAACTTCCTTCTCCATAATCAGTTACTTTGTGCAGGTTCTATTGTTGGCTCTTTCTCCTAAATCACTGGAGCATCCCAGCACTTTATCCTTTTTTAATCTCTCTTCTCCATCTAAACTCTTCCTTTTGATGATCACCTCCAATACCACTGACATATTATTATCTTTATTCCAAGATACCCAAATTTATTGTTTCTGCTTAAACCTTATCCTTGAACTCTAATTGCCAATTTGATTTCTATCTATCTAATTGTCAATTTGATTTCTCTACATGGATATTCAAAAGGCATGTACTTAACATGTCTAAAAGTGAACTCAAGTTCATCTACTAAATCAGCTATAATAGTCTTCCCAACCCAGTTTAATATGCCTCTTTCCTTTCACTTGGTCCAGGCAAAATCTTGGAGACATTCTCCATTCACGCATTTAACAACATATACCAAGTTTAGACAGAAAACTTATAACCTCTTATTTAAAAATATATCCTTAGTTCAGTCATTTCTCATTCCATCCATTGCTACACTCTGGCCTAAGCCTCCAGGCACATTTTTCCTGAATTATTTCATTAGTCTGTGTGTGAGCTCAGTTACTTTAGTCGTTTCTAACATTTTGCTAACCCATGCTCAAGATTATTTCCCAGGCAAGAATATTGGAGTGGGTAGCCATTCCCTTCTCCAGGGGATCTTCCCTGACCCAGGAATCAAACCCTCATGTCCTGTGTTGCAGGCAGATTCTTCACCTGCCGGGCCATCAGGGAAGTCTATCCCAGTAATCTACAAAATAGAAATCAATGCTCCTTCCTTATCTCCCTAAGTAAAGAATCTCTTTCCCATAAAGTGTCAGCACAACTCCCATTTTACTCAGAATAAAAGTGTTAATCATTTCAAAGATGTGAAGATTCTTGCTTCTTTGTTTGTTGTTTTAGTCACTCAGTTGTGTCTAATGCTTTGTAATCCCATGGACTGTAAGCTGGCCAAGCTCCTTTGTCCATGGGATTTCACAAGCAAGAATCCTGAGTGTGTTGCCATTTCATCCTCCAGAGGATCTTCCTGGCCCAAGGATTGAGCACAAGTCTCTACATCTCCTGCATTGCAGGCAGATTCTTGACTGCTGAGCCCTAAAGACTCCATACAACATGGCTTCTTGATAATTTCTGCCATCACCTATACTCCTCTTTCACATTAGCTGCCATTGTTGTTTTTCCAAGTACGGGATCCTCTCATACCCTTTGCATTGACTTTTTTTCATTCCTGAAATGCACTTTTGCTAGATATATGCAAGGTTTTATCCCCGGCTTCCTTTAAAATTTTGTTTCTTTCTTCTCAGTGAGGACCTCACTGATCATATTATTTAAAATTGTAGAACCTACAACCTTGTTACTGTCCATTCTCCTTATTTTGCTTAGTCTTTATTGAAATCATCTTCTAACATTTTATATAAACTATTTATTTCATGAAGCTTATTACTTGCCTCATGAAGACAGAAATCAACAAATTTCTTCATATAGAAGACAGTAAATAAATACTTGTTGAGGGGATGAATAGGTTGACTTATGATAATGGTATATTAATCTGGAATACCTTGGAGGGATGTTATCTATTTCTGTCTATAAATTGACATGATATCTATACTGAGAATAATTCTTATAGTAAACCTCTCCTATAAGAGGGGAGGAAGGCAAAATCCTGTACCGCCTTTTTCAAATCAATAGTTTTCTGCAGCCTAGATGCATGCACATATTTTGCACAACCAAAAACATTAAAAGAAAGAAAAAGAAAGATATAAGCATCTGAATGGAGAGTTCCAAATAATAGCAAGGAGAGATAAGAAAGCCTTCCTCAGCGATCAATGCAAAGAAATAGAAGAAAACAACAGAATAGGAAAGACAAGAGATCTCTTCAAGAAAATCAGAGATTCCAAGCAAATATTTCTTTCAAAGATGGGCTCGATAAAGGACAGAAATGGTATGGGCCTAACAGAAGCATAAGATATTAAGAAGAAGTGGCAAAAATACACAGAAGAACTGTACAAAAAAGATCTTCAAAACCAAGATAATCACGATGGTGTGAAAACTCACCTAGAGCCAGACATCTTGGAATGTGAAGTCAAGTGGACCTTAGAAAGCATCACGACGAACAAAGCTAGTGGAGGTGATGGAATTCCAATTGAGCTATTTCAAATCCTGAAAGATGATGCTGTGAAAGTGCTGCACTCAATACGCCAGCAAATTTGGAAAACTCAGCAGTGGCCACAGGACTGGAAAAGGTCAGTCTTCATTCCAATCCCAAAGAAAGGAAATTCCAAAGAATGCTCAAACTACCGCACAATTGCACTCATCTCACACGCTAGTAAAGTCATGCTCAAAATTCTCCAAGACAGGCTTCAGCAATACGTGAACCGTGAACTTCCAGATGTTCAAACTGATTTTAGAAAAGGCAGAGGAACCAGAGATCAAATGTCCAACATCTGCTGGATCATGGAAAAGGCAAGAGAGTTCCAGAAAAGCATCTATTTCTGCTTCATTGACTATGCCAAAGCCTTTGACTGTGTGGATCACAATAAACTGTGGAACATTCTGAAAGAGATGGGAATACCAGACCACCTGACCTGCCTCTTGAGAAACCTGTATGCAGGTCAGGAAGCAACAGTTAGAACTGGACATGGAACAACAGACTGGTTCCAAATAGGAAAAGGAGTACGTCAAGGTTGTATATTGTCACCCTGCTTATTTAACTTCTATGCAGAGTACATCATGAGGAACGCTGGGCTGGAAGAAGCACAAGCTGGAATGAAGATTGCCGGGAGAAATCTCAATAACCTCAGATGTGCAGATGACACCACTCTTAGCATAGAAAGTGAAGAGGAACTCAAAAGCCTTTTGATAAAAGTGAAAGAGGAGAGTGAAAAAGTTGGCTTGAAGCTCAACATTCAGAAAACAAAGATCATGGCATCTGGTCCCATCACTTCATGGGAAATAGATGGGGAAACAGTGGAAACAGTGTCAGACTTTATTTTTTTGGGCTCCAAAATCACTACAGATGCTGATTGCAGCCATGAAATTAAAAAGATGCTTACTCCTTGGAAGGAAAGTTATGACCAACCTAGATAGCATATTAAAAAGGTCCATCTAGTCAAGGCTATGTTTTTTCCAGTGGTTATGTATGAATGTGAGAGATTGACTGTAAAGAAAGCTGATCACTGAAGAATTGACGCTTTTGAACTGTGGTGTTGGAGAAGACTGTTGAGAGTCACTTGGACTGCAAGGAGATCAAACCAGTCCATCCTAAAGGAGGTCAGTCCTGGGTGTTCATTGGAAGGACTGATGCTAAAGCTGAAACTCCAATACTTTGGCCACCTCATGTGACGAGTTGACTCACTGGAAAAGACTTTGATGCTGGGAGGGATTGGGGGCAGGAGGAGAAGGGGATGACAGAGAATGAGATGGCTGGATGACATCACTGACTCGATGGACATGAATTTGAGTGAACTCCTGGAGTTGGTGATGGACAAGGAGGCCTTGTGTGCTGTGATTCATGGGGTTGCAAAGTGTCGGACATAACTGAGTGACTCAACTGAACTGAACTGAAAAACATTAAATAGATTTACTTAGTACCCATATGTGTAAAGCACTCTATTTCCTTCTACTGAAATATTTTAAAATAGAAATTTGTCCCGCAGTAAATTTTATTGTAATGTGTTTTGAATGAAACCAAATTTTCCCCCTTTCCGATTTAACTCAATATGAGACAGTTTTATTTACCAAGAGTATTTTTATAGTAGGGACCAATTAAACCTGATAGCTTATTCATCATGGTTTTTTGTGTGATAGCATCTCAGATATATTACATTAAAAAGACAATATAATACAGAGTATAGTAACAAGCATTATTAGACTTTGGAGTGTTTGCTGCTTTATCTATATTTTCCTTTTAATT
This sequence comes from Moschus berezovskii, assembly GCF_049115385.1. Taxonomy (NCBI): domain Eukaryota; kingdom Metazoa; phylum Chordata; class Mammalia; order Artiodactyla; family Moschidae; genus Moschus; species Moschus berezovskii. Next base: position 97,711,471 of record NC_142461.1, read on the forward strand.
ATTGTATTTTATATTGACAGGCCTTAAAGCAGAAAAAGATGAGAAATGCTGTTTTATTTAATTTTAGGAAACATATTTTAAAAGCTTACTACTATTATAGCTTATAAGTAAATGGTTGGATAAAAGTGTTAAATTTTGCCCTTATTCTTTCAAGACTCTTGGTAGAGAGAAAAAAAGGGAAGTATACTCCTTAGATATTAAAAGTACTTAAAGCATACTATTTATTTTAGCCACTGTTCTAATAATTTTACAAATAATAACCCATTTAATCGTTTTAGTAACTCTATGAAGTAGGCACCTTTAATATCCTTATTTTGCAGATGAGGAATGTGAAGCACAGAGAGATTAAATAAGTTGCCCATGGATACAGAGAAACTAGGTGGTGGAGCAAGGTTTGAAGACTTTGTGTACTTAATACTATATGCTTTCGCCCTCTTTCCATCTACTTTGCTTAGCCTTGCCTAACAATTATCTCCTAATTTACTCCTTTACTGGGGACAGTGTAAGTACCCACAGTTCTTTTCAGAGTGCTTTGAGAACTGATTATACACTTATTAAGCTGGCACATTGCAGCAGACTGAGTTATTACTATTTTCTGAGCTTCTCTCTGGACTCCCCCAGAAGGGAGGAACTTTAGTTTATTATCATTATATCCACAGCATCTTTGTAGATACCTGATATACAGAAAGAGACTTTTGGTGTAATAAATAAGATTTACACAAGATCCTATTCTACTTAAATAAAACTTGTACTAATAGACTATGTTATGGTAGTAAATAGGTCTCAAACTCTATAGACTTAAAAAAAAAAGAGAGAGAGAGACATGTCTCACATAAAATTCAATGTGGATCAGATAACTCTTTACAGTTTGAAGCTAGATAATCTGGAAGAATAACCTCCAAATTGTTGTATCAGGGCTAGGGCGAGTGCTGTGAAAGAGTAATTTGTGTTTAAAAATCTTAAAGATTTTAATGCAGGCTAAAGTTTGAGAACCGCAGATGTCTAACTAAAAATATTAAGGTTAAGAAAATATTATTTGTACAGAATTACATAGCAAATTGGTGATCTTAAAGGGAATTCAGTTTGAGTTCCATCAATATTGGCTTTCCTGCATGAATTTAACCTAACAGTTTTTATTGTTATTTATTTGTTTTCTATTATGCCTTCCTTCATAATGTCCTAAATTTATTCAAAATTTTATGTGATAACTTCTTATGAATACTTTGATAAAAACATTTTATAAATATAAAAAAATTTAGATTACATGCAAACAAATAAATAAAAAATGACATTTCTCATACCCTGATCAAGCTGCTTTGCTTTTCTGCTGGTCTTCAGATACGTCGTGTGTATGGCAACTTGTTAAGATTATCCAAGAACAACTTTATCATGACTTGATAAAAATTAAAAATAAATGAGATAATAGAACAAAACCAACCAATATATTAATGTAAAGTAATTTGCCTCCAATAAAAAAAAAAGAATAGAACAATAAAATACAACACCTCACGTAAGTACAACATCTAAAGCAATTGTCTCTACTTGATGGGTATTCTAAACTTAGGTTGGTGAAACCACTCTGGTCATTAGCTGCCTAACAGAGTGTTGTTCAAACAAGGTCCCTTTTAACATATTGCATTCAGTATATGCTAGAACATATATCATTTCAGAAAATAAAATTCACTTCCCATTTGGAATATTACAGAAGATACTTTCCTTGTGGCTTTGCCCAATTTTTTTTTAAGAGCTTCGTAGATCTCCCATGGACTTATCTTTAAAGTGTTTGGAAATTTTGATGGAAATTTTTAAAACTTTAATAAAGTAAAATGCGACAAGAAATATGTGGCAAAATGTCACTAATATTATGTAGTTGGTCTGAAATCTTCAAGCATTATGCATTTTGACATTCTTTGAAAATGGCTTTTGTTTTACTTAAAGCGTTACAGCAAATTTATTAACATTTTTCTCTTTCACTACTATATTTAACCTGTGCATCCTGGAATACTACCCTCTGTGATTACCAAGGAGGTTGACAATTGGAAAATGGTGAAGATAAATTATAATTATCAACCACGCCATGACTGGCAGTTAACTCCAGCCTTTATCCCCAAGGCACTGCTTCTTGAATATAATTAAGGCAAACTTATCCTATATCCATAACTGCAAAGTATTTCACATCAGGTTTTAAATTCTGTTTAAAGAACAGTACTAAAAATCTTTTAAAGTAAAAGTTTTAGTATGAGGCAGGTAGATGAATTGACTCACTGGGAAAGAGTCTGATGCTGGGAGGGATTGGGGGTGGGAGGAGATGGGGACGACAGAGAATGAGATGGCTGGATGGCATCACCGACTCGATGGACGTGAGTTTGAGTGAACTCCGGGAGTTGGTGATGGACAGGGAGGCCTGGCGTGCTGTGATTCATGGGGTCGCAAAGAGTCGGACGCAACTGAGCAACCGAACTGAACTGAAGTGTTTTAATATTGTCTTTTTAAAGCTATGTGAACATAGGCATTTAATATAACAACTTGAATATATATATATATATATATATACAAATACAACAATATCAACCTTGCTTAAAAAGTTACTATGTTTATACCTACATATGGGCATCAATATGTATTCTAAATCTCCAATGGTTCAGATGGTATCGCCGTTTCAATCCCTGGGTTTGGAAGATTCTCTGGAGAAGGGAATGGCTACCCACTTCAGTATTCTTCCCTGGAGAATTCCATGGACAGAGGAGCCTGGTGGGTTACAGTCCATGGGGTTGCAAAGAGTCAGACATGACTGAGCAACTAACACACTAACAATAATAATAACATTGGCATAGGCATTCTAAATCGAATCTAAGTTTTGACATGGTTAAAGGAATTCAAGCCTTTCATAGCAATAGTTAACTTCACTATAATATTTCAATAAATATCTATTTTTAAGTATTCCAGATTGCGTGTATTACATATAGACCTCATATACCATGTAAAGATACTCTTTTGTGTCTTTGACAATCACTTTTTTAGCACCTTTAATGATTGTTGTCTTACTGTACGTTGTAGAGGAGATGGCGAAACAAGACAAATCTGTGAAGCGCAAACCTGCAAAATATTCCTATTTATCGCTGACTGTGTGCTGTGTGTGCGTGTGTGTGTGTGTGTGAGATGTGTGTGTGATGTGTGTGTGTGTGTGTGTGTGTGTGTGCGCTCAGCTATGTCTGACTCTGCAACCCCGTGGACTGTGGCCTGCCAGGTCTCCCTGTCCATGTCACTCTCCAGGCGAGTGGACTGCAGTGGGTTGCCCTTTCCTCCTCTAGGTAACAGTGTGATAGCAAAATTTAATCAGATATTTAGCTGATATTTTATACTGCAATATTCAGTTTGCCACAAAAGCAATACAATATGAACTGTAACCAGATTACAGAACACCACACTGCTTTTCTTTTAGCATGCAAATAAAACAAATCCAAACTATATAAAATTCAGTATAAGTTTTCATTATACTGGAAGAAAGCATATACGGGAAGAAAATATATATTTCATTATACTTGGAAGAAAGACCTCATATTCTTGGAACTGAGGGTATTACAGTGAATAACTTAGATACGCTCCTTGCTGTCATAGTCTGCAAGATCTAGTGACAGGTGGGAATGAGACCAGGGACTAGTAAACAACTGATTATATAAATGGGATAGGCTGAAAAAGTGATAGTGTTAGGAAGAAAATAAAAGGATGCTAAGAAGAAAATCAGTGGTTGGTGATGAGAACCTTAAAAACATTTAGATATTATGGTCAAGGAAGGATTTTCTCAAGAGGTAAAACGTAATCTGAAACTTGAAAAATAAGTTAACCAGGCTGATATCTTGTGGAGGAGCATTAGAGACAGAAGAATAACAGATAAAAAAAGTATGAAATAGAAACAAAGTATAAATGCAAGGAAGACTTATTTATTGAAAAATAATTATTAAGGGAAAGAGTGTAGAGTCAGAAGATTACCTCATATTCAGTATTGAGAGCAATAGAAATTGAACTTTTATATAAACTGAAGCTAAGACTCTTGAGAGTCCCTTGGACTGCAAAGAGATCCAACCAGTTCATTCTAAAGGAGATCAATCCTGGGTGTTCATTGGAGGGACTGATGCTAAAGCTAAAACTCCAATACTTTGGCCACTTCATGCGATGAGTTGACTCACTGGAAAAGACTCTGACGAAAGAGTCGGACACGACTGAACGACTGAACTGAACTGAACCTGAGCTCACTTCCAGCTCTAACCATGACCTTGACAATTATTAGGACAGTGGTGGCTTGAAGGGAAAATCAAGTCTCCTGATCAAGGGAAAGCTGCACAGAATATTTTAACAGTATTTTTACAGTTATAGAACACTGTAGGTTTGTAACATAAACACTCAAAATAAAAACCAAGAAAAAGTAAAACTAAACCCCAAATATTAGTCTTACAGTAGAAAGAAAGAAAGGGGATTAATAAAAATATAAAAGGAAAATTTGACTTATGAAACAAAACATGTTTCGTGTTTTGGGCCATTGTGGTATTATACATAAAAGTAAACAATTAAGTGGTTAGTGAGTTGTTAAGGAAAATAATTCCTCTATATTCAGAAATGAGTACCAAAGTTAACTACAAGTAACCTTAGCACATGAAACTCATCATTCTGAACATCTCAGAAAATGTGGAATGAAATTTAAGATTATTCACTTGAAAGAATGTAATCTTGATTACATAGGAAACAACTAGTAAAATTCACAATTAAATAAAAATAGTGATATTACCTCAGTAGTTTCTAAAATACATATTGCAAGATTCAACATTCATTCCTAATAACGTTTTCAAGATAAAATGTCACTTGATACAACAAATGTATCTATCTCAAACTAACAGCCAATGTATGTTTGACAGTGAATTTTCCTATACGTTGTCATTGTCATAAGATATCAGGGGGTCTCCTTCATGGAACCATTATTTATTGGCAGCACTGGGTCTTTGTTGCTGTGACTGCACAGTCTCTCTCCAGTCGTGGCAAGCAGGAGCTTCTCTTCATTACCGGGCATGGGCTTCTCTAGGTGTTCTGGATTCAGTAGTTGCAGCACACAGCCTCAGTAGTTGCAGCTCATGGGCTCTAGAGTGTGGGTGCTGTGGTTATGGGCATGGGATTAGTTGCTCTGCAGCAGGTGGAATCTTTCAGGACCAAGGATCGAGTTTGTGTCCCCAATACTGGCAGGTAGATTCTTATCCACTGCACCAACAAGAAATCCATGGAACCATTTTAAACCTCATTTGAAACTGATGCTAACTCCATTTATTTAAAAATTATCAACAAAAAGGTATAATAGGAAAAATGAAGCAAACTACCTATATTTGTAGATAACATGCCTCTATTGCTAGAAAGTCAAAAAGAATCATCTGACAATGGGTAAAAATGAAAGCAGCTAAGCATAGTAGCCAGTTTATAAATGATGTATGAAATCAGTAACTTTGTTATATATCAATAATAAACCATTAAGCCAATGAAGAACTTGATATTCTTAATAGTAACATAGAAAAGCACCTATGAACAAAATTGCCAATAAATTCATGGAAACCACACAAGAGCAAAGGTACAAAATTGTACTAAGAAAAAAAAAAGCAGGCTTTCCTATATTGAGAGCCACATCTGTTCTAGATTGGGGAGACTCAGGATTATAATTATACCATTTCACCTATAAATTAGCAAATAGATGTTTGTGTATGCTCAGCCACTCTGTCGTGTCTGAATCTTTGCCGTCCCATGAACTGTAGCCCATCAGGCTCCTCTATCCATGGGATTTCCCAGGCAAGAATACTGGAGTAGGTTGCCATTTCCTTCTCCAGGGGATCTTCCTGACCAGGGATCGAACACATGTCTGTCCAGTGTTGTGCATTGACAGGTGAATTCTCTACCACTGAGCCACCTGGGAAGCAGCCGATAGGTATGTTGATTCTAATGCAAATATCAAGCATTCTTTAAAAGAACAGACACCAATTCTAAATTTGTTATTCAATAAATATAACCAGGGTATTTTTGAAGAAAAATATGGATTAGCAGTTGAAGGTAAGGCAATTTTGGAGGAGGATAGTCCTGTCAGAGAGAATCTGAATTACAATACTACAATAATCAAAACAAAGTGATTCTAGCACCTTTTAGGTGATAAACAAAGCAATAAATTAGAAAAACACTGAAGCATATTCAACTATTTATAAGAATTTATTATACAAAAAAAGGTCTAATTTCAAAGTCCACAAGTATCTGTATTTGACATGAGTAAACACAATGGACATTCAGCAGTATTTGTCAAATTACATTGTATTAAATGTATCTGTGGCAGGAGAGAAAACAATAGTATATGCTTTGGCCTGGAAAAATCATCTGTGAAAACATAAAATATAAAATTTTGTAGATTTGGGGAGAATTATTTTCTATTTAATTTTTTCATTGGCATTTTGTTTTAGTTTTTGGCAGTATTCTTACTCTGCACAACTATAAACCACAAAAATATTATTACTTGGACAACTAGTCATTTATATCCATGATTATCACATACAAGTCTTCCCATGATATTTCAATCTCTATATTCTAACTAGGTGAAAATCATGCAAACTATTTAAAAATAATTTCATTTGAGAGTTCTCCAACCCTTTTACCCAGGCTGCTAGTGGTTGTCTATTTCAAATAAGGAAAAAAAATTGACAATTATAATTTTAACTTCCTGGCAATGTTCTTATATCTGGGAAATGTATATATCATAGTTATGATTAGTTCTCTGTGTCATCAATCCTATCTTTCACTCGTAATGATATTCTTTTAAGAAATTTGATTATACAATTTCCCTTCCATGTTGATCCATCAACAATCTGTTAGAATGGTGAATGAAAGAAGTGAAAATACTTTGCAAATTATTAAAAGGGCTGTGCACATTGCACCAAAAACTTAACTATATATAAAGAAGCATGCACATTCATTTTTATTTCAGAGAAAGTCAAATTTGAATGAATGATCATAAAAGAAATGATAGAATATTGAATAAAATAAAATTCTCCTTGAATGCTAAGTAGAAACTATATGAAAACATGGATTGAAATGTAGTAGAAATAGTTTTTTTCAATAAAGAAATATGATGCATTTAAGACTTTCTTAATGCCATTGGAAAAAAATTGCTACAAAAGGGAATAACACTTTATCTGGCAGTCTGGGATTATAATAAAATACTATCAGATATTATTTCATTAATTATTTCATTCAGATGAAAATAATATTCTAGATATTATAATAAAATATCAGATATTATAATAAAATAATATAAGGTAATATTTCAAGATTAATACTATATAAATATGAAGAGTTTCAATTTGGATCTCTTTGATGTCAATTTTTTACTAACATATCTTGTTTCATCCTTTATTTTGAATCATACTCCTTTATTTACTAGAAACAATATTTGTTATAAGATAATCAAATATGTGTATATACATATAATAAGATACAGGGAATATGTGTATTTAAATATATTTGGAAATGTATGTATATGTATAAATACAATTTTTTGCATCTGTGATACCATTAATCATTTAGTTGATTTTTCTTCCCAATCCACATTGTTTTGTCATTACATGAACATAGCACCAAATATAAACACATACATACACATACAGATAAACATCATTCTATAAAAATCAAGAAATTAATCCTTATTCTCAAGATTTAATCCATTATAAGAAAAGACTAAAAGAAGACAGGATCAATTCTTAAATCCACTTGTAAAATGATGATACTTTCTTCATACCTGAGAAATATTTTTCCTGAATGAATTAGTGACAAATCTGGTGGTTTAAAACTGATCCCTATACTACAAAGACAATAAGGAGTTAACTACAGGCCAGACTTCTCAGTCTGTAAGAGGTCTCTGGTGGTCAAAAAATCACACTCATTGTGCAGGATTATTTCAGATGGCACAATTTCTTAATTACTGCTAGTTGCTTCAGAACAGAAACCTAAATCCATCTAAAAATCCTGCTGCAATGATGACAATTCTGCTGAGGTTATCTCTGCATCTGCTGTGTGTGACCATATTCCACATTTACCTTTAAGTTTAAGCAAATTATGAAAGGCAACCCTGTCAAAGCTGTCATCGTTGAATATCATCATAATCACATAACTGTTTGGACTTAAGAAAAAAGTTCAAACTGTAAAGGTTTTTGGTAGCAGATGGTTGAAGAAGAGAATCTGGAAGGACTTTCCAGGTTTCTTATCTTTAAAATGTCAGGCCATGGCTCTGATGTCAATTCTGCTAACATGGCAGAGAATGAATCTAGGCTCAGAAAAGAGCACCTGCTTGTCTAAGGTCACTGAGGTAGTGGCAGAGTTGAGGCTTGGACCCAGTTTTCAGTGGCTCCAAATTTCACTATTTCTTCCTGTGTGAATGACTTCTTGCATATCACAATCTGTTCTTACAACATATATTTTATGGTTTTATGACTCCTGTTGACAGCCTGTGAAGGTTTAAACTCCTCAGGCACTTACTTGTCTTTTTGACTTTCCCTCCAGGCATAGACAAAAAGTTGGGTCAGACTAGCATCTCAGACAGCTAATCATGCAACATGAGAAGCCTGCAGAGGAGTCAGAAATTTCCCCTGTCCTCTCAGTCTTTGCAGGGATGTGGAATAACATAGTTTCAAAATCCACATAGAAGATGACTAGGACATTAACATTGCTCTGCCAAATTGATTAATTTAGCAAGGCTGTAGAGGTGCAGAAAATTTGCCTGAGAAAACATAATTCTTAGAAAAGATATGACAATAGTATTGTTTTATAGAAAAAAAAAATAGAGCTTTAAACAGGGTAGCTTCTAGCTTGGTATTATATTGCCAAAAATCATCATAGAACAAAACTAGACATTTAGAGTTTTCTAAATCTGTTAATAATCCAGCCATTTCATTTGTATTTGATTGTTTACTTATATATCAAAATACACAATGTTGGCAAAATTTAATACTTTAAACATTGTACTTTTGAGGAAGGAATTTTGCTTACCAACTTCTCTGTCACTTGAGTTACAAAAGAAAACTTTACCAGACAAAAAGAAAGAGAAAACACCCTACTTGTTTCAAACATAGAGATTTTGATGCAAATAATTGATTATGTGTGTGCTGTAAGAGTTGAGGAACCAATGAAGCAATCTAAAGACTGGTAAAAACAGGAAGGATTAGATATCATGCCAAAGTCTGAAGGAAAACAAGTGGAAATGATGTTACTAGAACCTGGAAGCCAAGATGATTCTATCAGATCTAGAGCCATGGTGGAGACTGCCAAGTGGGTGCCGTGAACATGGGGAGAGAAAACATCTGGCAGGTGCTAGAGTCATCACGGTGACTAACACTTGTGACAACATCAGTGGCAGCATGAGAGAGGAAATATATCTTGATTTCTATTCTCCTAGGCGCTAATATTCTACCAGAGCTTCACATTTGCTAAATCGGACTGCAGGGAGATCCAACCAGTCCATTCTAAAGGAGATCAGTCCTGGGTGTTCATTGGAAGGACTGATGTTGAAGCTGAAACTCCAATACTTTGGCCACCTCATACGACGAGTTGACTCACTGGAAAAGACTCTGATGCGGGGAGGGATTGGGGGCAGGAAGAGAAGGGGACGACAGAGAATGAGATGGCTGGATGGCATCACAGACTCTGTGGACATGAGTTTGAGTGAACTCCGGGAGTTGGTGATGGACAGGGAGGCCTTGTGTGCTGTGATTCACGGGGTCGCGAAGAGTTGGACATGACTGAGTGACTGAAATGAACTGAACTGAACTCTAAATCATTTGGCAAATATCAGAGGAGGAAATAGCAACCCACTCCAGTATTCTTGCCTGGACAATTCTGTGGACAGAGGAGCCCGGTGGGCTACAGCCTGTGGGATCACAAAGAGTCAGACACGACTGACTAACATACATTAACAAAGGTATCATTTCTAACTTGTCACTTTGAATATAATAAAATTCCCAGAGGTTATTCAATTCTGATGGCTTTTAACCACCATATATTTAAAAAAAAAATTTTCCCTGTAGAATTGTTAAAGAGATTGAATGTGTAATTACCTATAGACTGACCAAATTTTGGTACATATGGACTGATTACAGATATTTGTTAATTTTTCGTATATTTCTGATTTCAATTTAAACCACACTGACTAAATGCTGATTTATACATTTTTATTAGACAATATCAAGTACTAGTTCTCATTTTGATAGATAGTCTTCAAAAAATAAAGATAAGTAGATTATAGACAATAGTATGATCAAACCAAGCTACAAAATTCCATGCAAGCTTCTCAGAGGAGATGATGTTTGAGTTGAGATTCCAGGCATGAGTGGAGCAGAAGAAATCATATTTCAAAAGCATTTGGTTTTTTATACTTTATACTTAATTTGTTTCTATTGTCCAAATATTAAATGCTCCTTGTAGAATAACTAGATAATACACATATGGGGAAAAAAAGGCTGCATTAATTCTATTAATTGGTAACAAATGATAATAACATTCCTGTGTGTGTCTTTCCAGAGTTTTTATGCATACATCAATTTATTTATAGAAAAAATAATGATTCTTGCCAATGAAACAAAATTATACATTTCATTTGTGCTTGTTTTCAAATAAAATATATTAGGATTTTATCTGGCAATGCTTATAAGCTCTGTATCTCTTAGACTGCAAAGTGTTTCAATGCATACTTTCTAAAACTAATTATATATTTTAAGATATTTTGGTGACTTCTAAATATTCAATATGATGAGTAACCCTGAATAAATTTTCATATTCTTTTTAAAGTCTGTGATCAGTTATATATTTAAGATAAATTCCCAGAAGTATCAAAAATATATATTTACATTAAAGTCATTTTATAAAGTTTGCACTAAGAAATTCTTACCCATTTATAGAAAAGTATGAAATTATTTAGAACTGAGGGAAGAGGGTGATTATTTAATTACACACATCAAAACTAGGCATCATAGCTTATTTATTTGTTTTCTTATGCAAAAGTAACTTTTCATAAGCAAATATTGCCAAAGTAACTTTTCATAAGCAAATATTGCCAAATTTCATTTTTAAGAGGGATCAGTTCAGTTCAGTTCAGTTCAGTCGCTCAGTCATGTCCGACTCTCCGCGACCCCATGAATCACAGCACGCCAGGCCTCCCTGTCCATCACCAACTCCCGGAGTACACTCATGTCCACAGAATCAGTGACGCCATCCAGCCATCTCATTCTCCGTCGTCCCCTTCTCCTCCCGCCCCCAACCTTTCCCAGCATTAGAGTCTTTTCCAGTGAGTCAACTCGTCGCATGAGGTGGCCAAAGTATTGCAGTTTCAGCTTTAGCATCAGTCCCTCCAATGAACATCCAGAATTGATCTCCTTTAGAATGGACTGGTTGGATCTCCTTGCAGTATAAGGGACTCTCAAGAGTCTTCTCCAACACCACAGTTCAAAAGCATCGATTCCTCGGCGATCAGCCTTCTTCACAGTCCAACTCTCACATCCATACATGACCACGGGAAAAACCATTGCCTTGACTAGACGGACCTTGGTTGGCAAAGTAATGTCTCTGCTTTTTAATATACTATCAAGGTTGGTCATAACTTTCCTTCCAAGGAGCAAGCGTCTTTTAATTTCATGGCTGCAATCAGCATCTGCAGTGATTTTGGAGCCCAAAAAAATAAAGTCTGACACTGTTTCCACTGTTTTTCCATCTATTTCCCATGAAGTGATGGGACCAGATGCCATGATCTTTGTTTTCTGAATGTTGAGCTTCAAGCCAACCTTTTCACTCTCCTCTTTCACTTTCATCAAGAGGCTTTTGAGTTCCTCTTCACTTTCTGCCATAAGGGTGGTGTCATCTGCATATCTGAGGTTATTGATATTTCTCCCAGCAATCTTGATTCCAGCTTGTGCTTCTTCCAGCCCAGCGTTCCTCATGATGTACTCTGCATACTGGGTTGGAAAAATGAATAGAGATTTTTACAAGCAAAATATTCTTTAAAAATCTGCACTATTCACAATTGCTTATGGCCAGTTAACCAGTACTAAACACTTAATGACAAAATCTTTGCTGCTCTATATTTGGTCTTCAGTAGTTGTAGTGCATGGGCTTAGTTGCCCCACAGCATGGGATCTTCCCAGATCAGGGATCACTTTGCTGACAAAGGTCCGTATAGTCAAAGCTATGGTTTTTCCAAGAGTCAGGTACAAGTGTGAGAGTTGAACCATAAAGAAGGCTGAGCACTGAAACACTGATGCTTTAGAACTGTGGTGTTGGAGAAGACTCTTGAAAGTCCCAAGGACAGCAAGAAGATCAAACCAGTCAATCCTTATGGAAATCAACCCTGAATATTCATTGGAAGGACTGATGCTGAAGCTCCAATACTTTGGCCAACTGATGCAAAGAGTTAACTCACGGGAAAAGGCCCTGATGCTGGGAAAGATTGAGGGCAGGAGAAGGGGTTGACAGAGGATGACATGGTTGGATGGCATCACAAACTCAATGAACATGAGTTTGAGCAAACTCAGGGAGATAGTGAAGGACAAGAAAGCCTGGCATGCTGCAGTCCCTGGAGTTTCAAAGAGATTGACATGACTTAGTGACTGGACAACAACAACAACTCTATATTTAAAGGTTTGTTAGACTTCTTGCAGTAGCTTATATAAAAAATGGGTTGCCAGATATTTAGAATTTGGGGGAGAAATTATCGTAAAGTTAAGCACGTTGATGTGAGAAAGGATCAAAAATTTTTAACTCAGTACTTAATGACAGTTAAGTATCAGTTACTTAATGACATTTTTTCACATTGTATTTGCCTCCAGACTCCATCCATTCCTCATGCAGGGCATACCAACTGGGAGAGCCAGCTACATTTTCTTTGAAAGCTTTCTTCTATATGTTCTTTCCTTCCTTCCTCTTTTCCTTTCTCCCTCTTTGCCTCCTACCTTATGTTTTTAAACTAATTAATTAACTTATTTTAATTAATTAATTCATACTATGTTTTAGGTACAGAAAAGAAAATTGAAATAGCCTATATTCTTACCAGCCAGATAATCTCAGTGATTCATTTTAAATAAAATGAATAATATGCCAAGAACATCAAGCAGCACACAATGGTACAAAATGAGAAGCAAACATGTTTCTGTTCCATTTCCCTGACCCTATTTTTTGTTTTCAAAGTTATTCATCATCAGCTTTTTCCTTTGCTTATTTTCAGAGAAACAAGATGCATATACTAGCATATAGGTAAAAATATTCTATTTCTGTGTTTATAGGTGGACATGCATATCCTTTTTTAAAAAATAGAAGAAATCATATCATTTGCACTGTTCTAAGCTATAGAGAACATTGCAGAACACAGATATATACATTCTCTTTAATAATGCCAATTTATTTTGTTGTAAAAATATATACCATAGTTTATTTAACTGTACCAGAGGATATTCAGTGATGAATTCTGACGTACCCAACACCCTACTGAGAATAGCTTTAGTCAAGTTGAGAAAATAAGGACACAATTCAGGGCAGTAAATGACAAATACAAAATAAAAATTATGAATTCTTTAAGAGTAATGTTATTTTGTTCAGAACGGAAACTCCAAACCTTTCAGTTTCCCATTACTGTGTTTTTTTTTTTTTTTTCAGATTCTGGTGAAGAATTTTAAGTAAAATTTAGATCTCTCAATGATCCTTAAAAGTATGTCTTCAATGAGTCTACAAATTTTCCCAATATCTTTGACTTAGTCAAAACATAACTGTTATTATATAATTTTTGGATCTCTTAAGGCATAAAAAGATTCATTCTTTGGTCTTAGTTGGTATTATCTCCAAATCAAGAAAGTGAAATCTCAGCCTGAGTGTCTTAGCAAATAGGCTAATTGATGGACTTGAGAGTATGCTCTCAAGCGGATATTTTAACCATTTGGAACTGACATGTTAGATTTTGTTTCAGTACAATTGCCCAGGTAAGGTTCTTACCTTACTCTTTGATGTTACAAGATTAAAACTTAGATGCAATCTAGATTGGGAATAGTGCAGTGTTATCTCTTGTAGCACCCTAAGTGCCCTACACTTGTGTTTTTAAAAAACAATTCTGTTTGCTGTTTCTTGGCATTAAGAAAACAGTAAAACAGAAACCCCAATAACATTACTTGTTCTGCTATGAATTATGTTTGCTATGCAACTGTTGCATTCAATATGTCCATTTGCATTTAAGTTAACATGTAGACTTGGATAAAATGATTTGGAACTTTTTACATTTAGTGCTAAAGAGAAGACATTTGATATTTATTCGCACTTTGCTCGCCACCAGTGATTTCCAGATATAAAATCACATTACATTCTGTTTCACATATAGTGGCATTTCCTAAGTGTCCTGTCATCATACTTTACTATTATTAAATCAATAACACTGGGTTATAATCTCACTAGAAGTCCAGAAGGAGGACTTTAAAAGAAAAATAAAGAAAGCTGAAAGTCTTAAAATATAGATGTAAATTAAATTATTAGAGACATTCTTGTATAATTTTGCTGTGGCTCAGATGGTAAAGAATCTGCCTGCAAATCAGGAGACCTGGGTTCAACCCCTGGGTCGGGAAGATCCCCTCGAGGAGGAAATGGCAACCCACTCCAGTGTTCTTCTCTAGAGAGTTCCATGGACAGATGAGCCTGGTGGCTACAGTCCATGGGGTCACAGACAGTTGGACACAACTGAGTGACTAACACACACATTAAAAATGTTAGAAATAACAATATAACCGTAATATATACTCAGCAATGGTCAATGTCTAGACAAAATATCAGTAGCACATTAAATAAAATTCTGGTTTTTTGGCATAACTAAGATATACATTCTCAAAATCCTTGTAATTGTAGAGCACAGTTGAAAAAGACACATTTGCTGTACGTTTGTAGAACTGATAGAAGAATTTGTACATGTTTTAAGTGTTTAATCTCTTTAAGAAAGTTACAGATATAATGAGACAATAAATTCATGTTCCTAAAATTCACTGTGAAAAATATGGATAACTTTGACTAAAGCAATCTTAATCTCTGTTATAGGGTCTTTTACTTTCAGTATTTTCATTTAATTTTTTCTTTCATATTTCCATTCAGCTTTTGTTATAGTTTCTAATTGCCTGCCAAAATGTACCAAGAAGATTTTGTCATAGTAATCACAGTATTTTAAATTATCTGTCTCATAGTTCCAACATATAGATCTCTTACTCATTTTTCTATTGATTTTTTTCCCTTTAATGGTATATTTCTTGCTTTCATGTACTTTGTAATTTTCCTTGATTGTTTCATGTAATGTGTAGAACCTTAGAACCTAAGGTGGATGTTATTTAGGCTTGAAAATAGACAATGTTCTCCTAAGACGTTAGTTTAAATATAGAAGGCCAAATCCTTTTTTGCTTTAGACATGTTTCAGTTACTAATCTGACCTTCTTTAATTCTGCCTATTAATTTCAAAGTATAATTGATTAGATATAAGTTTGCTTGTTTGCAATCTCATATTAGTGCATCCCTAAGCTATTTGATCACAATTAGTGCATCCCACAACATTTTTGTTACCTAAGGCAGGGGTGTGAAGCTTAAAAATTTTGTTTTTTCGAGGAACAAGATGGCGGAGGAATAGGATGGCGAGACCACTCTATCCCCCACAAATTCATCAAAAGAACATTTGAACACAGAGTAAAGTCCACAAAACAACTTCTGAATGCTGGCAGAGGACATCAGGCACCTGGAAAACCAGCCCATTGTCTTCGAAAGGAGGTAGAAAAAAACATAAAAGATAAAAAGAAAGACAAAAGAGGTAAGGACAGAGCTCCGTCCCGGGAAGGGAGGCTTTAAAAAGAGAGAAGTTTCCAAACACCAGGAAACACTCTCACTGGCTAGTCTGTGGCGAGCCTTGGAACCTCAGAGGGCCACATAACCGGGAGGAAAAAAGAAAGAAATAATTAAAACCCACAGATTACCTGCCAAACGGTAATTTCCAGCGGAGAAGCAGGGCAGACGCCTACATACTCCATTAGCAAGCGGGGGCTGGGCAGGGAGGAGCTGACTGAACTGCTTAGAGAGAGGACTGGGCTTGAATGCCATGAGAACAATCTGAGAGTCTAACAGGGGATAGCAAAGCAGACTGGGATAGCTTCCCCACGAAAAGACGGAAAGCTCTAACCTAAGACTCCACCAGCCCCACTCACAGAACAAAGGGCTGAGCAAAGAGAGCCAGCTGCAGTCGGCCCATCCCCCATCCCCCACCAAGACAGGCAGGGAGGTCAGCCAGAGCTGGAGGGGGCAAACGCGGCCTCAGAAAGGCATCCAATAAAAACTGCAGGCAGGCTTGTTGCTAATCAAGACTTCTTGGGCTCCAGCTGGTCGATATCCTCCTAAGAAGGTGTGTTGGTTGTACACCCAGAAAACCGAGTGGCAGGGACTGGGGAGGTGATAAGTTGCAACGACCTCGCTCGCCAAACACCTGGTCGCCTGAGCTGCTCGGACCAGGGAAGGCACAAAACGCAGACCCAGCCAAGTCTGTGCCTTTGTGGAGTACCCGAGAAACTGAATTTGTGACGCTCAGACCTGGGAAGTACATACAACCCAGCGCCGGCCTCAGACAGTTCCCGGCAGAGCAACCTAGAGCCTGTGCAGTATAGACTGGGACAACACATGCACTGTGAGCGGGGGCAAACCCAGTGTGGCCGAGATGCTGCAAGCACTCCCCACAGAGGCCAGAGATATTTGTCTGCAGCGTTCCTCCCTTCCCAGAACAGGACTGAACAACTGAACCTTAAAAAGTGTCCACCCACCCCCTAGTATCAGGGCAGAAATTAGACACTGAAGAGACCAGAAAACAGAAGCTAAAATAGAGGGAACCACCTTGGAAATGACAGATAGAGAAGTCTAGAGGCTACTCCAAGAATAAGACCAAAAACCAGAGGCAAGAGGCTTAAGCCCGAATCCTGAAAACACCAGAGAACTCCTGACTCCAGGGAACATTAATCTATAGGAGCTCATCAAACGTCTCCATACCTACACTAAAACCAAGCACCACCCAAGGGTCAACAAGTTCCAGAGCAAGATGTACAACGCAAATTCCCCAGCAACACAGGAAAATACCCCTGAGCTTCAATATACAGGCTGCCCAAAGTCACTCCAAACCCACTGACATCTCATAACTCATACTGGACACTACATTGCACTCCAGAGAGAAGAAATCCAGCTCCACCCACCAGAACACCGACACAAGCTTCCATAACCAGGGAACCTTGACAAGTCACCCATCCAACCCTACACACAGCGAGGAAACTACATAATAAAGAGAACTCCACAAACGGCCAGAAGAGGGAAAGGCCACCCCAAGCAAAGCAATATAAGCAAGATGAAGAGGCAGAGAAATGCCCAGCAAGTAAAGGAACAAGATAAATGCCCACCAACACAAACAAAAGAGGAAGATATAGGGAATCTACCTGATAAAGAATTTTGAATTTTGGTGGTGAAAATGATTCAAAATCTTGAAAGCAAAATGGAGTTACAGATAAATAACCTGGAGAAAAGAATTGAGAAGATGGAAGAAAGGTTTAATAAGGACTTAGAGGAAATAAAAAAGAGTCACTATACAATGATTAATGCAATAGATGAGATCAGAAACACTCTGGAGGGAACAAATAGTGGAATAACAGAGGCAGAGGACAGGATAAGTGAGCTAGAAGACAGAATTGTAGAAATAAATGAAACAGAGAGGAAAAAAGAAAAACGAATTAAAAGAAATGAGGACAATATTAGAGACTTCTGGGACAATGTTAAACGCTCCAACATTTGAATCATAGGAGTCCCAGAAGAAGAAGACAGAAAGAAAGACCATGAGAGAATACTTGAGGAGATAATAGTTGAAAACTTCCCTAAAATGGGGAAAGAAATAATCACCCAAGTCCAAGAAACCCAGAGAGTCCCCAACAGGATAAACCCAAGGCGAAATACTCCAAGACACATGTTAATCAAATTAACAAAGATCAAACACAAAGAACAAATATTAAAAGCAGCAAGGGAAAAGCAGCAAATAACACACAAGGGGATTCCCATAAGGATAACAGCTGATCTTTCAACAGAAACTCTTCAGGCCAGGAGGGAATGGCAAGACATACTTAAAGTGATGAAAGAACATAACCTACAACCCAGATTACTGTACCCAGCAAGGATCTCATTCAAATACAAAGGAGAAATCAAAAGCTGAGAGAATTCAGCATCACCAAACCAGCTCTTCAACAAATGCTAAAGGATCTTCTCTACATGGGAAACACAGAAAGGGTGTATAAACTCGAACCCAAAGCAATAAAGAAAATGGCAATGGGATCATACTCATTAATAATTACCTTAAACATAAATGGGTTGAATGCCCCAACCAAAAGACAAAGGCTGGCTGAATGGATACAAAAACAAGACCTCCATATATGTTGTCTACAAGAGACCCACCTCAAATCGAGGGACACATACAGACTGAAAGTGAAGGGCTGGAAAAAGATATTCCATGCAAATGGAGAACAAAAGAAAGCAGGGGTAGCCATACTCATATCAGATAAAATAGACTTTAAAACAAAGGCTATGAAAAGAGACAAAGAAGGAAACTACGTAATGATCAAAGGATCAATCCAAGAAGAAGATATACCAATTATAAATATTTATGCACCCAACATAGGAGCACCACAATATGTAAGACAATTACTGACAAGTATGAAAGGGGAAATTAACAACAATGCAATAATAGTGGGAGATTTTAATACCCCACTTACATCTATGGATAGATCAACTAAACAGAAAAGTAACAAGGAAACACAAACTTTAAATGATACAATAGACCACTTAGACCTAATAGATATCTATAGGACATTTCACCCCAAAACAATGAATTTCACCTTTTTCTCACACGCACACGGAACCTTTTCCAGGATAGATCACATCCTGGGCCATAAATCTAGCCTTGGTAAATTCAAAAAAATTGAAATCATTCCAAGCATCTTTTCTGACCACAATGCAGCAAGATTAGATCTCAATTACAGGAGAAAAACCATTAAAAATGCCAACATATGGAGGCTGAACAACACGCTGCTCAATAATGAACAAATCATAGAAGAAATCAAAAGAGAAATCAAAATATGCATAGAAATGAATGAAAATGAAAACACAACAACCCAAAACCTCTGGGACCCTGTAAAAGCAGTGCTAAGGGGGAAGTTCATAGCAATACAGGCACACCTCAAGAAACAAGAAAAAAGTGAACTAAATAGCCTAACTCTACATCTAAAGAAACTAGAAAAGGAAGAAATGAAGAAACCCCAGGGTTAGTAGAAGGAAGGAAATCGTAAAAATTAGGGCAGAGATAAATGCAAAAGAAACAAAAGAGACCATAGCAAAAATCAACAAAGCCAAAAGCTGGTTCTTTGAGAAGGTAAATAAAATTGACAAACCACTATCCAGACTCATCAAGACAGAAAGGAAAAAGAACCAAATCAATAAAATTAGAAATGAAAATGGAGAGATCACAACCGACAACACAAAAATACAAAGGATTATTAGAGAATACTATTAGCAATTATATGGCAATAAAATGAATAACTTGGAAGAAATGGACAAATTCCTAGAAAAGTACACCTTGCCAAAACTGAACCAGGAAGAAATAGAAAATCTGAACAGACCCATCACAAGCTCGGAACTAGAGGCTGTAATCAGAAATCTTCCAGCAAACAAAAGCCCAGGTCCAGACGGCTTCACAGATGAATTCTACCAAAAATTTAGAGAAGAGCTAACACCTATTCTACTCAAACTCTTCCAGAAAATTGCTCAGGAAGGGAAACTTCCAAACTCATTCTATGAGGCCACCATCACCCTAATCCCAAAACCTGGTAAAGATCCCACAAAAAAAGAAAACTACAGGCCAATATCACTGATGAACATAGATGCAAAAATCCTTAACAAAATTCTAGCAATCAGAATCCAACAACACATTAAGAAGATCATACATCATGACCAAGTGGGCTTTATCCCAGGAATGCAAGGATTCTTTAATATCCGCAAATCAATCAACATAATACACCACATTAACAAACTGAAAAATAAAAATCATATGATTATCTCAGTAGATGTAGAGAAAGCCTTTGACAAAATTCAACATCCATTTATGATAAAAACCCTCCAGAAAGTGGGAATAGAAGGGACATATCTCAACATAATAAAAGCTATATATGACAAACCCAGAGCAAACATTATCCTCAATGGTGAAAAACTGAAAGCATTTCCCCTAAAGTCAGGAACAAGACAAGGGTGCCCACTCTCACCACTACTATTCAACATAGTTCTGGAAGTTTTGGCCACAGCAATCAGAGCAGAAAAAGACATAAAAGAAATACAAATTGGAAAAGAAGAAGTAAAACTTTCACTGTTCGCTGATGACATGATACTCTACACAGAAAACCCTAAAGACTCTACCAGAAAACTACTAGAGCTAATCAATGAATACAGTAAAGTTGCAGGATATAAAATCAACACACAGAAATCCCTTGCATTCCTATACACTAATATTGAGAAAACAGAAAGAGAAATTAAGGAAACTATTCCATCCACTGTTGCAACGAAAAGAATTAAATACTTAGGAATATATCTACCTAAGGAAACAAAAGACTTGTACATAGAAAACTATACAACACTAGTGAAAGTAATCAAAGAGGATGCTAATAGATGGAGAAATATACCATGTTCGTGGATTGGAAGAATAAATATTGTGAAAATGAGTATACTACCCAAAGTAATTTATACATTCAATGCAATCCCTATCAAGCTACCAACGATATTTTCACAGAACTAGAACAAATAATCTCACAATTTGTATGGAAATACAAAAAACCTCGAATAGCCAAACCAATCTTGAGGAAGAAAAATGGAACTGGTGGAATCAACCTTCCATACTTCAGGCTCTACTACAAAGCCACAGTCATCAAGACAGTATGGTACTGGCATAAAGACAGAAATATAGATCAATGGAACAAAATAGAAAGCCCAGAGATAAACCCACGCACCTATGGACACCTTATCTTTGACAAAGGAGGCAAGAATATAAAATGGAGAAAAGACAGTCTCTTTAATAAGTGGTGCTGGGAAAACTGGTCAGCCACTTGTAAAAGAATGAAACTAGAACACTTCCTAACACCATACACAAAAATAAACTCAAAATGGATTAGAGAGCTAAATGTAAGACCAGAAGCTATAAAACTCCTAGAGGAGAATGTAGGCAAAACACTCTCTGACATAAATCACAGCAGGATCCTCCAAGACCCACCTTCCAGAATATTGGAAATAAAAGAAAAATAAATAAATGGGACCTAATTAAAATCAAAAGCTTCCGCATAGCAAAGGAAACTATAAGCAAGGTGAAAAGACAGCCTGCAGAATAGGAGAAAATGAAGCAACTGATAAAGGATTAATCTCCAAAATATACAAGCAGCTCCTGCAGCTCAATTCCAGAAAAATAAATGACCCAATCAAAAAAATGGGCCAAAGAACTAAACAGACATTTCTCCAAAGAAGACATAAAGATGGCTAACAAACACATGAAAAAATGCTCAACATCACTCATCATCAGAAAGATGCAAATCAAAACCACAATGAGATACCATTTCACACCAGTCAGAATGGCTGCTATCCAAAAGACTACATGCAATAAATGCTGGAGAGGGTGTGGAGAGAAGGGAACCCTCTTACACTGTTGGTGGGAATGCAGACTAGTACAGCCACTATGGAGAACAGTGTGGAGATTCCTCCAAAAACTGGAAATAGAACTGCCAGATGATCCACCAATCGCACTCCTGGGCATGCACACCGAGGAAACCAGAATTGAAAGAGACACATGTACTCTAATGTTCATTGCAGCACTGTTTATAATAGCCAGGACATGGAAGCAACCTAGATGTCCATCTGCAGACGAATGGATAAGAAAGTTTTGGTACATATACACAATGGAGTATTACTCAGCCATTAAAAAGAATTCATTTGAATCAGTTCTAATGAGGTGGATGAAACTAGAGCCTATTATACAGAGTGAAGTAAGCCAGAAAGAAAAGCACCAATACAGTATACTAACACATATATATGGAATTTAGAAAGATGCAAATGATAACCCTGTATACGAGACAGCAAAAGAGACACAGATGTATAAAACAGTCTTTGGGACTCTGTAGGAGAGGGTGAGGGTGGGATGGTTTGGGAGAATGGCATTGAAACATGTATATTATCATATGTGAAACGAATCGCCAGTTCAGGGTCGATGCATGTTACAGGATGCTTGAGGCTGGTATGCGGGGATGACCCAGAGGGAGGATAAGGGGAGGAGGAAGGTGGGAAGAGGGTTCGGGAGCTGTTATTACTATTTGTGAAAAGAATAGAAGTTGGCAGCATTTGGCACCACTTTGATAATACTCAAATATGCTGGTACTTTTATAGTATAAAAATTTCAAAATTTAAAAAAAAAATTTGTTTTTTCTAAATTCATGCCTTACAAAGAACCATAACCATTGTGAGTTTTAGGGATAGTGTGTAACATCCCCACAGTCAACCCACATTGTTAAAGGTACCATAATTGTGGGATGTGTCAATAGTAGGATCACATGTAGTAACCAAATTCTCTGAGCTTCCTGGATCTGTGGCTTGTTGGTGTCTGATATAAGCCTGGGGAAATTCTCAGTCACTGTACTCCGTTTATTATTCCTGTTCACTTCTCCCTTTCTTCTGATATTTCCATTATGCATACTTTTGTTGTTGCCCCACAGTTCTTGGATGTTCTGTTCTATTTTTCACGGCATTTCTCAATTTGTACATCTGTTTGTTTATACTATCTGTTTTTGGATGTTATCTACTTTTTCCATTAAATCCTTCCATATTAATTTTCTTAAAAAATTCTTGGTCTAATTCCAATACCCCTGTTATGTCTGTATTTGATTATTATGCATGTTCAGTGTTTTCAGACTATGCTTTTTACCTTTAATGTGCTTTATAATAATTTTTTATAAGATAGACATCACATAATGGGTAAAAGGAACTGCAAAACATAGGTCTATGGTAATGCAATAGTAAGGTTTGGGGGAAGGGAAATGTTCTATAGTCCTATGATTAAGTTGCAAAGTTTTGTGAGCCTAGGTCCCTGAACAATGAACGTCCACAGTGTTTCTCATTTTTTTGGTTTTTATTTTTTGCCCTCTGCCACTTTCCTACCACCCCCATTCCCTGCCACATCTGTTAGGTCAGGACAACCTTATTAGAGGGATCTAGGATTTGGTATTTCCCTTCCCTCAGATGAGTTGTTATTGTTGTTTAGTCAGGTCCAATTCTTTTCAAACCCACAGACTGTACAGCCCATCAAGTTCCTCTGTCCATGGGATTTCCTAGGCAAGAATACTGGAGTGGGTTGCCATTTCCTTTTCCAGGAGATCTTCCTGACCTTGGGATCGAACTTGCATCTCTTACATCTTCTGCATTGGTAGGTGGATTCTTAACCATTGAGCCACCAGGGAGGCAATCTCTACAGGTTAGGCTTTAGTAAAACAGTTTCTTCTGAGAGCAGTAAGAAATTTTGCTGTTTTGAACAAGTTAAAAACAGAATACTCTGGCATATTTCAAAATACTACCCCCCTCCTACTGCTGGAAGCATGAGGGGATTTTCCCTCAACATTCTCTGTAAGAAAATGTTAGAGCTCTTGCAAGTAAAACTCATAAAAGTGTGAGGGGGTCCCTAATGACTGGGTCTCCCTAAGACTGGGCCACCGGGAGATTTTTATAAAATTGTTCACCCTGAGCATGCAATAGTTCATCAATTACCGTTCCAGTTTCCCACACCTGAACTAGTCCCCACAGACTTTTCTGCTTTAGTATTAAATAAGTTGTGATTCTCTGTATTCACCAATCTGACTCTTCAGTGTTTAGTACCTTCTGATTTTCCCCCAGGTGAGGCAAAGCAGATTGTTTGGGAGTTCCTGAATTAAAGGGATACATTGCCACTTGGAAATCAGTCACACTATCCCCTACAGAAATAAAACCTTTGTGGAAGAAGTCAAGAAATAGCCCACAGCAGGAAGAATTGAGACCCACTATGGTTTTTCCAGTGGTCATGTATGGATGTGAGAGTTGGACTGTGAAGAAAGCTGATCACCGAAGAATTAATGCTTTTGAACTGTGGTGCTGGAGAAGACTCTTGAGAGTCCCTTGGACTGCAAGGAGATCCAACTAGTCCATTCTAAAGGAGATCAATCCTGAGTGTTCATTGGAAGGACTGATGCTAAAGCTGAAACTCCAATACTTTGGCCACCTTATGTGACGAGTTGACTCACTAGAAAAGACTCTGATGCTGGGAGGGACTGAGGGCAGGAGGAGAAGGGGACGATAGAGAATGAGATGACTGGATGGCATCACCGACTCGATGGAAGTGGGTTTGAGTGAACTCCGGGAGTCGGTGATGAACAGGGAGGCCTGGCGTGCCGTGATTCATGGGGTCGCAAAGAGTCGGACACGACTGAGCGAGTGAACTGAACTGAATTGAGCTATCCAACAGAAATAGAGAAATCAAGCTCATGCCTCAGGGGAATATTTGGATATTTGTGAGCTTTTAAGCTATAGTCAATGGCTTTGTATTATAAATAGGCAAATGGGTCTTTTTAAAAACAGCTTCACTCAACCGGGTGCTCTGTGACAACCTAGAGGTCTGGGATGGGGTGGGGAGTTGGGAAGGAAGTTCAAAAGGGAAGGGACATATGTATACTTATGGCTGATTCATGTTATATGAGAGAAACCAATATGATATTGTAAAGCAATTTTCTTCCAATGAAAAATAATTTTAAAAAAGAAAAAAATTCTGCTTCATATGGGACCTTTATTTATGGAAACCTCAGTGGGATTTAGAGGAATAATTGTGATGTGCCCTGTAGCTGCCAAACAAAAATCCAAGTTGCCAGCTCAAAGGTCAAATGGAATGCTAAGGCTGAAATGGCTGAATCCCTAAGGCAGGGATGCAAACACTAAGCCTATGCACCAAAGGACTGATTCTATTAATTTAGCCTACCAGGATACATTTATAAGAAATGTAGGTTCACGTTGCTATGGGCAAGTAATATTTTAAGCATTAACTTTTTCAAATATGACAACACTTCTATGAAGAACATGCTATCACTACCCAAACTTCGGAGGTGAAGAAACTGAGTGACAGAGAGGTTAACTGATTTTCAAAGTCATGAAGAAAGTTAGTGGTCCATAAAGACTGCTTTGGATTCTCCACTCTTGGGTTTTTGTTTCTTCCTTTCTTTCTGTTTGTTTGTTTGTTTTATAGGAATTAGTGGCTTTACAATATTGGGTTAATTTCTGCTGTACAGCAGTGAATCATCTACACATACACATATATCCTGTCTTTGTCACCATAGAGCATTGAGTAGTGTTTCCTGTACTATACAGTAGGTTTTCATTAGTTATCTATTTTATATATTGTTTAGTTGCTAAGCTGTGTCTGACTCTGATATCCCATGGACGATAGCCCGCCAGGCTCCTCCACCCCTGGGATTTCTCAGGTAAGAATACTAGAGTGGGTTGCAATTCCTTATTCAGATATTTTATACATACTAGAATATTTATGGAAAAGGCAATGGCAAACCACTCCAGTACTCTTGCCTGGAAAATCCCATGGACGGAGACGCCTGGTAGGCTGCAGTCCATGGGGTCACTAGGAGTCGAACACGACTGTGAGACTTCACTTTCACTTTTCACTGTCATGCACTGGAGAAGGAAATGGCAACTCACTCCAGTGTTCTTGCCTGGAGAATCCCAGGGACAGGGGAGCCTGGTGGGCTGCTGTCTATGGGTTCACACAGAGTCGGACACGCCTGAAGCAACTTAGCAGCAGCAGCAGCAGCAGTATATCTAGGTCTGGATTCTCCTCTCTTATGTAACATGCTATGCTGCCTCTCCACAAGCAAATGCAGAATTTTTAATAAGTAGTTTAGCAAAATATACAGAGAATCTTAAAAGCAATCATTTTCTGGTAACCTTTATTGCAGCATTTTTGTTATACAGAAAAACAAGTTTCAAAATAATGGCTAACTGAATGGAAATTATTATGCAAATTATAATAATTAACAAAGCAAATAAACTAATTGCAGATATTAAAATAATAACTTTAGAATCTCTGATTTTAAAAGTAATTAATGAAAAAGTAGATATAAAATTCCATGCTCATGATTCGTGTTATACAAATTTAAAGCTTACATTTAAAACTGGAAGTGAATGGTGCAACTGTTGACAGTGAATGTATTTGAGTTGTGATATTATGTAATTCTTTTTCCTCATTTGATTTTTATTCATTTACCAAATTTAAAATAACACATTTCCTTTTAAATAGGAGATAATTTCTGAAAAATACTTCCTTCTATTAACCTGTGCAATTAGATTTAACAGCTTTTTATGCACATTTACATGTGCTCAGTCGTATTGATTCTTTGCAACCCCCTGGACTGTAGCCTGCCAGGATCCTCTGTCCATGGGATTCTCTAGGCAACAGTACTGGAGTAGGTTGCCACGCCCTCCTTCAGAGCATCTTCCCGACCCTGGGACTGAACGTCATTCCTTGTGTCTCTTGTATTAGCAGGAGGATTCTTTCCCACTGAGCCACCTGGGGGCATATTGGTAAAATGAATTGTTTCCTATTTATGTTGATGGATTTCACAGTGGCCAAATGTTCCATCTGCATTATTGTCTATCTTAAGGATATATTTAAATATCCATACACACAAGCCATTCAAATAAAGTTCTTTTAACAATGAAATTTTGTCTTTGTTGATTTGTTTTAGAAATGTCTTATGCTGTATCTATTTTCCTAATATGAAAGGTAAAGGAATTATGTGTAGCCAAGTAATTCCCAATAAACTATGAAGCTCTCTTACTAGTTAAGATCTTTTCTTCCTGAGAAGTTCAGGAAATGAAAATAAAATGAAAATGCATCTTTAATTTTATTATAATTCCTAGGAAGTAGTATGGCTAGGCATAAGCAAAATAGGTAATTTTTATAAAGCATATTAGAAAGCATAAAGCTCATCTTGACAGAATATATACTAAGTAGGTGAGGGAAATATGATACTGTAGGTGAGGGAAATATTTAATGTTTAAATATCAGGGAACAAATGAATTTGAATTAGTATCATTGGACCAGCAAATTTAGTTAATATCACAGACAGTTACTGTGAGGGAGAAAAATGTATCTGAATTTTCAAAGAATTATCTGTTTTTTGAAATACTTTATTATATAGTTCAGAATGTTTTTAAAAATGGTAGAAACATTTGATAAATATAACGATAACAGTTTAATATGTTAACACTATTTGTATGGTATACTGCTTGCTAGGTGACTTAAAAAATGTAACATATACTTTCACTGGTAAAAATATCTTTTTAATAGAGGATGCTTCATAGCAAAACTACTTAAACTCTGATCCTTAATCTTTCAAGCAAGTGCAATGCTGAAGCTCTCTTTTCTGCAATAAACTCTAGATGTGATTTAAAAAATATAAAGAGAGCAATTTCTTTTTGTCCATAGGCTGTTGGATTTTATAATCAAACAAAAATATTTAACATATTTTCTTTTTCATCACCAAAAATACAGAGTTTTGGAATGCTACTCATTTATATTATACACTATCTAAAACATTTTAATGTTGATATAATGCTTTGTTATTTTGACTTTATTATTTCATAAATGCTAAAAAGGAAAATAATTGAATTCATTTTATCTGAATGAATATATATGCTGCCATAAAAATTATAATAATACTGAACATTCAGCATTTTCACTAAATAGAATTGAATTTTGCCTTTTTTATCATATGCAAGGTTAAATGATATGAAAATTAAGTTTAAGGACGCCTCCACTGTGCCAGTTCTTACCATCAGAAAATGTCCTGTGAGTATTATAAATATGTTTTTCTTATCTCAACATGACAAGTGTTACCACTATTGATGACCCTAAATAATTATTCTATTATCTAAATGTTTTTATATTCAAATAAGACATTTAAAAAATTGCTACTGACTTGCTGTGTGACCTGGAGCCATTCACTTAACCTCTCTGTTTCTCGATAGGAATCAGATTAATTATCCATGCATGCTTTGCTAGCATAGAGAGAAAATGAGAGTATCTGTAAACTAAATTAGGTGTTAAAACATGTCACACACATTCAAAGTATTGTTCCAATGTGTAATCCTGTACAGTAAGGTCTGCCAGCATTTAAATTAAACGATAAGCTTAGATATTTAAAAGTGGTTTGTGTGGAATTTAGAAATTAAAGTAAAACCATAGTTTCCCCCAATTCATAATCCATATTAAATTGTTAGAGGGGAGAACAAAACAGGAAATAAAGTTTTATTCAAAGTTTGATGTAATTTTTCCTACATTAAAAAATCTTAGAATGACATATTTCTTTGAGAAAGGTGGAAAAAAGTTTTCCTTGAAAAACTGTTCTTGGTAAAGTCATTATTAGTAATATTTGACAGCACTGGGGAATCAAGACATCTGATTCTAGTCTTAGCTAAGGAGATAATTAATTAGCTGTGCCTTGAGGAATTCAGTTAGACAATTTTTAAGTTTAAAAAAATATTCCATAAGTTTCAGGTGTACAGCATTTATATAATTTGACATCTGTATATACTACAAGTGATCAGCGAAGTCTAGTCTCCATCCATCACCAAATAGTTGACATACTTTCATCCATTTTGCCCTCCCACTCCTTCCCCTCTGCTGCTGCTGCTGTTGCTGCTAAGTCACTTCAGTCGTGTCCGACTCTGTGTGACCCCATAGACGGAAGCCCACCAGGCTTCCCCATCCCTGGGATTCTCCAGGTAAGAACACCTGAGCGGACTGCCATTTCCTTCTCCAATGTGTGAAAGTGAAAAGTGAAAGTGAAGTCGCTCAGTCGTGTCCGACCCTTAGTGACCCCACGGACTGCAGCCTACCAGGCTCCTCCATCCATGGGATTTTCCAGGCAAGAGTACTGGAGTGGCTTGCCATTGCCTTCTCAGCCCTTCCCCTCTAACCACTAAATGTATGTCTGTAACTATGAGTTTGTTTTTGCTCATTTATTTTGTTTTGTGTTTAGATTCCACATAAGAGTGAAATCATACTCTTTCTTTGCCTTAATTCACTTAGCCTAATACATTCAAGGTCCATCCACAATTTTACAAATGGTAGGATTTCAATTTTTTATGGCTGAATAATATTCCATTATATGTATATATATATTAATATATACATACACACACACACACACACGTATATACACATATACCTATCTCACATATTCTGCATTCATTCATCTACCAATGAACACTTAGGTTGCTTCCATACCTAGGCTGTTATAAACATTGCTGCAATGAACATAGAGATACATATATCTTTTTGAATTAGTGTCTTCATATTCTTTGGGTAAATATCTGAAAACGGAGTAGTTGGGTCATATGTAGCTCTTTTCTTAATTTTTTAAGGCATCATCATACTGTTTTCCATGGTGATTGCTCCAATTTACTGGTCTACCATCAGTGTACAAGGGTTCGTTTTCAACACTTTTCTCCAATAATTGCTGTTTCTTGTCTTTTTGAAAATAACCACTTCATCTGAACTATAAAGGGGAATTTAGAGCAAATGGCTTCCAGAAGTAATTTCAGCATGAACATTTTATGACTTATAATCATTCAAGTTATTATAGTCTTGTCAATTCTACTTGAATAATAAGAATAATAAAACACATATACACATTGTTTTAAAAATAGGAAATAGATTTGGAACCAGTTCCCCAGGTTTTATTTAACATGGTAAAAAGTTCTTTATGCATAGTCTCTTCAAGAGGTAGAAGAGTAAAAGCATCTCTTGGAGACCCATTTGATCCCATAATTCTGAAAAGGAATATTTCCTTTTTCTATGTATGATATTTCCTTAATTCTCCGAGTTTGATCACATTGTGGATGACAGTCATGTTCTCTGTAGAGAGTATTTGGGTCTATTATCACAGGCAAAACCTGAGGTCATGGTTTCATTTGTTTAATTTTGCACTTTTATATTATTTTATCATTGAATTTTACCAATTGCATTTTGAAGCTTAGTCCTTGGATCTACCTCGAACACTACTGCAGTTTCTTCACCATATGTACATTCTTAATAAGTTGCTTGTGGCCAGTCAATCATGAACCATTTATAATTTAAGCCTTACCCACATACCAAAGATTTCACTGTTATTCATGTGCTCCTTTATCTGCTTTTACTTGCAAACTATCATTCACTCCACCAGAAGCAATCATCCACCATCTGTCAATCCGAGACTCACTTGTTTGGAAACTGAAGCCTGGTGTTTTTATATTGCAGGTATTATGAGCACTTCTCATCTGACACCTTTCTCTCTTTTCCATTCATTTTTTTCTATTGTTAACAAGCATCCTTTATTATGTTTCCTATGCTTTGTGACTTGTCCTCTACATAGATATTTTCAGCATGACTACGTTTTTGAAAGAGAAGTGGTGTCATCATGTTCACCTTGTCATATGTGAGTATATCTCAAAGCAACCGGAACTTCACTAGAATTAGAAATACAGTAATAATTAATTGTATAGAATTTTTCTAATTTTCATTGGAAGAGATTGGATATATTAATTATGTGGGATAATTAAAATCACATGTATTAATTAATTGTCAAAGAAAGTTTATTTTTATCTTGAAGAATAATTCTATTTTTCTTAGCCATAACTTCTTGCATTGTGTTCACATTAATTTTTTAGATAAAAAAATAAATAAGTAAATTCAATATGAAAGCTATTCCTGTATTCCGTACGTTAATATGTGAGTATATGTAGGTAGAAATAAATGTCAAATGAAGGTCAAAATGGTATTATCTGAGGAGAGCCTTCTCAGAATTGGAGGCTGAGAGCTTCTAATTTGGACCACATCTGAAAAATTGAAAATACACCTGAATTTAAAATGGGGTAGATATCTTAAAATTTTTATGTGGCGTAGATAGATCTTTGCCTTCTTTAAATAAAAGCAATTAATAAAATCACTACCATCATGCATTGGTGAGTTAAAAACTTTCAGTGAAATACTTTTTGGGACCATCTTTTCATATTAAAAAAAACCTTCTCTTTTTCATTTTCAAGACCACTACCAAGTTCCCAGAAAGAACTGTGAAATACTTAATGAGACATTTATCTGGTCTATGTATTTTATATTTAGCTGTTAATATAATGAGGCCAAGGTATTGGAATGAAACATTCCTAACATTTCACATAATTTTCTACTTCCTCTCCACCATTTTTGGTATTCTGGCAGAATATTATAACTTTTTGATGTTTTGAACTTTACCATTACTATCAATAATCACTATGTCAGATGCAGCATACTGCTAAATTTTATCCTGAAAAATGCATTTCCATTTATCTTTGAGTATATTATTAAGATAATTGTAGTCTAATAAACGAAGTGATGTGTTTTAAATTTAATTATTCTAAAGTGCCGCATGAAATGTTTTTATGACTGATGTTTCCTCATGCACATTTTAAAACCATGTCTCAAAAGGCAGACTTTCTTGTTTTCTAAGTCTTTTACAATTTTACGTGCATGTGTTTCCATTTCTCTCTCAAAAAAAAAGTTACCCATTGACAACCCTGTGAGAATCTACAATACTTCCATTGTATATTTTACACTTTCCAAACACATCAAAGAATTTTTTTACATGTTTAAAATCAACGTTAAGCAAGAAGCATGAAAAATTCTCAGTAATTTTTCTTTCTTTATACATTTTAACTTTACTTTGAAAGGAAAAATTACAATATTAGAGAAAAAATATCTAATTGTTTTCTTCAACATATTTCTCTTCTGAGAACATTTCCCTATTCCATGTTCCTTCTTATTTCATATGATCTGTCTTTAACTGAAGATTGACACAAGAGGTTTTTTGTAGTAGGAAGCAATCTTTTCTCTTGTCTACACTTTGCCAAAAAAAAAAAGGGTGGGGAGGGGAATAAAACAGTCCTGCAAAAACATCCTATATAAATTTTAAAACACTAGACAAATAAAGACTTTTATTGTTTCATTTATTTTCAAAAAGGCAGCTTAACTTAGAAAAACATGTAAGAATCAAGTACAAAAGTGGCCTCTCAATTTTTCCTAATAAGTTACTGCTTTTATATTTCAGTTTTTTGATCAGTAAAATGGGCAATAAACCACCTTCTGTTCCTTACCTGACTGTTGCAGGTTTGGTGGTGATATAGTAAGTTTGGTATAAACTGTGAATCACTGAATCCATATAAGGAATCTTTATTTTATTTTAACTTCTAGAGGAGTGATGTATATGCTAAACTGAAGCCTGAAGAATGAAAAATAAAGGTATCCAACGTGTAGGAAGACTAGCATCAGAGTACAGCTTTCATTTGATCTTTCACTGTTTCACACTTTACCAAATTCTATAGGTTAAAAATAAAAATTTTAAAAAAAAGGTTGATAAACTTTCTAAGAGTAAATGAACTATGTAACATAATTTCATGAATGCTTTTTCGAGTAGGATAAATAAAATGGAGTAAGTATAATTTCACCCAATTGAAAAAAACACTGCAAAAGAAAGTACAATTGTGTCTATTATCAAAATTTCGTGGTTCCAAGATAGAAATGCTCTCTTGTTTCCTGATTCAGCATGGAAATCTAATCTTTTCCTTTCCCTGGATGATTTTGAGATACAATCAAGGGCAAAGAGTGCATAAGAATACATTTGCAATTTAATTCAAGGTTCCCCACTCCACACCCCCTTTATTATTTTTTTTAATTGAGCATAAATATCTGAAAGCTCTAGCTTAAAAAATTAGTAAGAAAGTAAAAATGGAGGAACTAAAGTTTTAAAATAGTATGGGTAAAGCAATAGTTTGATAATCATATACTTCATGATTTGGGGTTGTTTCATGCAAATAAGGTATGTAACAGAAAATTTACAAAAGGAGAAACCATTAGAAGATGGAGCTACACAGTCAAGTACAGAGAAAATCATTACATGTCAGGAATAGAATTTTATTCTTAGAAACAAAGGAATAGTTACAGGAGAGCTGAGAGGGGAAATTCTGCATTGTGTTCATGAAACATAGCAGAGACCTCCAGAGAAAAGAGAAAACTCCACAGAGATTGCCAACATGGAGTTGACCTAAAATGACAGAGGACACAGTACTGCATTAAAAAAAAGAAAGTTTAAAATGTGTTCAGGTAAATTCCTTTCTGCAAAAATGAAATTCAAGTATGGAGAATCATTTCCCCAACGGGCAACACTACAAATTGATTTTTTAGGACCCCTTCCAACTGTACATGTATAGAAAAGTACATGTTAGTAGTTAAGATGGATTTTTTTTTTTTTTTCCAATTGTATTGAGAACTTCCCTTTGAAGAGAAGCACATCAGTGGGAACTGTCAGGGAAGAAACTGCACAGGAATATTCTAGATTGACAATAAAAGGTCATATGAACTATAGTAAAGTCTTTGGACATTCTCTTAGCAAACAATATACAGGATAGCATAAAATAAAATATTGAATAATACCCCAATTTGACTTGAATTATTATTGCTAAATCAGAATATTCTACTAGTCTGAGCTTTTAAAATGAAACAATTTGGGTAATTAAAATAAATTTGAAACTTTTTGTGATTAATTATACTTTGGCTCAACTGTCTGATATTTCATTCAAAAGACTTAGTCAACTAATAATAGTGCAATTCTGCTTAACATACAATCACAGACTCATAATATTTTTCTGTTTTTTTAAATTTTAGTACTTCTTTAATATCTTCTGTCTAATAATTGTGAAGTGGTCAAAAGGCAGGCATGAGGAGAAAAGTGAAAAGAAGAATCCACAGGGTGTAAATAATCCATAAACAGGCTAATTGGTCCCTGGGTAATTGGTGACTCTCTGCATAAGCAGTTCAATTGAGGTTTCTGGAAAATGAAAATGCTTTATTTATATCTTTCAAATTTGCCTTCAAGAATAAAAGTACCAATCAACTGGTCTTAAATATTTGATCAGTATCTTTAATCTATACTTTCCTTCTAAATGTTTGCATATTGCTATTGTCTGCAGTCATATTTTCATGCATTTATAGCTGAACAAAATCCTAACTAATATGGCACTGGAAATAGGGACTGCTAAGTCACTTCAGTCGTGTCCGACTCCGTGTGACCCCATAGACGGAAGCCCACCAGGCTCCCCCGTCCCTGGGATTCTCCAGGCAAGAACACTGGAGTGGGTTGCCATTTCCTTCTCCAATGTGTGAAAGTGAAAAGTGAAAGTGAAGTCGCTCAGTCGTGTCCGACCCTTAGCGACCCCATGGACTGCAGCCTACCAGGCTGCTCCATCCATGGGATTTTCTAGGCAAGAGTACTGGAGTGGCTTGCCATTGCCTAAATTATTCTTATTTTTCTTCTGTGTGTTGGCATTCTGGCTTAGCTCTGCCAGTAACAAGTGGTATGAACTTGTTCAATTACTTTATCCCTATTATACAAAAGGGTTTTAGTTTCTTAAATTAGAAGGCTTTACAACATTAAGTTATTTATACACTCACAAAAAATCATTTAAAATTTGCCTGTTTCAGGAAAGGCATCATGCTTGGCCATGGGAGAAACACAATCAGTAACTAAGTCACAATTCTTGTTTTGAGGAGCTAACATTCTATTAAAGGGGAACTTATGAAGACAGACAACTGTAATGAAAAATCCTGCAATTTTTTACTTTAAAATACAAAAACAAAGCAAAATGGATATTAAGAAATTAACTTCAGCTTGGAAGGGAGAATTAAAGAATGCATTATTGGGATAACAGTATTTGATATGGACCTCTATAGATTGTTATATTTTTTTTTACAGCCAGGGGGTTATAACTGATGGGAAATAACAAAGAAAGTAAAAGAAGGTACAAGCTGTGGAACTTTGAAGAAAAGGGAATGTTTAGGGAAACATGTAGTTTGGGGAAGCATTTCGTGCATATAAATGAGTTATTAGACACAGACTGAAAGGCAAGCTGGGGCTTTGAAATTCAGGGAGAACAGGATTTGATAGTGAATATTTTTCCAGAAGGGCTATTGTTCTTCAGAAATATTTAGCTTGACACAGTGTGTGGTATTAATAAAGAAAAGAGATTCTAGGTGGGTGGAACTAGTGAAGAAGTTGTTTGAGTGATCTTGTGGAAAAGCAATTGGTAACAGAACTAAGGTGGGAGTAAGGGAAATTGTAAAAAGGAATAGATGTAAAAGACATTCCAGCTATTAAAACACACACATACACACACACTTAAAGTGTGATTGTTTCCTAGACAGAGAAAGAAACAAAATTTCTATTTCAGGTTGGTTGAGTGGAGAAGCATAGTTCCATTAAATGAAATAAAGAAATCCAGAGAGGAGTCAGCATGAAGCTAAGTTATCTGTAATTACACAGGTTGACTTTGAAGTACTAATAATAGTTAACCAGTTGGTCACTGAGTGATGTATAACTGGGTTTCCAGGGAGAATTTGAAGTTAGAAATAATACCTTTGTTGAAACTATAGAAGTGAATGAATTCATCTAAGAAAATGGGTAAAGAACAAAGATGTAGCCTTAGGATAAGATCACAATTTGGAAGTTTAAGAATAAAATATGGGTCACATAACAACAATGGTTACGGTATCAGAAAAGAAAGATGCTTAAATACTTTAGGGATGGCAGAGAAAGCAGCTAAAGTAAAACAGCAAATACAAAACACATTAGTTTAGAGAATTCCCATAAAGTTGGAGTAATCAATGCTAAATTTAATCCCTAAATTTTGACCTAGACTTCTATGGTAAATAATATTTAGGATCTAAACAAACGTGTATTCAAATTTTTAAGCTTGTGTGATGGGAAACACCCAACCTATGGAAACATAGGTTTGATAGAATGCTAAATATTAACACAAGCAATCTCAATATCTAATAAATAGAAATACTCAATTCTCTATTATGATTATTACAGCTCCCAGTTCTTGTTGGATCTCTAAGAAGTCTCTCAGTGTCACCTGCAGTTGTAGAATGTAACATATATTTACTCTATAGTAAACTAAAGACCTTCACATTCCACTTAAATTCCTAGAACACCGACACAATATTTAGCATATTTAAGTTAAATATAGATTTTTAAAAGTATATTCCTTGTAAATATATTCTGTATCTATGTGACGTGAGGTAGAATCTGAGAGTTAAGAATGGAATGTGGAGCATATTTCTACACTGGAACTTGTCTACACTGCCAGACTCTGACTGTAGACGATTATGAAGGTAATGTACATTGGAAACTCTAGTTTAATATCAACTTGATTCCAAATTCACTTCAGATGGTGATTGCACCCATGAAATTAAAAGACGCTTACTCCTTGGAAGGAAAGTTATGACCAACCTAGACAGCATATTAAAAAGCAGAGACATTACTTTGCCTTCAAAGTCCATCTAGTCAAGGCTATGGTTTTTCCAGTGGTCACGTATGGATGTGAGAGTTGGACTATAAAGAAAGCTGAGTGCCAAAGAATTGATGCTTTTGAACTGTGGTGTTGGAGAAGACTCTTGAGAGTCCCTTGGACTTCAAGAGGATCCAACCAGTCCATTCTAAAGGAGATCAGTCCTGGGTGTTCATTGGAATGACTGATGTTGAAGCTGAAACTCCAATACTTTGGCCACCTGATGTGAAGAGCTGATTTGAAAAGACCCTGATGCTGGGACAGATTGGGGGCAGGAGCAGAAGGGGACGACAGAGGATGAGATGGTTGGATGGCATTACTGACTCAATGGGCATGGGTTTGGGTGGACTCCAGGAGTTGGTGATGGCCAGGGAGGCCTGGTGTGCTGTGGTTCATGGGGTCGCAAACAGTTGGACATGACTGAGAAACTGAACTGATACTGATTTCACAGCTTCTTTGGTCTAGGGAATTCTAGGACATAAGATGTTTCCAGTCTCTAGGAAAGGTTTAGAAGTGACAACAATATCTGGGGTCTTTTAGATGAAAACTATTTCAAGTCTATCATATTCCCAAGATAACCAAGGTAAATACATACTTTAATGGCTTAGAACGACAAAGAATGGCTTTGTATTTCACATCTACTAAACAGAGACCAAAACCCACTGTTTTCTACTTGTGCGTATGTGGCAATATGAGGGTACAACATACAAGTTAGCTGTATTTCTCTTGGTTTCAAAGAAGGATATGTGTTTAGCTATTTTTGGTTTGGAGTTTTTCTCTGTTTATTTTGCAGCTTTAACAATTCTTGTGAAGTACTGCTCACAATTCTATACCAAAAGGCTCATAATTAACTTACAAGGTTATTTCTGAACTGTTACCACATTCACTTGCTTGCAACATAAAGGAAGTTTACATGGTATAATTAATTTATTTTAGAAGAAACTATGGTATGACGAATAGAAGTATCCATGTGTTCTCCCTCCCAGTTCCATTTTATGCCTTTCAGTTGTATCCTTCAGTGTTTTGTACTCCCACCCATCATTCTTGTCAAGCACACTTAACCTCTGATCATGACTGTCTCAATTTCCCCTCACTGCCATACATGTAAGTCACATTCTAATTCAGCATCTTTGATCAAATATAACAGCTAAGATCTACAGAGCGTTTTCTGAGTGTCAGGCATTGTCGTGAGCATTAGAAAAATCAACTCAATCAATTCCTAAAATAACCCAAGATAATAAAGAGTCTGACTCCATTTTTGATGTTCTATGACGGACAGCTTTCAAGGCCCAGCCCTTCTCCCCACTTCTGCCCCACATCTGGGCAAACTGTGATATGAAAGACCAGATTTTTTTAAAAAAAAAAAGAAGAAGAAAGAAAGAAAGACCAGTTACTCCTTCTTTTGATTTGACTCATGTCCAAGGATCCACATCTCAGAGAGGGCAAAATCTGCATTAAAATTCAAACAATCTGGTTTCAGAGCCTAAACTTTAACCACTACACTAGTCTGCCTCTCTAATTCCTTCTGATGGAAATATTCTTAAATGAACATCAATAATCATGGCATTATACTTGAATACATTAAAATACATTATGATAATAAAATAAGGTAGGCTTATAAGTCCAATATTAATATTACAAATTCTTTGTGTTAATACCTGTATTTAGACTCAAAATTCTCCATAAATGTGAAATATTTGAGTCTAGTTTACCTCTCAATAATAAAAAAATAAATAAAAACACTTTAGAGGCTCAGAAGGCTTTCACATATTACTATTAGCTGTCAATTTAAATTTATTTCATTATATTAATTTATTTGGCATTATAATCTTTAAAGGTACAACCACCTGAGCTTAATTTTAATAATCTGATAATTTAAGTCACCTAAGTAAAAAATGGTCAGTGGCATAGGATTCTGCCTAGAAGATTTTTTTCTTGCTTTCTGCTTTAGCTGCTCATCTTCAACAGTCAACACAACCCAATCTTTATGAGCACTGTTAGAATTGACATTGGAATCTGCAGCAGTATTTATCTTAATCCAATATTTGTCTCATTCCCAGTTCGTATTCTCAGTATTTACCTTATTCCTGAGTGTTTTAATTTTTGTATTTGTTATATGCCTTTTCTTCTCCCAAAGACTCATCTTACCAGGTTTTCTCTCATTGCATCTGTAAATGACTGTGCAGTGTATGCATGTGTAATGTGGGAGACTGCAAAGTTCCAAATAATGACTAGATGAGCTCAGCAGGTGAATTCAGAATTACCAAGTCATTGCTCTCAACTTTCACGCATTTAAACAGCACTGATGAATAGTCATGGTATATGGCCTTGGCTAGATCTCAGGCCTTGAGTAAAAGGTAACTATTTATAAGCTGTTGGGTAAAGTAGCTTCAATTTTATATCCCTTCCTTTCTTCTTTCCTCCCTCCCTCCCTTCCTTCTTTCCTTCTTTTGATTCTTCCCTTTATTTCCCAAATATGCAGAACATTCTTAGAAGAATTTTTGTACTAGAGGATTTAATCTATGCAAATATAAACCAAGAGAAGGGAAAATGTTTTGAATTTCACACATTGTACAGTTAAGATCAATTCAAAGAACATCAAGATAAAATAAGGCCTTTGTCTTTTCTTAATATAATACAATAAAAACAATGATACTGGATTTATCATATAAAAATCAAGGAGTTGCCATCATGCTATTGGACTAATAATCATAATTTATGCTAAATAATTGAATAATTTTAGCATAAATTTGCTATTGCCAATACTGAGACACAAAATAATTTGATAAAATTTTTCTTATACTACAAAATTAGTTTTCCTATCAAAAAATTAGTGACAAAAAGCAATTTTAATTTGCAGAAATAAATGTACCTTATGTGTGTATTTATGTCTGTGTGTGTGTAAACACTTATTTTTCAGCCTGATGGAAATGATGCACTTAAGTATTAAAAAAAAAAAAAAATAGAAAGTAGGAGTAAAAAAAGGTTAAATTCCTTGGGTTGGGGAGGGTGTTGACTTTCTAATAACCACAGAAGATTAACACAAGAAGGAAGATGAAATCTGAATATCTAATGAAGAGCATGAATATTTCTTCTTTGGAAAACATTTAAAATGTGATTCATAACACCTAGGCATAAATTCTACTTGCTGTAAAGAGATAAAAATTTTTTAATATTATGCTTCAATCAATGAAAAGTTGAATGTATTAGATCCAAATGCAACTAAGTTTAAACAGTATTGCTGATTAGATATAAAAAAAAGGAAGAAGATATTTTCACATTGCATCAGTTGGAAAATAATGCAAGGAATTGAATCTGGAGGCTCAATGACCACCTAGATTGTCCAGGTGAAGCTCCATAGTGAACTACTCAGGTATAAGAAAGTTACCATGGAGATTTCTATGTCCCATAATGGGTTTCCTTTCTATTCAAATCTTCAATACCTACTTTCCCATCCTCATTTTATGAAGATGTATAGGTGATAAAATTGAAGCAAATACTAGAAGAGGACACTCATCAACCTACATTTTTAAGCTATTTATTGCAAGTAAATATGCATTTCCAAGATTTTTAAAAAATTTTTGCATGTATTAAAACTATGCTTTCTTCCACTCAGCCTGGAATTGGAGAAAGAATAAGGGAAAAGCCCAGTGGATGATTTCTAGAAAAGGGATTAAGAGAAGACACATATTAAGACACTTCAGAGTTGGATAATGAGAAAAACACTGAATGAGAAACGAAATCTGAAACAGGTGGAGAATGTGCGCTATATAAGTACTCGAAATACCATGTCACCCGTGTGATTTTCCTGGAAGTTGAGAGACCAGTACTTGTAAGCAATATTTTGAAAACCTTTTATCTCATCTAGAACACATATTCCTGAGTCCAAGTGTTTATTTTACCCGTAGGTGAAGCTATATTAGTGTTGTAATCAGCAAAATTTTGGATTGTGTTTTGTACCAGTTAAAAAAAAATTAGTACACCTAATAAACATATTTATTGATATTAGCCATTGCTATATTAAACACATAATTATATTATAAAACATACAAAAGTGAAATGTGGAAAAATGTAGAAAAATCATGTTATGATTGTTTGCTCTACAGTGAATAGTCTTCCTGTCACCACATCCCTTTTCTCCCCAAAAATGTGCACACCTGATTTTGAAGGCCATTAATGTGGCTCAGATGGTAAAGAATCTGCCTGCAATTCAGGAAGCCCAGGTTCAATCCCTGGGTTGGGAAGATCCCCTGGAGAAGAGAACGGCTACCCACTCCAGTATTCTTGCCTAGAGAATTCCATGAACAGAGGAACCTCGCAGACTACAGTCCATTGGGTCTCAGAGAGTCAGACATGACCGAGTGACTAACACACTAATGTATAGTAAGGGTCAGAAAGCCATAGCTTGAATGCCAAACATGGCCTGCCATTGATTTCTATACATTTCATGAATTTAGATTTTTATATTTTAAAATGGTTGGAAAAAATAAAAATAAAAATTTATTGGCCCACAGTAACACTCATTTGTTGGTTTATCACCTACGGCTGCTTTGTGGCTAGAGTGATGAAAATGAATAGTCGTGAAAGAGACCTTACAGCTCAAGTTTTAAGTATTTACTCTTTACAAAAAAGGGGGAAAATGGTTTGCTGACCCTTGGTTTAGAGGATAAAGTCATGCTCCATATAAGTTCCTTCCCTTTAGAACAGACAAGCTACCTTTATATTCAAGACTTTTCATTAAATTAGTATACCTCTCTGTTTTCTATTTTTTATATTATAGAGCCAACACCCACATCAGATGATTCCAAAGGCTGTTAAAGTTTCTCAGTCACATATGAAATTGTATTTACTTTGAACAAAAATATAGAAAGGAAAGAGAACAACTAGAAACATTCATGAATTTTCATTACCAACAGCAACCACAAAATGTTATCCACATTTTTGCTCTACTTTTCTGGGGCTCTTCTGATTTATAGTCTATCCTTCTTACCTCATTCTCTTCAGAGATGTTGACCTGCAAAGTGGATAACTTGCTTTCTTGGCTTCCTTGTGTTTGACAAATGTGTAACACCAGAAGAATACCAGGCAAATAGTTAAGGGATGTATTTCCTAGTTTCTTCCCCAGGCTGCTTGCATCTCTGCTTTTGATCTGAGATTATGGAGATAAAGGCAACTGTGTAGTTCAACATTACTTTGAGTGTTTTAATCTAAAATCTATAAATGTTTATTTACTTATTTTAGTATATTATTTTTAATGTTACACCGAACTTACTTATTAAGGAATATATATTTATTTATATATTAGCATATATAGTAAATATTTAATATATAAATACATAATATAAAGGAAGGCCTGGCGTGCTGTGGTTCATGAGGTCACAAAGAGTCGGACATGACTGAGCAACTGAACTGAACTGAACTGAAATACATAATATATTACTAATTTTCTATTTAAGACTGGCAAAGAACTGATTTTTCAAGCTAAGCCTCCACAAAATGGAAAATAGTATCAATGAGTATAGTTTGTATTTTCTTTTAGAATTTACAAAATGTCAGGCTTCAGGCTTCCCTGTGGCTCAGTGGTGAAGAATCCACCTGCCAATGCAGGAGACACAGGTTTGATCCCTGATTGGGAAAATTCCACATGTCTTGCAACAACCAAGCCCGTGTGCCACAACTACTGAGCCTGCACTCTAGAGTTGGGGAGCCACAACTACTGAGCCCACAGGCAACAACTACTGAAGCTACCACACCCTAGAGCCTGTGCTCTGTGAAAGGAGAAGCCACCACAATGAGAAGCCCATGCTGCACAACGAGAGAGTAGCCCCTACTTGACACAACTAGAGAAAAGCCCATGCAGCAATGAAGACCCAGCACAGATAAAAAGAAATAAAATTATAAAAAATAAAGAATTTACAAAATGTCAAGGTTTCTCTTTTTATAATCCTCTAGATTTTACCCCATTTAAAAATGATTCTCTTTTCTCTATAACAAAAATCGATATAAAAAGACAAGAACTTATTTTATATGGACATATATAAATCATATTCACTTATTAGTATCCATACAACTTCCTTGTTATGTTTTATATATTTAGAAAGGGACTAAAATGATGGGGAAATAAATAAAATGGATTATAAAGCTGAATGGTTGACAAATATACATTATGTATCAGGATTTTCTCTCTTTTCCTTCCTGAGAAAGAATATGCAATTGATGAGTGTTGAACTAGATTGGGTCATGTAGTGATGAGGAGTCCGGTTTAAGATCTCTA
Source organism: Moschus berezovskii (assembly GCF_049115385.1). Lineage (NCBI taxonomy): Eukaryota > Metazoa > Chordata > Mammalia > Artiodactyla > Moschidae > Moschus > Moschus berezovskii. Next base: position 97,754,354 of record NC_142461.1, read on the forward strand.
TATTTCATGTCACTGCTTAGAATAGAACTTGTCTTCTTGGAAAAAAACTTCTTGAATTGGCTAAAAAAAGTCATAGAGTCTATAAAACTGTCTGAAGCACCATCTGGAAAGGAAATTAACAATCTGGTAAATAGTCTGTGGTGGAATCCTTTGCACTTCACTGTGGTGGACAGCAGAGACCAGTTGCATTGTAACAGATGTGCAAAATCTTTTGCAAGTTGCCTTTTATGCTTCCATGGCTTCAAATAAAATAAGGTAGCAAATTTGCTCTATAAAACCAAAGATTAAAAATATAAATTCTTCAATTGCAATTTTTATTAGTCTTTCAAAGGACCTTACAAACCCACAACAAACTGTTGAAGTGAAATCACATTAATGGAAACATTGGCATATTGATATGTTAATGAATGATATCTATTGCATTTGAGAAATTCAGCATCCAACAAAGTGATAGTTAAAATACAGAGCTCATTTAAAAAAGTAAAGGTAACGAATCTTTTTAAAGGGTTCAGAAGTAATAGAAAAAAGTTAATAACCTATTTAGTGCAATAATTGCAAGCAGTTAGAGCCTTGATGTATATAAATAATTTTTGAGCCTGTGATTTTTAACATTTCTCTAATAATTTCTTCAAATATTTAATTGTTTTTATTTTATTAAAATACCCTATCATACTTTATAGAGTAAATTCTGTCTAATGTGAAGAATTTAGTGAAATTGAGGAGCAAAAACACAGAAAGAAAACACCAAAATAAACTTCTATAGACCCGATGTTCTGCTCTAAGATGGTCCATTCAGTTCAGTTCAGTCGCTCAGTCGTGTCCGACTCTCCGCGACCCCATGAATCACAGTACGCCAGGCCTCCCTGTCCATCCCAACTCCCGGAGTACACTCAAACTCATGTCCACAGAGTCGGTGATGCCATCCAGCCATCTCATTCTCCGTCGTCCCCTTCTCCTCCCGCCCCCAACCTTTCCCAGCATCAGAGACTTTTCCAGTGAGTCAAATCGTCGCATGAGGTGGCCAAAGAATTGCAGTTTCAGCTTTAGCATCAGTCCCTCCAATGAACATCCAGGATTGATCTCCTTTAGAATGGACTGGTTGGATCTCCTTGCAGTATAAGGGACTCTCAAGAGTCTTCTCCAACACCACAGTTCAAAAGAATCGATTCTTCGGCGATCAGCTTTCTTCACAGTCCAACTCTCACATCCATACATGACCACGGGAAAAACCATTGCCTTGACTAGACGGACCTTGGTTGGCAAAGTAATGTCTCTGCTTTTTAATATACTATCAAGGTTGGTCATAACTTTCCTTCCAAGGAGCAAGCGTCTTTTAATTTCATGGCTGCAATCAGCATCTGCAGTGATTTTGGAGCCCAAAAAAACAAAGTCTGACACTGTTTCCACTGTTTTTCCATCTATTTCCCATGAAGTGATGGGACCAGATGCCATGATCTTTGTTTTCTGAATGTTGAGCTTCAAGCCAACCTTTTCACTCTCCTCTTTCACTTTCATCAAGAGGCTTTTGAGTTCCTCTTCACTTTCTGCCATAAGGGTAGTGTCATCTGAATATCTGAGGTTATTGATATTTCTCCCAGCAATCTGGATTCCAGCTTGTGCGTCTTCCAGCCCAGCGTTCCTCATGATGTACTCTGCATATAAGTTAAATAAGCAAGGTGACAATATACAACCTTGACGTACACCTTTTCCTATTTGGAACCAGTCTGTTGTTCCATGTCCGGTTCTAACTGTTGCTTCCTGACCTGCATACAGGTTTCTCAAGAGGCAGGTCAGGTGGTCTGGGATTCCCATCTCTTTCAGAATGTTCCACAGTTTATTGTGATCCACACAGTCAAAGGCTTTGGCATAGACAATGAAGCAGAAATAGATGTTTTTCTGAAACTCTCTTGCTTTCTCCATGATCCAGCGGATGTTGGCAATTTGATCTCTGGTGCCTCTGCCTTTTCTAAAACCTGCTTGAACATCTGGGAGTTCACGGTTTACATACTGCTGAAGCCTGGCTTGGAGAATTTTGAGCATGACTTTACTAGCGTGTGAGATGAGTGCAATTGTGCGGTAGTTTGAGCATTCTTTGGCATTGCCTTTCTTTGGGATTGGAATGAAGACTGACCTCTTCCAGTCCTGTGGCCACTGCTGAGTTTTCCAAATCTGCTGGCATATTGAGTGCAGCACTTTCACAGCATCATCTTTCAAGACTTGAAATAGCTCAACTGGAATTCCGTCACCTCCACTAGCTTTGTTCATAGTGATGCTTTCTAAGGCCCACTTGACTTCACATTCCAAGATGTCTGGCTCTAGGTCAGTGATCACATTATCGTGACTATCTTGGTCATGAAGATCTTTTTTGTACAGTTCTTCTGTGTATTCCTGCCACCTCTTCTTAATATCTTCTGCTTCTGTTAGGTCCATACCATTTCTGTCCTTTATCGAGCCCATCTTTGCATGAAATGTTCCCTTGGAATCTCTAATTTTCTTGAAGAGGTCTCTTGTTTTTCCTATTCTGTTGTTTTCCTCTATTTCTTTGCATTGATTGCTGAGGAAGGCTTTCTTATCTCTCCTTGCTATTCTTTGGAACTCTGCATTCAGATGCTTATATCTTTCCTTTTCTCCTTTGCTTTTCGCCTCTCTTCTTTTTACAGCTATTTGTAAGGCCTCCTCAGACAGCCATTTCGCTCTTTTGCATTTCTTTTCCATGGGGATGGTCTTGGTCCCTGTCTCCTGTACAATGTCACGAACCTCCGTCCAGAGTTCATCAGGCACTCTATCAATCAGATCTAGTCCCTTAAATCTATTTCTCACTTCCACTGCATAATCATAAGGGATTTGATTGAGGTCATATCTGAATGGTCTAGTGGTTTTCCCTACTTTCTTCAATTTAAGTCTGAACTTCGCAATAAGGAGTTCATGATCTGAGCCACAGTCAGCTCCTGGTCTTGTTTTCGCTAAAAGATGGTCCATTACATTTCCTATATTGAAAAACTGACTACAATAAGTAGTTTTTATATCATAGACATTTTTCCATTTCTATTGTATCTATAATTGGTGGTAAAGGATTCACCAGCCAATGCAGGAGGTGGGTTCAATCTGTGGGTTGGGAGGATCCCCTGGAGTAGGAACTGGCAACCTACTCCAGTATTCTTGCCTGGAAAATTCCACGCACAATGGAGCCTGGTACACTATAGTCCTTGGGACTACAAAGAGCTAAGCACAGCATAGCACAATACAACAAGAAGACAGAGATGATAATTTAGCATTAATAAATAAATGAATATTCAGACTTGGAAAGTATGTCTTGTTCATGAAAAGTTTACAAATTCAAAAAATACATTGTATTAAAATTGCAGAACATTAAGCATAAAAAAATATCTTTTAAAATATCGGGAAAAAAAATAAATTTACCTTACAGAATAACAATCATATTACCAAGAGTCTTTAAACAACTGATACCTTAACATTCTTTAGCAACATATATAGTGCTAAGAAAAATAATTATAAAATTCTATATGCTTATAAACTGTTATTCAAGAGTAAGAAAAGGACTTATAAGTGGAATCTAAAATGACACAAATGAATCTACCTATGAAACAGAAACAGACACACAGACACAGAGAACAGACTTTCTCTACAGAAGCTTGAAATCCAGACACATAGCTACCCCAAAAGCATACTGTAGATGAATTCCAGCCAAGATATGAATGTTAAAAGCATAAGTAGCGCCTCTACTAAGAAGTCAGTAAGAGAAGGAACAAGATGGCAGAAGAATAGGACGGCGAGACCACTCTCTCCCACACAAATTCATCAAAAGAACATTTGAACACAGAGTAAAGTCCACAAAACAACTTCTGAATGCTGGCAGAGGACGTCAGGCACCCAGAAAAGCAGCCCATTGTCTTCGAAAGGAGGTAGGAAAAAACATAAAAGATAAAAAGCGAGACAAAAGAAGTAAGGACAGAGCTCCGTCCCGGGAAGGGAGGCTTTAAAAAGAGAGAACTTTCCAAACACCAGGAAACACTCTCACTGGCGAATCTGTGGCGAGCCTTGGAAGCTCAGAGGGCCACATAACCCTCTTTTTTTTTTAAGATTTTTTAAAAACCCACAGATTACCCGCCAAATGGTAACTCCCAGCGGAGAAGCAGCACAGACGCCTGCAGACGCCATTAGCAAGCGGGGGCTGGGCAGGGAGGAGCCGGCTGAACTGCTTAGAGAGAGGACTGGGCTTGAATGCCGCGAGAACAATTTGAGAGAACTGGGGAGAGCAAAGCAGACCGTGGGATAGCTTCCCCACGAAAAGGCGGAAAGCTCTAACCTACGACTCGGCCAGCCCCGCTCACAGAATAAAGGACTGAGCAGAATGAACTGGCTGCGGCTGGCCCATCCCCCATCCCCTGCCGAGACAGGCAGGGAGCACAGCCAGAGCCGGAGCGGGCAACCGTGGCCCCAGAAAGGCATCTGATACAAACTGCAGACAGGCTTGTTGCTATTCAGGACTTCTTGGGCTCGGGCCGGTCGATATCCCCCTGAGAAGGTGCGCCGGTTGTACACCCAGAAAACTGAGTGGCGGGGACTGGGGAGGCGATAAGTCGCAGAGACCGCGCTCGCCAAACACCTGGTCCCCTGAGCTGCTCGGACCGGGGAAGGCACAAAACGCAGGCCCAACCAAGTCTGTGCCTTTGTGGAGTACCTGAGAACCTGAACTTGAGCCGCTCAGACCTGGGAAGTGCATACAACCCGGCGCCGGCCTCTGACAGTTCCCGGCAGAGCAACCTAGAGCCTGTGCAGTGTAGACTGGGACAGCATACGTGCTGTGAGCGGGGGCAAACCCAGTGTAGCCGAGACGCTGCGAGCACTCCCCGCAGACGCCAGAGATATTCGACTGCAGCGTTCCTCCCTTCCCAGAACAGTACTGAACAACTGAGCCTTAAAAAGTGTCCACCCACCCCCTAGTATCAGGGCGGAAATTAGACACTGAAGAGACCAGCAAACAGAAGCTAAAACAGAGGGAACCACCTTGGAAATGACAGATAGAGACGTCTAGAGGCTACTCCAAGAATAAGACCAAAAACCAGAGGCAAGAGGCTTAAGGCCGAATCCTGAGAACACCAGAGAACTCCTGACTCCAGGGAACATTAATCAATAGGAGCTCATCAAACGTCTCCATACCTACACTAAAACCAAGCACCACCCAAGGGTCAACAAGTTCCAGAGCAAGACATACCACGCAAATTCTCCAGTAACACAGGAAACTAGCCCTGAGCTTCAATATACAGGCTGCCCAAAGACACTCCAACCCACTGACATCTCATAACTCATTACTGGACACTTCATTGCACTCCAGAGAGAACAAATCCAGCTGCACCCACCAGAACACCAACACAAGCTTCCATAACCAGGGAACCTTGACAAGTCACCTGTCCAACCCCACACACAATGAGGAAACTACATAATAAAGAGATCTCCACAAACGGCCAGAAGAGGGAAAGGCCACCCCAAGCAAAGCATTATAAGCAAGATGAAGAGGCAGAGAAATACCCAGCAAGTAAAGGAACAAGATAAATGCCCACCAACACAAACAAAAGAGGAAGATATAGGGAATCAACCTGATAAAGAATTTCGAATTTTGGTGGTGAAAATGATTCAAAATCTTGAAAGCAAAATGGAGTTACAGATAAATAACCTGGAGAAAAGGATTGAGAAGATAGAAGAAAGGTTTAAGAAGGACTTAGAGGAAATAAAAAAGAGTCAATATACAATGAATAATGCAATAGATGAGATCAGAAACACTCTGGAGGGAACAAACAGCAGAATAACAGAGGCAGAAGACAGGATAAGCGAGCTAGAAGATAGAATTGTAGAAATAAATGAAACAGAGAGGAAAGAAGAAAAACAAATTAAAAGAAATAAGAACAATATTAGAGACCTCTGGGACAATGTTAAACGCTCCAACATTCGAATCATAGGAGTCCCAGAAGAAGAAGACAAAAAGAAAGACCATGAAAGAATACTTGAGGAGATAATAGTTGAAAACTTCCCTAAAATAAGGAAAGAAATAATCACCCAAGTCCAAGAAACCCAGAGAGTCCCCAACAGGATAAACCCAAGGCGAAATACTCCAAGACACATATTAATCAAATTAACAAAGATCAAACACAAAGAACAAATATTAAAAGCAGCAAGGGAAAAACAGCAAATAACACAAGGGGATTCCCATAAGGATAACAGCCGATCTTTCAACAGAAACTCTTCAGGCCAGGAGGGAATGGCAAGACATACTTAAAGTGATGAAAGAAAATAACCTACAGCCCAGACTACTGTACCCAGAAAGGATCTCATTCAAATATGAAGGAGAAATCAAAAGCTTTACAGACAAGAAAAAGCTGAGAGAATTCAGCATTACCAAACCAGCTCTCCAACAAATGCTAAAGGATCTTTTCTAGACAGGAAACACAGAAAGGGTGTATAAACTCGAACCCAAGGCAATAAAGAAAATGGCTACGGGATCGTACTTATCAATAATTACCTTAAACGTAAATGGGTTGAATACCCCAACCAAAAGACAAAGGCTGGCTGAATGGATACAAAAACAAGACCCCCATATATGTTGTCTGCAAGAGACCCACCTCAAAACGAGGGACACATACAGACTGAAAGTGAAGGGCTGGAAAAAGATATTCCACCCAAATAGAGACCAAAAGAAAGCAGGAGTAGCAATACTCATATCAGATAAAATAGACTTTAAAACAAAGGCTGTGAAAAGAGACAAAGAAGGAAAATACATAATGATCAAAGGATCAATCCAAGAAGAAGATATAACAATTATAGATATTTATGCACCCAACATAGGAGCACCGCAATATGTAAGACAATTACTGACAAGTATGAAAGGGGAAATTAACAACAATGCAATAATAGTGGGAGATTTTAATACCACACTTACATCTATGGATAGATCAACTAAACAGAAAAGTAACAAGGAAACACAAACTTTAAATGATACAATAGACCAGTTAGACCTAATAGATATCTATAGGACATTTCACCCCAAAACAATGAATTTCACCTTTTTCTCAAGCGCACACGGAACCTTTTCCAGGATAGATCACATCCTGTGCCATAAATCTAGCCTTGGTAAATTCAAAAAAGTTGAAATCATTCCATGCATCTTTTCTGACCACAATGCAGTAAGATTAGATCTCAATTACAGGAGAAAAACTATTAAAAATGCCAACATATGGATGCTGAACAACACGCTGCTGAATAATGAACAAATCATAGAAGAAATCAAAAGAGAAATCAAAATATGCATAGAAATGAATGAAAATGAAAACACAACAACCCAAAACCTCTGGGACACTGTAAAAGCAGTGCTAAGGGGGAAGTTCATAGCAATACAGGCACACATCAAGAAACAAGAAAAAAGTCAGCTAAATAACCTAACTCTACATCTAAAGCAACTAGAAAAGGAAGAAATGAAGAACCTCAGGGTCAGCAGAAGGAAAGAAATCGTAAAAATTAGGGCAGAGATAAATGCAAAAGAAACAAAAGAGACCATAGCAAAAATCAACAAAGCCAAAAGCTGGTTCTTTGAGAAGGTAAATAAAATTGACAAACCACTAGCCTGGCTTATCAAGAAACAAAGGGAGAAGAACCAAATCAATAAAATTAGAAATGAAAATGGAGAGATCACAACTGACAACACAGAAATACAAAGGATTATTAGAGAATACTATTAGCAATTATATGGCAATAAAATAAATAACCTGGAAGAAATGGACAAATTCCTAGAAAAGTACACCTTTCCAAAACTGAACCAGGAAGAAATAGAAAATCTGAACAGACCCATCACAAGCACGGAACTAGAGGCTGTAATCAGGAATCTTCCAGCAAACAAAAGCCCAGGTCCAGACGGCTTCACAGCCGAATTCTACCAAAAATTTAGAGAAGAGCTAACACCTATTCTACTCAAACTCTTCCAGAAAATTGCTGAGGAAGGGAAACTTCCAAACTCATTCTATGAGGCCACCATCACCCTAATCCCAAAACCTGGTAAAGACCCCACAAAAAAAGAAAACTACAGGCCAATATCACTGATGAACATAGATGCAAAAATCCTTAACAAAATTCTAGCAATCAGAATCCAACAACACATTAAGAAGATCATACATCATGACCAAGTGGGCTTTATCCCAGGAATGCAAGGATTCTTCAATATCCACAAATCAATCAACGTAATACACCACATTAACAAACTGAAAAATAAAAATCATATGATTATCTCAATAGATGCAGAGAAAGCCTTCGACAAAATTCAACATCCATTTATGATAAAAACCCTCCAGAAACTGGGAATAGAAGGGACATACCTCAACATAATAAAAGCTATATATGACAAACCCACAGCAAACATTATCCTCAACGGTGAAAAACTGAAAGCATTTCCCCTAAAGTCAGGAACAAGACAAGGGTGCCCACTCTCACCACTACTATTCAACATAGTTCTGGAAGTTTTGGCCACAGCAATCAGAGCAGAAAAAGACATAAAAGGAATCCAAATTGGAAAAGAAGAAGTAAAACTTTCACTGTTCGCTGATGACATGATCCTCTACACAGAAAACCCTAGAGACTCTATCAAAAAACTACTAGAGCTAATCAATGACTACAGTAACGTTGCAGGATATAAAATCAACACACAGAAATCCCTTGCATTCCTATACACTAATAATGAGAAAATAGAAAGAGAAATTAAGGAGACTATTCCATTCACTGTTGCAACGAAAAGAATTAAATACTTAGGAATATATCTACCTAAGGAAACAAAAGACTTGTACATAGAAAACTATAAAACACTACTGAAAGCAATCAAAGAGGACACTAATAGATGGAGAAATATACCATGTTCATGGATTGGAAGAATAAATATTGTAAAAATGAGTATACTACCCAAAGTAATTTATACATTCAATGCAATCCCTATCAAGCTACCAACGATATTTTTCACAGAATTAGAACAAATAATCTCACAATTTATATGGAAATACAAAAAACCTCGAATAGCCAAAGCAATCTTGAGGAAGAAAAATGGAACTGGGGGAATTAACCTGCCGGACTTCAGGCTCTACTACAAAGCCACAATCATCAAGACAGTATGGTACTGGCATAAAGACAGAAATATAGTTCAATGGAACAAAATAGAAAGCCCAGAGATAAATCCACGCACCTATGGACACCTCATCTTTGACAAAGGAGGCAAGAATATAAAATGGAGAAAAGACAGTCTCTTTAACAAGTGGTGCTGGGAAAACTGGTCAGCCACCTGTAAAAGAATGAAACTAGAACACTTCCTAACACCATACACCAAAATAAACTCAAAATGGATTAGAGAGCTAAATGTAAGACCAGAAGCTATAAAAATCCTAGAGGAGAACGTAGGCAAAACACTCTCCGACATAAATCACAGCAGGATCCTCCAAGACCCACCTCCCAGAATATTGGAAAAAAAAGCAAAAATAAACAAATGGGACCTAATTAAAATCAAAAGCTTCTGCACAGCAAAGGAAACTATAAGTAAGGTGAAAAGACAGCCTTCAGAATGGGAGAAAATAATAGCAAATGAAGCAACGGATAAAGGATTAATGTCCAAAATATACAAGCAGCTCCTGCAGCTCAATTCCAGAAAAATAAATGACCCAATCAAAAAAATGGGCCAAAGAACTAAACAGACATTTCTCCAAAGAAGACATAAAGATGGCTAACAAACACATGAAAAAATGCTCAACATCACTCATAATCAGAAAGATGCAAATCAAAACCACAATGAGATACCATTTCACACCAGTCAGAATGGCTGCTATCCAAAAGTCTACATGCAATAAATGCTGGAGAGGATATGAAGAGAAAGGAACCCTCTTACACTGTTGGTGGGAATGCAAACTAGTACAGCCACTATGGAGAACAGTGTGGAGATTCCTCAAAAATCTGGAAATAGAACTGCCATATGATCCAGCCATCACACTCCTGGGCATGCACACCGAGGAAACCAGAATTGAAAGAGACACATGTACTCCAATGTTCATTGCAGCACTGTTTATAATAGCCAGGACATGGAAGCAACCTAGATGTCCATCTGCAGACGAATGGATAAGAAAGCTTTGGTACATATACACAATGGAGTATTATTCAGCCATTAAAAAGAATACATTTGAATCAGTTCTAATGAGGTGGATGAAACTGGAGCCTATTATACAGAGTGAAGTAAGCCAGAAAGAAAAACACCAATACAGTATACTAACGCATATATATGGAATTTAGAAAGATGCAAATGATAACCCTGTATACGAGACAGCAAAAGAGACACAGATGTATAGAACAGTCTTTGGGACTCTATGGGAGAGGGTGAGGGTGGGATGATTTGGGAGAATGGCATTGAAACACGTATGTTTTCATATGTGAAATGAATCACTAGTTCAGGGTCAATGCATGTTATAAGATGCTCGGGGCTGGCATGCGGGGATGACCCAGAAGGAGGATAAAGGGAGGAGGGAGGTGGGAGAGGGGTTCAGGAGGGGGAACTCATGTAAACCCGGGGCGAATTCATGTCAATGTATGGCAAAACCAACCAATATAATATTGTAAAATAATTTGCCTCCAATAAAAAATAAATTAATTACCAAAAAAAAAGTAAGAAAAGGGACTTCTCTCGTGGTTCAGTAGCCTTGAATGGATTTGATCCCTGATTGGGGAACTAGCGTCTCACATGCCACAGAGTGCAACCAAAATAAATTTAAAAATTAAAAAAAGAAAAAAAAATAGTAAGGAAAAAATAATGACATTCTCAAAACAAACAAACAAACAAAAAGAAGTACCAAGACTGTCCCCCACAAACCATATAAATAGGATTCTGCAGGATATTTTTCAGAAAGGAATCAATCAAGATGGAAGAAATGGAAAATAGGAAGTATGGCTATGAAAGGAACTGGCAAATAGTATGAAAGGATGCTTCTTTTTCATGATTTATGTTTCCATGTTGACAGATGTCTACCGTGTTCTCTCAGTTCCCACAGTTGATAAGACCATGAGCTGGATAGTGAATTTTTTGAATATTGATAAATTATATTTATTCAACATCATTCTTTCATTTGGCGCTCTTCCTGCATGTAAAATACTTATGGACTCTTCTATTATTCCATGATATAAGCAATGTAGGCATCTGTGAGAGAAGTTAGTAATTTCCCAGTATTATCTCTGACTAGAAATAATAGACTTTATCAGTCTGAGTTGGCTGATAATACTTACATAATAATACCTATATAATTAATCAACATGATAACACACTTGATAATAGAGAGTATGTCTTCATGAATCCATGGAAAATATACAGACATTGAATATTTGTCACAAAGACTCATTTTATTTTGTTAAATGAAAAACACTAGCACTATGATACATGACACTGCAAGTAAAGAAGAAATTAATAACAAACTCTAATCAAGTTGTTTATATCTGGTCATTCAGTTCAGTTCAGTTCAGTTGCTCATCATGTCCGATTCTTTGCGACCCCATGAACCGCAGCACGCCAGGTCTCCCTGTACATCACCAACTCCAGGAGTTCACCCAAACCCATGTCCAATGAGTCAGTGATGCCATCCAAACATTTCATCCTGTGTCATTGCCTGCTACTCCTGCCCTCAATCTTTCCCAGCATCAGGGTCTTTTCAAATGAATCAACTCTTCACATCAGGTGGCCAAAGTATTGGAGTTTCAGTTTTAACATCAGTCCTTCCAATAAATATTCAGGACTGATCTCCTTTAGGATGGACTGGTTGGATCTCCTTGAAGTCCAAGCGACTCTCAAGAGTCTTCTCCAACACCACAGTTCAAAAACATCAATTCTTCAGCGCTCAGTTTCTTTATACTCCAACTCTCACATCCATACATGATCACTTGAAAAACCATAGCCTTGACTAGACGGACCTTTGTTGACAAAGTAATGTCTTTGCTTTTTCATATGCTGTCTAGGTTGGTGATAACTTTCCTTCCAAGTAGTAAATAAGCATCTTTTAATTTCATGGCTGCAGTCACCATCTGCAGTAATTTTGGAGTCCAGAAAAATAAAGTCAGTCACTGTTTCCACCGTTTCCCCATCTATTTCCATGAAGTGATGGAACCAGATGCCATGATCTTCGTTTTCTGAATGTTGAGCTTTAAGCCAACTTTTCACTCTCCTCTTTCACTTTAATCAAGAGGTGTTTTAGTTCTTCTTCACTTTCTGCCATAAAGGTGGTGTCATCTGCATGTCTGAGGTGATTGATATTTCTCCCAGCAATCTTGATTCCAGCTTGTGCTTCTTCCAGCCCAGCATCTCTCATGATGTACTCTGCATAGAAGTTAAATAAGCAGGGTGACAATATAGCCTTGAGGTACTCCTTTTCCTATTTGGAACCAGTCTGTTGTTCCATGTCCACTTCTAACTGTTATTCTTGACCTACATACAGGTTTCCCAAGAGGCAGGTCAGGTGGTCTAGTATTCCCATCTCTTTCAGAATTTTCCACAGTTTATTGTGATCCACACAGTCAAAGTTTCTGGCATAGTCAATAAAGCAGAAATAGATGTTTTTTGGAACTCTCTTCCTTTTTCCATGATCCAGAAGATGTTGGCAATTTGATCTCTGGTTCCTCTGCCTTTTCTAAAACCAGTTTGAACATCAGGAAGTTCACGGTTAACATATTACTGAAGCCTGGCTTGGAGAATTCTAAGCATCACTTTACTAGTGTGTGACATTAGTGCAATTGTGTGGTAGTTTGAGCATTCTTTGGCCTGGCCTTTCTTTGGGATTGGAATGAAAACTGACCTTTTCCAGTCCTATGTCCACTGTTGAGTTTTCCAAATTTGCTGAGATACTGAGTGCAGCATTTTCACAGCATCATCTTATGGGATTTGCAACAGCTCAACTGGAATTCCATCACCTCCACTAGCTTTGTTCGTAGTGATGCTTTCTAAGGCCCACTTGACTTCACATTCCAGGATGTCTGGATCTAGATGAGTGATCACACCATCCTGATTCTCTGGGTCTTGAAGATCTTTTTTGTACAGTTCTTCTGTGTATTCTTGCCACCTCGTCTTAATATCTTCTGTCTCTGTTAGGTCCTTACCATTTCTGTCCTTTATTGAGCCCATCTTTGCACGAAATTTCCCTTGGTATCTCTAATTTTCTTGAAGAGATCTCTAGTCTTTCCCATTCTATTGTTTTCCTCCATTTCTTTGCATCGATCACTGAGGAAGGCTTTCTTATTTCTCCTTGCTATTCTTTGGAACTCTGCATTCAAATGGGTATATCTTTCCTTTTCTCCTTTGCTTTTCGCTTCACTTCTTTTCATTACAAACCATTTATAAAATGATTCTTGTGTCAAAGGAGAAATCCAAACCAACATTAATAGTTTTTAGGAAAAATAGGGGAAAATTAAATATTAAAATCTATGGGCTTCCCTTGTAGCTCAGTCGGTAAAGAAGCTGCCTGCAATGCAAGAAACCCAGGTTCAATCCCTGGGTCAGGAAGATCCCCTGGAGAAGGAAATGGCAACCCACTCCAATATTCTTGCCTGGAGAATCCCATGGACAGAGGAGCCTGATCAGCAGAGTCAGACATGGCTTAGCAACTAAATCACTACCTTGAGATACTACTAAAGTAGTACTCAAAGGAAAATCCTTAGAATATTTTCTTCCTTCCTACTTTCTTCCTTTCTCCCTCCCTCCCTTCCTTTCTTCTTTCTCTTGTTTCTTTCTCACCACTTCCCTCTCTCTCTTTTTACTTTTTCTCTATTCTTTCTTTCCTTCTTCTTTAAAGCCTGTATTCTTCCCTTTAAAAAAAAAAATCAAAACCTGGGCTCTTTGTTTTTATTTGTGTTTTCCTAGTATATTTTTGGACAATTTGCATAAAGTTACTTAACATTCACTATAGATATTCTCTGCACTGAATAATATAATAGTCTTGAGATTCACAAAACTAACCCTTCCCTTTTAATATCCATTAATCTTTGGCAAAATAACTTAAATTCACAAAATTTCCTGGTGGCTCAGAGGTTAAAGCGTCTGCCTCCAGTGCTGGAGACCATGGTTCAATTCCTCGGTTGGGAAGATCCCCTGGGGAAGGAAACGGTAACCCACTCCAGTATTCTTGCCTGGAGAATCCCTTGGACGGAGAAGCCTGGTAGGCTACATTCCACAGGGTCGCATAGAGTCGGACACGACTGAGCGACGGAACGGAACGGAAGAAAACAAGAGTATATAAACCTTAGAAGAATATTGGAACTTCACTTTAAAAAGTTAGGCTTATTTAAGGTCGGAAAGTCACTGGTTAGATATATCCTTCAAAAATGTAAATATAATCAGTAGACTAAGTACTTGACATTTTTCTGAACAAGGAAAATAGAAAGAATGAATGAAAAAGAAAAAAGAACCAAATCAAGACAAAAAGTATAAATTAGAAATATTTTTAGTGGAAGACAAACCACTTACACAGGAGTTGAAAGTATAGAAATGCTTTGTTTATTTCAATTAAAATGAAAATCAAATATGATGAGTCATATATATTAAGCTTATTCTGAAAGAAAAAGAGATTGGGAGCATAATTTAAATTACTAGCAATTATTTGTTATTTGGGTGCCTTCTGGTAACAAATTGATCTTGCCTGTGATTTGAATAGTTTGAGTGAACTCCGGGAGTTGGTGATGGACAGGGAGGCCTGGCGTGCTGTGATTCATGGGGTCACGGAGAGTCGGACACGACTGAGCGACTGAACTGAACTGAACTGAACTGAATGACATCTTTCCACTGGTAACCATTATATCACTCTAATTTAGTATTAGTAGCTACTCTTTGAAATGTATGTATCAAAAATAGCATCACAGGGAAAGTTATTAAAGAATTGAGATTCATCATAAAGAATGGGAAACAATCATTTCTACTAGCTCAGAGCTTAAGTATGTCCTCAAATTTTAAAAAGCAATTTCTTTTTAGAAGTACAATTTTAACACTGTATTTCCTTCCAATCTCCATGTTTCTTAAAAAAAATATGAAATTATGTAACAGTTAAAAACCTAATGAAATATCCCAATTTAATTATGTTCATGTGGGATAGTTTGGATTTTAGACAAAGTGAAATGAAATAGTTACATAGTTGACATGAAGCTCCTCAAAACATCAAATAAAAAAAAAAAGAGGTATAATATTTTATCAGTATCTCACACATTTCCATAATGTAAGGTTTTGATTTCTCTCAAAGGTGGTCATTCATTTGAAGGTACAGCTATTATTACTTGAACCAGAATTTTATTGTTTTTTATTTTTATTTTCTTATTTTTATTGGAGGCTAATTATTTTACAATATTATATTGGTTGGTTTTGCCATACTTTGACATGAATCTGCGCCAGGTATACATGAGTTCCCCTTCCCGAACCCCCCTCCCACCTCCCTCCTCCCCTTATCCTCCCTCTGGGTCATCCCCGCACACTGGCCCCGAGCATCCAGTAACATGCATTGACCCTGAACTGGCGATTCGTTTCACATAAGATAATATACATATTTCAATGCCATTCTCCCAAATCATCCCACCCTCACCCTCTCCCATAGAGTCCCAAAGACTGTTCTATACATCTGTGTCTCTTTTGCTCTCTTGTATACAGGGTTGTCATTTCCATCTTTCTAAATTCCATATATATGCGTTAGTATACTGTATTGATGTTTTTCTTTCTGGCTTACTTCACTCTGTATAATAGGCTCTAGTAAACGTCAACTAATGTCACCAACTTTGTGATATCTGAACAAAATATTCACCACAGAAAGTCATCATGGTAGTTCTAATATCTTGCTCAGGCAGTACGCGTAGTTTTGTACATTCAAGCCATCATTATCTCCATAAATAACCCAGGATGATAATCCATGCAGAAGAAAATGGAAGAGAAAGTTAAAATAAATACTCTTCATCTCCATTTTTCCAATGTGGTACCATTTAATTTCTGCACAGACAGTAATGCCTCTCATTGACATTTCAGAAGAGAACCAAAAACATTGTAAACCATTTTCTGATATAAGAAATTATGGTATCCAAACAATGCTTCAGTCTAAAAGGGAAAGGCTGATGACTCTAATATAAAACAAAGCTCATCATAAAACATGCTGTTACCTCCTGTTATGTGAAAGTTTCTTAACAAGAAATTCAGCTACTTTTTCTAAAATCCTCAGATTTCTGCGTCAACAGGATGGAGTATAATTCAACATAAGGGCAATAGCAAGTGGTGGTGTTAATGGAAAAATAAATATTCAGTAATTATTAAAGCAATCACAAGTTGTATCTTTCAAGTCATATGTGACACTAGCTTTTTACTATTTCAGTGAAGCACTGCTGCTGCTCCTGCTAAGTCGCTTCAGTCGTGTCTGACTTTGTGCGACCCCAGAGATGGCAGTCACCAGGCTCCACCATTCCTGGGATTCTCTAGGCAAGAACAATGGAGTGGGTTGCCATTTCCTTCTCCAATGCATGAAAGTGAAAAGTGAAAGTGAAGTCGCTCGGTTGTGTCCGACACCTAGCGACCCCATGGACTGCAGCCTACCAGGCTCCTCCGTCCATGGGATTTTCCAGGCAAGAGTACTGGAGTGGGGTGCCATTGCCTTCTCCGATTTCAGTGAAGCACATTGTAATTTTAAAAAGTGATCCATAGAAAGCTCATGTTTAATGTTTCTATCCTTAAGAAAACTTTTTAAAATGTACCTACTTCTATGTACAAGGTAATTGAAGACTATTTTGAAGATAATATTGCTAATCAAAGTTAAAAGATAGAAAATTAAGACATTTATTGAACTATTGAATATGCTAGTGAAAAATGTTAAAAATTCTTCAGGGAATGGACTTATATTCAAAGTGTGTGTGTGTCTGTGTGCATGTGTGTGTGCCTGTTTTCAGCTACTTTTGAAGATGACAACGGTATACTTTGAGGGCTGTCGAGTTTTCTATCCAATAGAGTTGTTAAAAAGTACATTTTCATTGTCCAATTTGCTACCACTGGCCACAATAATGTGACACTTAAAGAGTGATATGATAAATTAATTGATTTCTTCACATCACCAGGCACAAAGATGTTTCTTTTACATCAATGGAGGCAACATGAAATTCTGGCAACTGACAGGACTGTAAAAATATTCATAGGCTTTTCTTCAGCACTAAATTTCCATAGAAAAAAATATTCCTGGGTGTCTTACACTCACAAAAGTATGGTATTTGTTCTATTTTTGATAGGGAATACCTGAAGTTTTTAGATATAGAAAAGTATGGACTCTACCATAGATAGATAATGACAGAGCAATTTTATCTCAAAATGCTCTTTCAATACAGATTAAACTACTAAGCTTATAATGGAATTTCTATTGAGCTTTAAAAAAAAGAAATTATTCTCAATGAGTATTTTGGTTCAAAATACAGGAAAGTTGCCAATCTAACTATTTAGATACAGAAGAATAATCTTTAAGAAACTTTAGGAAATACTGTGAATAATTTTTTTGAATGAGTAGCTCAAATCATTGCAATTTATCAAGAGAAAGGTAGTATTACTATTTATTTATAATAAACTAAAATTAATTTAAAAATAAAAAGAAGAGGAATCCAAACCCCTTTCAGCTGACAGGCTGCCGAGCTCTAACTGGCAGAGTGAGTACAGAGAGATTCAATGTGAAAAGTGGAAGATAATGTGCTCACACACTAATGGGCACTGAGCTAGACACAGGCTCATTTTTCACATCATGTCATCTGTAAGGTTTGAATAAAAAGTAATGGCCAGAATGAGCCTAGCTCTATCTCAGACATTATCATTTGCCTCCTCAGTTTTATTTGTGTTGACTTGTACAGTCTAAAAAGATGACAGTCTCTGGGCCTCCGGATCACTCAGAGTGATAATACACAGCACATTACACTGTTGGTGACAGGTTCTGTTCTTCTGGATGGCATATGAAAGGAACGAATCTCTTTCCGTCATTTCAAATGCTATAAACTGACAGAATAAAGAATCTTGCAGAGGGGACATCACAAACCCTGTCTGTTATGATTTTATGAGATAAACTGGAGTTTCTAGGGTATCTTGTTCTGGAAATTAGTGTCAGTCAAACTTTAGTGGGCTTTTTTTTTTTAAGAGATAAATAGCAGACTCTGGAAAAGTAGCCTTGCTTTATTTTCATATGGCAAAACCACCAAAACCATATGTTTGATCTTAAGAAAAACTATAGCTGTCCTGGCTTTAAGAAGAGAGGTAATGGGTTACCTAATATGTAGTAAGCTATCCATGGCTTCAATAAGAAATTAAAGTCCAGGTATGGATGAGAACTCTAAAGAAATCACTAGCCTGTTTGTATGAAAGAATAAATCAGTTCTTTTAAATATTTTGGAAGGTTCACTTTTTGCTAAATTGCTAACTTAATGTCCTGTTGAACTATAAACATGCCAAGATGTAATGTTTTTCCCTTGGTACATTTATTCAAGGTTTTATCTTCTTTCTCTTTATTTCAGTAACTATTGCTGAACTGATTTACAGTACTTTGAATTTAACTGAAGACACCACAAAATATCAGTAAAGTAGATAATAATATGCAGAATTTTATTAATTTATCCTAAACTGAATAGCATATGGATTCCCTACTCTTACGTTTTTTAAAACATTACAGTGTCATAAAAATTTACAGGTACTTGAATCATAATCTGCCAATTGTCATAGCTTTTCCCCATGTAATTTCAAGTACTTCTATTATAATAAACGTTCCTTGCATGACTTAAGTTTAAGTGATTATTTAAGTTGGACTTGTTCATTGTACTTTTCTGTCCATTTCCATGTTTGAAACTTTTTTACTGTCAAGATGAATAGACATAAATGTCAAAGAATGTTTAACACATTCATTTATAAATGATCTTTTATTCAAATTTTTTATTACAGACTCACTAAAAAATTTATCTCAAACTATATTTGACCACATAGTTGTATTTTAAGAATAAGATAAGCCTGATGATTCAGTTGACTTGATATTAAATCATAGGAATGTTTTTAAATTAAAGAATGTAAGTAGAACTATAGATAATGTGGTTAAATAAAGGAAATGATGATAAAGAAGCAATAAGAACTTATTTCATGTGTGTTTCTTCTATCTGTGGATGTCTTATTAATCAATTAATACTTATGCTATAGACTATATATTTTAAAATGTAAATCTAAGCTAGTTTTTTAAAAGGACAAATGAAGTATGGCGCCTCTAGTTAGAAAATAATATGAAATTTTTTCAGTATGTTCACATAGAACATGCAAAAGGTGTGGTTCATCAACCAAAGATGGATTTTCCAAATTTTCTGGGGCTTGGAAAATTGATTTGACAGTAATGAAGAATCCACCTGCTAACGCAGGAGACACAGATTTGATCCCCGGGTTGGAAAGATCCTCTCTGGAGAAGGAAATGGAAACCCACTCCAGTATTATTGCCTGGGAAATCCCATGGACAGAGGAGCCAGGTGGGCTACAGTCCATCAGGTTTCAGAGAGTCAGACTCTACTTAGTTACTAAACAACAAAAAACCTGGGTGTCTGTGGAATTATCTGCCCACCTATGAGCCCAGTTGTTTAATGGGATTCTCTCTCTCTTCCCATCAGGGCATTTTTATTTATACAATCCCATGTTGAGAGCCAGGTTCCTGCCACCTACTTGATAAGCCTGCTCTACAGCGATTATTTTATCTTGGTTTATGGAAGTTCAGTTCAGTTCAGTTCAGTCACTCAGTCGTGTCTGACTCTCCGCGACCCCATGAATCACAGCACGCCAGGCCTCCCTGTCCATCACCAACTCCCGGAGTTCACTCAAACTCATGTCCACAGAGTCGGTGATGCCATCCAGCCATCTCATTCTCTGTCGTCCCCTTCTCCTCCCGCCCCAACAGAGGTAGAAATAAGAGTGAAGAGATTATAAAAGCCTTACTAGCATTACTTTGGGGTGGGGTTATCTCAGGTTTTTGTTTGTTGGTTGGTTTTTTTTTTTGAGGTTGGTCAATTTTCCCCTCAATCAAACAATTTTTATGAGACCCAGAATCCATCTTCAAATCAATCTCTCTTCCTCTGGAGATCTCTTGCTCTCTTCTTCAGACAACCTCAGGACTTGAGCATTATCTGGATTCACTTGCTTACATTGTATCGTGCAGCTTGAGGCCGCATCCCTCACCAGTGTTCTCATGTGCTTGTTTCTGTGTATCCTAACTCTAGAAGGTGAACACACATCCTGAATTCTTCGGTTTCTCTCTCTCTTGCCTCTCTGGCTCTTGGTTTTTTTGCTCTTTTCCTGAGAGCAATGCTTCATAAACAGTGAATACTGAGAACTGGTGACTGAGGGATGGTCAAAGAACTACTTTCTTTTGTGGAGCTAGCTAGCCCCTTTGGGATGAGTTTCGCTGAAAGCACCTTTGGCTCCTGAAAATGAATCTCAGCTTTGTAAGTACGCATTCAATAAAAAGCATTTAGAATATGAAATGTTATTTTAATAGAATCAGTGCTATTAACTTAGTAAACTATTTACTAGCAGTATTTTAGATAATAGTGATGAGTAATAGCACACTTTTATTTCCTGGATATACGCTTAGCTGATAAAACTCATTTATTAGTGATGTGTGTGTGTGTGTTTATACATACATACATAAGCTTCCCAGGTGGTTCAGCGGTAAAGAATCTCCTGCAAATGCAAGAGACTCAGGTTCCACCCCTGGGTCAGGAAGATCCCTGGAGAAGGGAATGGCAACACACTCTAGCATTCTTGCCTGGGAAATCCTATGGACAGAGGACCTGGCAGGTTATAGTCTATGGGATCATAAAAGAGTCAAAAATGACTTAGCAACTAAACAATAATATACATGTATAGCTACATACTTGGATACAATCTCAAAAATGACTGAAAGATCTCTGTTCGTTTCCAAGGCAAACCATTCAATATCACAGTAATCCAAGTCTATGCCCCAACCAGTAATGCTGAAGAAGCTGAAGTTGAATGGTTCTATGAAGACCTACAGGATCTTCTAGAACTAACCCCCAAAAAAGATGTCCTTTTCATTATAGGGGACTGGAATGCAAAAGTAGGAAGTCAAGAATCACCTGGAGTAACAGGAAAATTTGGCCTTGGAGCACGGAATGAAGCAGGGCAAAGGTTCATAGTGTTTTGTCAAGAGAATGCATTGGTCATAGCAAACAACCTCTTCCAACAACACAACAGAAGACTCTACACATGGACATCACCAGATGGTCAACACCGAAATCAGATTGATTATATCCTTTGCAGCCAAAGATGGAGAAGCTGTATACAGTTAGCAAAAATAAGACCAGGAGCTGACTGTGGCTCAGATCATGAACTCCTTATTGCCAAATTCAGACTTAAATTGAAGAAAGTGGGGAAAATCACTAGACCATTCAGATATGACCTAAATCAAATCCCTTATGACTATACAGTGGAAGTGAGAAATAGATTTAAGGGACTAGATCTGATAGAGTGCCTGAAGAACTATAAATGGAGGTTCATGACATTGTACAGGAACAGGAATCAAGACCATCCCCATGGAAAAGAAATGCAAAAAAGCAAAATGGCTTTTTGAGGAGGCCTTACAAATAGCTGTGAAAAGAAGAGAAGCAGAAAGCAAAGGAGAAAAGGAAAGATATAGCCATTTGAATGCAACGTTCCAAAGAATAGCAAGGAGAAATAAGAAAGCCTTCCTCAGTGATCAGTACAAAGAAATAGAGGAAAATAATAGAATGGGAAAGACTAGAGATCTCTTCAAGAAAATTAGAGATACCAAGGGAACATTTCATGAAAAGATGGGCTCAACAAGGGACATAAATAGTATGGACGTAACAGAAGCAGAAGATATTAAGAAGAGGTGGTAAGAATACACAGAAGAACTGTACAAAAAGATCTTCATGACCCAGATAGTCATGAAGGTGTGATCACTAACACTCACCTAGAGCTGGACATCCTGGAATGTGAAGTCAGGTGGGCCTTAGAAAGCATCACTACGAACAAAGCTAGTGGAGGTGAAGGAATTCCAGTTGAGCTATTTCAAATCCTGAAAGATGATGCTGTGAAAGTACTGCACTCAATCTGTCAGTAAATATGGAAAACTCATCAGTGGACACAGGACTGGAAAAGGTCAGTTTTCATTCCAATCCCAAAGAAGCAATGCCAAAGAATGCTCAAACTACTGCACAATTGCACTCATCTCACAGGCTAGTAAAGTCATGCTCAAAATTCTCCAAGCCAGGCTTCAGCAATATGTGAACCGTGAACTTCCAGATGTTCAACCAGGTTTTAGAAAAGGCAGAGGAACCAGAGATCAAGATGCCAACATCCCCCAGATCATCAAAAAAGCAAGAGATTTCCAGAAAAACATCTAATTTGCTTTATTGACTATGCCAAAGGCTTTGACTGTGTGGATCACAATAAACTGTGGAAAATTCTGAATTAGATGGGAATACCAGACCATTTGCCTGCCTCTTGAGATACTTGTATGCAGGTCAGGAAGCAACAGTTAGAAGTGGACATGGAACAGCAGACTGGTTCCAAATAGGAAAAGGAGTATGTCAAGGCTGTATATTTTCACCGTGCTTGTTTAACTTAAATAAAGAGCACATCATGAGAAACGCTGGGCTGGAAGAAGCACAGGATGGATTCAAGATTGCTGGGAGAAATATGAATAACCTCAGATGTGCAGATGACACCACCCTTATGGCAGAAAGTGAATAAGTACTAAAGAGCCTCTTGATGAAAGTGAAAGAGGAGAGTGAAAAGTTGGCTTGAAACTCAACATTCAGAAAAGAAAGATCATAGCATCTGGTCCCATCACTTCATGGGAAATAGATGGGGAAACAGTGGCTACAGTGGCTGACTTTATTTTTCTGGGCTCCAAAATCACTGCAGATGGTGACTGCAGCCATGAAATTAAAAGATGCTTATTTACTACTTGGAAGGAAAGTTATGACCAACCTAGACAGTAAGAGCCCCTTGGACTGCAAGGAGATCGAACCAGTCCATCCTAAGGAAATCAGTCCTGGGTGTTCATTGGAAGGACTGATGTTGAAGCTGAAACTCCAATACTTTGACCACCTGATGTGGATAGCTGACTCATTTGAAAAGACCCTAATGCTGGAAAAGATTGAGGGCAGGAGGAGAAGGAGACAATACAGTATGAGATGGTTGGTTGGCATCACCAACACAATGGACATGGGTTTCAGTGGACTCCGGGAGTTGGTGATGGACAGGGAGGCCTGGTGTGCTGCGGTTCATGGGGTTGCAAAGAGTCGGACGTGATTGAGTGACTGAACTGAACTGATACATACATACATATAACAACAATTTAAAACCTGACATGGAACACAGACTTGTTCCAAATTGCCAAAGGAGCTCATCAAAACTATGTATTGTCACCCTGCTTATTTAACTTATATGCAGAGTACACTATGCAAAATGCCTTGCTGGATGAATCTCAGGCTAGAATTACGATTGTGGGGAGAAATTTCAATAACCTCAGAAATGCAGGTGACACCACCCTTATGGCAGAAAGCAAAGAGGAACTAAAGAGCCTCTTGATGAAGGTGAAAGAATAGAGTGAAAAAACTGGCTTAAAATCAAACATTCAAAAAACTAAGATCATGGCATCCAGTCTCATCACTACATGCAAATAAATAGGGAAAAAATGGAAAGAGTGACAGACTTTATTTACTTGGACTCCAAAATCACTGCAGATGATAACTACAGCCATGGAGTTAAAAGACACTTGTTCCTTGGAAGAAAAGCTGTGACAAACCTCAGTTCAGTTCTGGTCAGTTGCTCAGTAATGTCCAACTCTTTGCAACCCCATGGACTGCAGCACACCAGGCCTCCTTTCCATCACCAACTGCCAGAGTTAACTCAAAATCATGTCCGTTGAGTCAGTGATGCCATCTAACCATCTCATCTTCTGTCGTCCCTTTTCCTCCTGCCTTCAATCTTTCGCAGGATCAGGGTCTTTTCCAATGACTCAGCTCTTCACATCAGGTGGCCAAAGTTTCAGGAGTTTCAGCTTTAGCATCAGTCCTTCCAGTGAAAATTCAGGACTGATTTCCTTTAGGATCGACTAGTTGGATCTCCTTTCTATCCAAGGGACTCTCAAGAGTCTTCTCCAACACCACAGTTCAAAAGCATCAGTTCTTAAAAAGTAGATACATCATTTTGCCAACAGAGGTCCATCTAGTCAAAGTTATGGTTTTTCCAGTAATCATGTATGGATGTGACAGTTGGACCATAAAGAAGGCTGAGTGCCAAAGAATTGATGCTTTTGAATGGTGGTGTTGGAGAAGACCCTTGAGTGTCCCTTGGAGATCAAGGAGATCAAAGCAGTCAATCCTTAAGGAAACCAACCCTGAATACTCATTGGAAGGACTGATGCTGAGGTTGAAGCTCTAATACTTTGACCACCTGATTTGAAGAGCTGAGTCATTGGAAAAGACCCTGATCTTGGGAAAGATTGATTGAGGGCAGGAGGAGAAGGGGACAACAGAGGGTGATATGGTTGAATGGCATCATTGACTCAATGGACATGAGTTTGAGCCAACTCTGGGAAACAGTGAAGGACAGGGAAGCTTGGCATGCTGCAGTCCATGGGGGGCGGGGAGGTCACAAAGAATTGGATACAACTGACTGAACAACAATTATATATATATATATATATATATATTTGTTATGTATACTTATACATATGTAAAGTGAGAGATATCTTAATAACATTGTAATTTTAAAAAGAATTCCTTCAACTAATATCCTTCTATTACATATGTGAGGGAAAAAAAATAGAAGAGTTAAGCCCTTAAAAACCACTTACCCAGTTGTGTACAGAAATGTGTATGAAATATAATCTCTCTTCTTAAAATTGTTTCAAAATAGTATCTAACCCTACAAAAAGGGAATGATTTGTATCCCCTACTAGATAGATACATATCCACTGCTTGTTGTATATCCAGCAGGGTCATGACTCACCACGTGATAGCCCAGGGATGTTGAAAACACAGTCACTTGCTAAGGCTTACTGAAAAAGTCATTTTCACTCTAGGAAACGGGAAGTGCTGCCCAATCCCATTAGGCTTCCACCTCATGTCCTTAGACTTACTTCTGTCTTTCTTTGTTCAGGTCTTATCCCTCCTTGTTGATGTTGAACTCGCCTCCCAGAACAAGTAAGCCTCTTCCTTGTAGTCTGCCCATGGAGTCATCAGGTTAAGGGTGTATCTGCTCCATTCCTGATAAATGCCAGTGTTATCTGGCCCGTTTCTTTTGTGTGTCTCTCAGTTAGATAGCAGGGTTAGGACATATCAAATCTTGTATTCTCCATGTCCCTTTTATTTTGGAAAGCTTTTGAGAGCTTAACATTTCCCTGTTTCTTGTTGTTCAGACCAAACTATTCCCTTCTGAATCCGTTTACTCGTGGCCTCTTGCCTCCTACAGCAAATCCAGCCTTCCTCTTGTCATCTTCAAGGAACCCACCTCTATCTCTCCTTTCTGTCTTGTACACACAGCCTTAGCTGTCACTTTTATCTCTGGTCAATGGTTAGAATCATGATAACAGTTAAGCTGGAAGTCAAGTGATATCAAAGACAAAGTACTTGAGTATTACATTCAAAGTATAGATTCTATTCTTTCTATTTAAAAGGAGTAATATTGACTTAACTTCTTATAACATAAAAAACTTGGATTTCAAATTCACCAGATGTACTTTTTATCCAAATGTAAATAAGTGTAATACTCTATTATATATGTATATACTATATATATTACATATCAGCTTAGCTCAACTAATTGGCCTTAGCTTCTAGAAATGCATATGGATTTTAAAAGGATGGTAATATGCTAAAATTACCTTATTTCCCCTTTCCAGGTAGATAATTGAATCCCCTTTTACATCTCAATTACAAATAGTCTTCTAGCCTCTGCATAAAGACATTGTAGTATTTTCTCTTAGAAAACCCATTCAGTTTTTAAGTAGTTTTATTCAAAAGAGAGTCCTTCCTTAACATGAATTGAAATCTGTCCCACAGTAATACTCAATCACTGGATTTTATTCCTGCTTCTGGAATCATACAAATCATGGCTAAATAAATTTTTACATGCAGACTTCCAAATATTTAAAAATATTCGTGTCTGACCTAAATTCGCTAAGTTATATAACTTCACTATTTAAGCATTGTATAATTTATTTGAATTTTTCCCCATCATGCTTCATGTTTTCATATTCCTGTTTGTTAAAAATTACTTTTAAAATACGGTTTCCCCAAACTGGGTATGATGGTCTGGTCACCGCACAATGATTATGAAACTGAACTAAAACTTCACTGATTTCTACACAAGTATTTCCGAGGCAAGCTTTCTTTATTCTGTCTTTGTAAATGCTTGGATTTTTTGATTTTTTTTTTTTAAGACTCTAAGGCAAGATAGCATTAATCAGTACCCCATTATAGCTACATTGAACTTGTCTATATTTTGTTCATAAAGTGTCTTTAGATAGTGATAGTAGCTGAATATTTTCTAAATCGTGTG
Source organism: Moschus berezovskii (assembly GCF_049115385.1). Classification (NCBI taxonomy): domain Eukaryota; kingdom Metazoa; phylum Chordata; class Mammalia; order Artiodactyla; family Moschidae; genus Moschus; species Moschus berezovskii. The sequence goes on from NC_142461.1 coordinate 97,780,986, forward strand.
TAGACTCCTGTCCTTCACAGATATGTTTGGTCTGCTGTGTGAGTGCTCATCAAAGTCTTAAAAAATTCCAGAAAGATTTGATTTCTTTTAACAAACCTAGAAATTCGTTTTGATCAAGAAGACAAGCTTCATTTAGTCTATAGGACCTCAAAATATCAAAGCTCTTACTTCTAACTATGATGATACTAAAGCTTTGTTGTAATGCCATATTTATATAATTAGAAATAGTAAGTTTATGCATTTTCATAAAAATTATTTTCTTGTATAATTTTAATCTCTAAAAAGATTGTAAAAGCTGATAAATTTGAAATATTATCTAATATCTTTCCAAAGAAGTTGGGGTGGAAGATTTCTGAAGAATTCTATTGGACTAGGTAATATTCCTAAAGTTTCCTCTAACTGGCCTTTGTGGCATAAACACTGCCAGTCCAAAAAGCTCTGAGTAAGCACCAAAGTAGACTTGTAAGAGGAAAACATTATATTAATTCAATGGTATTATATTGAATTATATATATATTATATATGTAATTATTATATTGAATTATATTGATTCAATGATATTGAATTTTTTAGAGATTAATTAAATGGTATTGAATCTTTTTAGAGATTAAAATTATACAAGAAAGTAAATTTTTATGAAAATGCATACCATACTATTTCTAACTGTATAAATATGGTATCACAACAAAATTTCAGTATCACCATTGTTAGAAGAAAGAGCTTTGATATTTTGTGGCCATATAGACTACTTGAATCTTGTCTTCTTGATCAAAACAAATTTCTAGGCTTGTTAAAAAACAAATTTAAATTTTTTCTGGAATTTTTTAATACTAATGAGTGCTCAGACATTAAAGTCTGCTTTAAATCCTTATGGTTTCTAGACATAGACTACAGCAGAATTTATAGTAATAATAGGTGTTTTGTCTTATTTTGAGACTATCATACCATGCTGAGCACAATCTATACCATATTGAATTACGTGACTTTTCTCCACTCAATGTAAGTATTGAAACCTTAGTCGAAGAGATGTAGTTCCAGGTAAACAAACTCAGGCATTCTGCTAAGTATTCACCTGTGGATCTGGTTAAGTCACTTCATCCTGTTAAGGTTCCTTAAATATTAAGTGAACTAATGATATGCCACCTCTTTCAAGGGATTTTTTTGAGAGTTAGTGAATATACAGTGAGCAATTTAAGGATCAAACACACTGTGCAAAAGACTAAATTTTTATTATAGTGGATACTCACAGCCTTATGTAATCTGCCAGTCTAAACCATGTGCTGCTTTGGCACATGCTTACTGAAAATAGCAGACCAGTTTGTGAGCTGGCAAAATCTCAACATAGCAGATGGACAAGCAATGAAATAACTAGCAAAGAGACCTTGTTTCAACATCAAATATGTTTCCGTAGGGCCAGATTCATGGGCAAAGTTGTTTTAGTGTTGAGGATGCAACTAATGCAATGTGGTATACCTCCTTTGCATTAAGTCTTTGCTAACTTTTTCCATCTCAAAAAGGAGTAATTTCAGGCATTCATCCATTTCAGATACTTGAAAAACTCACATTTGAGAGTCACAACTTGAATCCTTTTAGTGAAGAGTTTTTAAACACCAGTGAAGAATGAGGTTTATATCATACTTGGACTGTTGTTTTTTTTTTAAGTAGAAGCTGCAGTTATCTTGCCCCTTAAGCAAAAAGGGGAGACTTATTTTCCATTCTGTCATGACACTCTTCATTCATAGTGTAGTAATCATATAGTGTCTCAAGGAATGATGTTACTGAACTCTTAACTAGATTAGAATATTCCAGATATTTTTGACAGGCTCCTTTGTAAAGCTATATATCCACATGAAAAGCTAAAAAGAGTAGAAACTCATCAAGATTAATGGAAACCTCAAATAATTTTCAGGTATTGTAAAGGGGAGCCCTTCCTATTTTAGTGGTTACTATTATAAACAGAGAAACTTATGTGAAATCTATTCTGCAGGGCAAAAACACACCTTAAAATTGATAGCGCAGTACATACATCAAGGAAATAAATTATTAAAGTTTCATAGAAAATTCTGAACTTACTTTGCTCTGTAAGTAAATTTTATTATAATGTTTGTTATAGATATAAGTTTGATCGTGACTCCTGGACACATCTGTTCTGTTCTGTTCAGTCACTCAGTCGTGTCTGACTCTTTGCGACCCCATGGACTGTAGCCTACAAGGCTTCTCCGTCCATGGGATTCTCCAGGCAAGAATACTGGAGTGGGTTACCATTTCCTTCTCCAGGGGATCTTCCCGACCCAGGGATCGAACCTGGGTCTCCCGCATTGGAGGCAGACGCTTTAACCTCTGAGCCACCAGGGAAGCCCCCCTGGACACATCATAAGACCATAAACATTACAAAGTTTTTGGAGAATTAAATTAAGAACAAAATCTAAAATAATGCATACAAGACATGGCAAAAAGACAATCAGACAATGAAAAATACAAGTTTTTTCCTCTCATAGAAAACCTTTTTGCCTTTCTGGATATGGTAAAACCACTTAATAGTTTTTATATTTGGTCATGATCCTCTGATGTGTGTATGTTCTTAAATTTAAATGTTTATGTATTTAAAATAATGTGTCATGGAACTCTGCATGTGACACATTCATATCTATTTTAATAGCTTCATATTAATTATTACATAAAGGAACAAAAATTTATCTAAACAGTCCCTCATTAGTGGCCTTTTTAATACCTGATAAGGGTCTCATTACTGATTTTATTCTGAAATTTCTTGAAATTGTCACACATATATTCCCCCCAATGAACCCTAGTGTCATTTTGTCAAGTGCTCCCCCAAGTAAAAAGGCTGATGGAATTTTAATTGGTAAAGAATAGAATTTATGGATTTAATTTAGGGGCAATATACTTAACAAAGAACATTGTCTTTCTCACTGTTCATTCAAGACTATTATGATCTATAAGTTGTATAATATCTGACATACACTAGATTATACTTCTACAATTTTTTATATAGACTCAATACATATCTGGTTCAGTTCAGTTCAGTTCAGTCGCTCAGTCGTGTCCGACTCTTTGCGACCCCATGAATGACAGCACGCCAGGCCTCCCTATCCATCACCAACCCCTGGAGTTCACTCAAACTCATGTCCATCGAGTCAGTGATGCCATCCAGTCATCTCATTCTCTGTCGTCCCCTTCTCCTCCCGCCCCCAATCCCTCCCAGGATCAGAGTCTTTTCCAGTGAGTCAACTCGTCGCATGAGGTAGCCAAAGTATTGGAGCTTCAGCTTTAGCATCAGTCCTTCCAATGAACACCCAGGATTGATCTCCTTTAGAATGGACTGGTTGAATCTCCTTGCAGTCCAAGGGACTCTCAAGAGTCTTCTCCAGCACCACAGTTCAAAAACATCAATTCTTCGGCGATCAGCCTTCTTCACAGTCCAACTCTCACATCCATACATGACCACGGGAAAAACCATAGCCTTGACTAGACGGACCTTGGTTAGAAAAGTAATGTCTCTGCTTTTTAATATACTATCAAGGTTGGTCATAACTTTCCTTCCAAGGAATAAGCATCTTTTAATTTCATGGCTGCAATCAGCATCCACAGTGATTTTGGAACCCACAAAAATAAAGTCTGACACTGTTTCCACTGTTTCCCTGTCTATTTCCCATGAAGTGATGGGACCAGATGCCATGATCTTTGTTTTCTGAATGCTGAGCTTCAGCAATATGTGAACCGTGAACTCCCAGATGTTCAAGCTGGTTTTAGAAAAGGCAGAGGCACCAGAGATCAAATTGCCAACATCCGCTGGATCATGGAGAAAGCAAGAGAGTTCCAGAAAAACATCTATTTCTGCTTCATTGACTATGCCAAAGCCTTTGTGTGGATCACAATAAACTGTGGAAAATGCTGAAAGAGATGGGAATACCAGACCACCTGACCTGCCTCTTGAGAAACCTGTATGCAGGTCAGGAAGCAACAGTTAGAACTGGACATGGAACAACAGACTGGTTCCAAATAGGAAAAGGAGTACGTCAAGGTTGTATGTTGTCACCCTGCTTATTTAACTTATATGCAGAGTACATCATGAGGAACGCTGGGCTGGAAGAAGCACAAGCTGGAATCAAGTTTGCCGGGAGAAATCTCAATAACCTCAGATATGCTGATGACACCACCCTTATGGCAGAAAGTGAAGAGGAACTCAAAGGCCTCTTGATGAAAGTGAAAGAGGAGAGTGAAAAGGTTGGCTTGAAGCTCAACATATCTGGCTAGGTATACTCAATTATTATTACCATCATTATTATTACTATCGGTGTTAATATAAAACAATAGATTTTTTTCTTTGCCTATATTTTAACTTGACACTGTTTGTATATAGAAAATCTGCTTTCTAAATTAATTGGCAAACTATTCACTTTACTGAATTATTTTACTGCTTGTTGACTAGAGTTTATTCCTAGGAGTTTTCTAGCTTATATAGTCATACCATCTGCAAAAAGTGTTAAATTTTATTCCCTTAGCAAACTTGTATGCTACTTATTTCCTTCTCTTCTCTAATTGCTCTGGCTAAATTTTCCAGAATATTTTTCAATATACTGATAAAGTAAGCATCTGTTCCATTTGTAACACTTAAATAAAAAAGTGTGTAGTGCTAAGCTGCAGATATACATTGGCTTCTGGGTCTTATTAATTCTATCTCTATATTATTATGTCAGAAATTACCCATCTATTTCTAGGCTATTAGAGATTTTTATATGTTAATTATGTATGTTATTGAGGGAGTAGATTGTATGGTTTGTTCCTAATAACATTTTCTCTCATTCTTTGCTTCATTTCTCACTCTATTGACTTTGAGATTGGATGATGTAACCTACTTTTGACCAAAGATACATGGATGCAGTAGTTTAATGGGTTGTGATTTCTACCTTTCAGTCCTATGTCATTAGAATAGAATGCTCAGGTTAATTCTTCATACTGGATCCAGTTAGAGAACCCAGTCAGTCCTTCTCAACATGGCTTATCGCAGCTCATTAGAGTTCAGTCATACAGCAACCCAGAGAACTCATGTAGAATGGGTGAGAGCAAAAAATATTTATTTGTTTTTATGTTGACATAATTTCAATCTTTCTAAATGTCTTTGCTTGTACCTTAGTTAATATATTATTTTAGTATCTTTTCGGAAAGCAAATGACCTTTGCACCCCTGAGATGAAACTCACCTGTACACAGAATGGTATTTAATACAGAGCTTAACTTGGTCTGATGATATTTTCTTTGGAATTTGGTATCATTTTAATAAGTAAGATATATCTAAGGTTATTTTGGCTGGCTGGCTTTTTTTGCCTTTGTCAAGTTTTGCTGACAGTGATGTAATAGATTAAAAATTGAAGAACTTTGTTCTGAAAGTAAAGCTTCAGATGAGCTTAAATACTATTTGAACTTGCTTGTTTGAAAAAAAAATTACCAACTAAGCTATTCAGACCTTGTTTATTTTTTTATAGCCATTTTGTTTTTTTGCATTTCTTTTCCATGGGGATGGTCTTGATCCCTGTCTCCTGTACAGTGTCACGAACCTCGGTCCATAGTTCATCAGGCACTCTATCAGATCTAGTCCCTTAAATCTATTACTTACTTCCACTGTATAATCATAAGGGATTTGATTTAGGTCATATCTGAAAGGTCTAGTGGTTTTCCCTACTTTCTTCAATTTCAGTCTGAATTTGGCAATAAGGAGTTCATGATCTGAGCCACAGTCAGCTCCTGGTCTTGTTTTTGCTGACTGTATAGAGCTTCTCCATCTTTGGCTGCAAAGAATATAATCAAACTGATTTCGGTGTTGACCATCTGGTGATGTCCATGTATAGAGTCTTCTCTTGTGTTGTTGGAAGAGGTTGTTTGCTATGACCAGTGCGTTCTCTTGACAAAACTCTATTAGCCTTTGTCTTGCTTCATTCTGTGCTCCAAGGCCATATTTGCCTGTTATTCCAGGTGTTTCTTGACTTCCTACATTTGCATTCCAGTCCCCTATAATGAAAAAGACATCTTTTTTGGGTGTTAGTTCTAAAAGGTCTTGTAGGTCTTCATAGAACCATTCAACTTCAGCTTCTTCAGCATTACTGGTTGGGGCATAGATTTGGATTACTGTAATATTGAGACGCCGGCTCTGGTGGCGCAGACGCAAGAGACGCCGGCTCTGAGCAACCGACCACACGCAGAAGTGTGGCCGAGAGGAGCTGTCCCACATCCAAGAGGCAGTGGCTGCGTGGGCACAGGAGGGCTGAGAGGAGCTACTCCATGTTCAAGGTCAGGAGGGGCGGCCTTGAGGAGATACCCCTGGTCCAAGGTAAGGCACAGCGGCTGCACTTTACTGGAGCAGCTGTGAAGAGCTTTTCCACGACCAAGGTAAGAGAAACCAAAATAAGACAATAGGTTTCGCAAGGGGTCATCAGAGGGCAGACACACTGAAATCATAATCACAGAAAACTAGTTGATCTGATCATATGCACCACAGCCCTGTCTAACTCAGTGAAACTAAGCCATGCAGTGTGGGGCAACCCAAGACGGACGGGTCATGGTGGAGAGGTCTGACAGAATGTGGTCCACTGGAGAAGGGAACGGCAAACCACTTCAGTATACTTGCCTTGAGAACCCCATGAACAGTATCAAAAGGCAAAATGATAGGATACTGAATGAGGAATTCCCCAGGTCGGTAGGTGTCCAGTATGCTACTGGAGATCAGTGGAGAAATAACTCCAGAATGAATGAAGGGATGGAGCCAAAGCGAAACAAATGCTGTAAAGAGCAATATTGCATAGGAACCTGGAATGTTAGGTCCATGAATCAAGGCAAATTGGAAGTGGTTAAATAGGAGATGACAAGAGTGAACGTCGACATTCTAGGAATCAGTGAACTAAAATGGACTGGAATGGGTGAATTTAACTCAGATGACCATTATATCTACTACTGTGGGCAGGAATCCCTTAGAAGAAATGGAGTAGCCATCATGGTCAGCAAAAGAGTCCGAAATGCAGTACTTGGATGTAATCTCAAAAACGACAGAATATATATATATACATACATATATATATTTGAATACACTTTGAATTGCAAATTTGCTTTTTCCACATAATTTGACAGCCTTCTAGTCAACAACTAGAGGTAAAATTTTACCTCACACCAGAGACAAATCTGCTGTATAAGACAGAATAAATATGAAAGCATTTTAGAACAATGTTACTTAGAGGATGATCTATGAACTAGTGCTGATTGGTGAACTCAATGACTAAGTATAGAAACTGAAAGTGTTAGAAACAGTTATAGCAATTTGATGAAGTAAGCAATAAAAATGTGGTCTAATGTTTTTTTAAAACCTAGTACTTACCTTTATATCTTCATTTATTTCATCTTTTCTAACAATCCATTTTAATTGTATTTAGAAAAGTATAATCTATGATGGATTTGAAAACAAAAAAATGTTGCTTCACTACTAATATTTTGAGAATCAAATATGTTTCATGAAAGATGGCAAATAATTTAAAAGAAAAGTCTATTTCACAACTGAAGTTACAAGGCACAGGGATAGAAAATACAATATGATTAAGAATCTGTATGGCAAAAACCACTACAATATTGCCTCCAATTAAAATAAATAAATATTAATTTTAAAAATGAAAAAAGAAAAAGCAGGATTAGACTTCAGATAATGTAATTAGTATGTTTAAAATGATTAAGTTGGAAAACACAGAATAAGAAATGACAATATAACATAAAGTATAATTTGATTCAATAAGAACCAGCTATAACTTCAAGAAATGAGAAAATAAATAAATAAAAACAGTGGAAAATTTAGCCATCACATTAGACATACTTAAACAAAAAATTAGCAAAATGAAAGATAATTTTTAAAAAAAATATTTTATTTATAGCATAGAGAGTAAAAGAGGTGAAATGCAAAGCATGAAGTGCAGGTAAAGAAAAAGCTAGATACAATGAATAGCCCTATATAGAGTGTTCCAAAAGCAGCTTCCCTAGCAATAATAACCTATGAATTATCAGGAGTAAGATATGCAATAAATCCTAAACAAGATAATTAAAAACATTGTAGGAAAGTTTGCCAAAAGTAGGGAAGATATTTTTAAATATAACCAGAGATTATAAATGGGATTACATATAAAAGAATGATACTTAATGGTTATACATAACTTTTCCAGAACAACACCAAACAATAAACTGATGGAGAAAGATATCTTTAAAATGTGGAGAGAAAATATTTGTCTAGCTTCAATTCTATATATAATTAGTTTATTATGTGCAGAGAAGAAAAGAGATATTTTTAGAAAGTGAGACAGAGGGAGAGTAGTGTTCTCCCAAATTTCCCAAAAGGGAACGAAGAAATGAAGAGAAGAAAGGAATGACGTAAATAAAGTGAAAATGAGCAATAAAAATTGGTAAATAGGTGGGCAAATCTGAATAATCTCTGATAATACAAAATAATTTTTATTGTAAGAATGATGACTATTTTTATTGGGTAATGAATACTGAATAGAATGTAAAATATAAACATCTTTTGGACTTGAGGGCTTAAAAATTTTGTTTTTTGTGAGAATGGAAGAAATAATTAGTATCATTAGATTGTGTCACATAAATAGATTAAAAGTTTGATGATAAATATCAAAAGGAGAGAAATAAAATGATTAATTTCTGTAGTAGTACAGCAAAATATGAAGTGGAGAAAATCTGATCAATTCATCAAATTATAAGTCAGAAAAATAGTAGAAAAAGAAAGCAACTGACAGTAAATAGAAAAAAAATAATATGGTGGAACTAAAAACCAATACAATATTGTAAAGTAAAAACAAACAAAAACGAAAAAATAATAAAATAAAAAATTGAAAAAAAAAGTCTTCAACCATCACAAGTATAAATGGACTGAACTTTGTGTTTAGAACATAATTAAAAAAAATAATAACCTTGCTTAATTTAAATCAAACTGGTATACTTCCTATAATATAAATGATCATTGGAATTACTCAAATAATTTATGAAATAAATAATATAAATAAACATACTTTCAAAACTAATATATAGGTCTAAAATGGATCTTTAAAGGTGAAATACAAACAACATACCAGAAAAATATAACTCTTCTGGTTTTTTGTATCATTTAACATATTTCCAAATATACACAAACATTATTTGGCATAATTATCAGGAGAAATCGATGTCCATCTTTATAGATTTTAATACTTATTTCAGTAATTGACAGATTGAATAGAAAATAATATTAGTTAAAATATATATTACTTGAAAAATTCAGTGAAGAAATACATGTTCTTATGGACATATATAGTATCTACAGCAGTCATGTAGAAAACTTGATTTTTTTTAAGCATATATTATCTGCTTATGAAAATTGAACACAGACTAGGGCACAGAAGAAATTTTTACAACAACATAAAGGTCTAGGAGAGTAATTATTACATAGAACATGTTCTCTAATCTTGAAGTAACTAGTTCAGTTCAGTTCAGTTCAGTCGCTTAGTCGTGTCCGACTCTTTGTGAACCCATGAACCACAGCATGCCAGGCCTCCCTGTCCATCACCAACTCCCGGAGTTCACTCAAACTCATGTCCACAGAGTCGGTGATGCCATCCAGCCATCTCATTCTCTGCCGTCCCCGTCTCCTCCTACCCCCAATCCCTCCTAGCATCAGACTCTTTTCCAGTGAGTCAACTCGTCGCGTGAGGTGGCCTAAGTATTGGTCTTCATAAACACTTATGCTAAAGTATTTCAGCTTTAGCATAAGTCCTTCCAGTGAACACCCAGGATTGATCTCCTTTAGAATGGACTGGTTGGATTTTCTTACAGTAACTAAGATATGGATAAATAACAGAATCAACACTCATAACCTTTTTAAGAACATATTTCTGAATAACCTGTGGTAACATGAAAAACTATAATGAAAATTAGAGAATACTTAGGATTGTAAAATATATGTAAATATATGGAATGTGGCTTAGGTGACAGAAAAATCCAAAGTTTTGCAGTTTTATATAAGAAAAAAAGTAAAAACCTAGGTAGAATAGAGATCCTTAAAATTATAACTTTTGAAAAGGGTTTTTCAAAGAGTAAATCTTTAATTTTAATTAGGTCTAATTCATTTTTTTTGATGGATCATTCTTTTGGTGTCTAAAGTCTCTTTAGCAAGCTCTAGGCCTCAAACTGTTATGTTATATTCTGAATATCCATATGTACATTTAAATCTGTGATTTATTTTGAGATTTTTTTTTATGAGGTTTTGTTCTAGGTTAAATTTTTTGCCTACAGATTTTGAATTTCTCTACAACTAAGGTTTGAAAGGGCTTCCCTGGTGGCTCAGATGGCAAAGAACCCACCTGCAATGTGGGATACCTGGGGTCAATCCCTGGGTTGGGAAGATCTCCTGGAGAAGGGATAAGCTACGCACTCCAGTACTCAGTCCTGGAGAATTCCATGGACAGTATAGTCCATGGGGTCATAAAGAGTCAGACACAGCTTAGCAACTTTTACTTTTTTGAAGGTTTGAGAAGACTATCTCTCCTTCACTGAATTGATTTTGCATTTTGTCAAATGTCATTTGTCCATCTTGTTTGGGGTGATTTCTAGGTTCTCTATTCGGTCCCATTGACTTATATGTCTATCTCTTTGCCAACAGAGTGTTGTTCACTGTAGTCATATAATAATAAACCTTGCAATAAGGTAGAGTGATTGCTTCCTCTTACTCTTCTGTTTCAAAATTCTTCTAACTATTCTAATTCCTTTACTTCACCTTATAAATTTTAGAATGCATTGGTGTGTGCTAACTCACTACACTTGTGTCTGACTCTTTGTGACACTGTGGACCTTGGCCTGCGAGGCTCCTCTGTCCATGGAATTCTCCAGGACAGAATACTGGAGTGGGTTGCCATGTCCTCCTCCAGGGGATCTTCTTGACCCAGGGATATTGAACCTGTCTCTTAAGTCTCCTGCACCAACTAGGAAGCCCAAAATTTTAGAATAATCTTATCTGTATCTATAGAATATCTTGCTGGGATTTTAAAAGATTTGTGTTATTTTTATGTGACTATTCATATAATTGATAATTTTATTTTAGTTTTTAACTTTGTGAACACAGAATGTCCCTCCATTTATTTAGATTTTCTTTAATATATTTTATACTTAAACTTTTCAACATATAGATATTGAAAATGTTTTGTTAAAGATTTGTAGCTCTTGTTCCATAATTTTAGAGCTATCATAAATTTTGTATTCAAACACTTCTCTATAATTATTTTCTGTAGATTTATTGAGACTTTCTATGTAGATAGTCATATCCACATGAATAAGAGAGCTTTATTTCTTTGTTTATAATATTTATGTATTTTATATCTCTGTTTTTTTTTTTTTAGTTTACTAGATCTCCCAGTTAGATATTGGATAACACTGCTGAGAGTGGAATCCTTGCCCTACCCCATTCTTAGAGAGAAAGCATTCAGTCTTTCACCGTTAAATATGACATTAGTTCTCGGATATCTTTTTCTTGAGTTTTCTTATCATATTAAAGAAGTTCCCTTGTATTTCTTGTTTGCTAAGGAGTTTGTCATGGAAAAAGCAAGAGAGTTCCAAAAACATCTATTTCTGCTTCATTGACTATGCCAAAGCCTTTGACTGTGTGGATCACAATAAACTGTGGAACATTCTGAAAGAGATGGGAATACCAGATCACCTGACCTGCCTCTTGAGAAACCTGTATGCAGGTCAGGAAGCAACAGTGAGAACTGGAAATGGAACAACAGACTGGTTCCAAATAGGAAAAGGAGTCTGTCAAGGCTGTATATTGTCACTCTGCTTATTTAACTTATATGCAGAGTACATCATGAGGAAAGTTGGGCTGGAAGAAGCACAAGCTGGAATCAAGATTGCCGGGAGAAATATCAATAACCTCAGATATGCAGATGACACCACCCTTATGGCAGAAAGTGAAGAGGAACTCAAAAGCCTCTTGATGAAAGTGAAAGAGGAGAGTGAAAAAGTTGGCTTAAAGCTCAACATTCAGAAAACTAAGATCATGGCATCTGGTCCCATCACTTCATGGGAAATAGATGGGGAAACAGTGGAAATAGTGTCAGATTTATTTTTGTGGGCTCCAAAATCACTGATTGCAACCATGAAATTAAAAGACGCTTACCCCTTGGAAGGAAAGTTATGACCAACCTAGATAGCATATTAAAAAGCAGAGACATTGCTTTGCCAACCAAGGTCCATCTAGTCAAGGCTATGGTTTTTCCAGTGGTCATGTATGGATGTGAGAGTTGGACTGTGAAGAAAGCTGATCGCCGAAGAATCGATGCTTTTGAACTGTGGTGCTGGAGAAGACTCTTGAGAGTCCCTTGGACTGAAAGGAGATCCAACCAGTCCATCCTAAAGGAGATTAGTCCTGGGTGTTCATTGGAAGGACTGATGCTAAAGCTGAAACTGCACTACTTTGGCCACCTCATGGAAGACTTGACTCACTGGAAAAGACTCTGATCCTGGGAAGGATTGGGGGCAGGAGGAAAAGGGGACAACAGAGAATGAGATGGCTGGATGGCATCACCGACTCGATGGACATGAGTTTGAGTGAACTCCTGGAGTTGGTGATGGACAGGGAGGCCTGGTGTGCTGTGATTCATGGGGTTGCAAAGAGTTGGACATGACGGAGTGACTGAACTGAACTGAAGGAGTTTATCATGAATCAGTGTGGTACTGAATTTTGTGAAATGTATTTCTGCATCAGTTGTTATGATCATGTGGATTATAATGGATTAATTTGATTAATTTTGAATATTGAATGTTATACTTCCTGGGATAAAATTTAATAAACCATGATGCAGTGCATTTTTAGTTGTTATAATTTATTTGGTAATAACACTGCAGAAGATTTTTGTGTCTATTTTCATGAGAGTTAGAGATATGTCATTTTATTTGTACTTTCTTCATCTGATTTTTGACTCAGGATAATTCTGCCCTTATAAAACTAGGTAAGAAATTTTCTTTCACATTTTATTTTATGGAAGATATTTTACAAAATCAATTTTATTTGTTTTTTAAGTGTTTGTTAGAATTTTGTTTGGAGAAAGAAATGGCAACCCAATTCCGTATTCTTGCCTGGAATTCCCATGGACAGAGGAGACTAGTAGGCTACAGTCTACAGTCCATGGGATCACAAAGAACCAGTTATGGCTTAGCAACTGAATAAAGCAGAATAGAACAAAATTCAGCAGTGAGATATTTGGGTTTGCATATTTCTTTATTGGAATGTTTTTTAACTACAGATTCAGTTACATTTTTAGAATAGTATAGGATAGTTCATAGTATCAATTTCATCTTGTGTGATTTGCTAGTTTGAGCTTTTTAAGGGGTTGTTTCATTTTTTCTAAGTTTAAGTTTATATAGCAACAGAAGACAGGATTGCCTTCTTTTGTGTACAGCTGTGGATATTGCTTATGAAAGTGACTACTCTAATACAGTGTACATTGTAACACCCAGGAAATTCAGCCATCAACACCTCTAGGCACCATGATTCACCATCTTCCCACTGCAGCAGATATGAGTTCTATTAAGGAAAGCTTCAAACTTGTACCACAGTCTTGGCTTTTTATCTTGATTTTATTTTTACTCACTCCCCTAAAACAGTGCATCAGGGAATCAGTCCACAGATGACATCCTTGTTTTGTTTTTTTAAAAATATAATTAGTCTATTAATTTTTGAAATTTCTTTTCTACAATATTTGGATTTGTTGGGCTTTGAAGTTAGAACCTTCCTTCAATTTCTATATATAAAATGTAGCCTATGTATTTCTTGTAAATAAAAGCCCATCATTAAAAATTAATTCTCTCTTTAATAATACTCTGATGCTACCTTTATTAAAGTAAAATTTAAAAGAGGTTGGAATTATTTTGTATTTCTGTTCCCATAGCAGACTATGAACACTTTGAGGTCAGGGACTGTATATTAGAAAATGTTACTATCTTACATAATATTCACTCTCCTCTTCTTTATTAACAAAATTCCAATTTATTTTGAAGTGGATGTGTACCAGCAAAGAATACATGTCCCACTTACTTTGCAAGCAAAAGTAGACATTTGACACAATTTTGGTGAGTAAGATATAAACACAATCTATTGGATATGGTTTCTGGGAAGGTTCTTTATTGGAGATGATCCAGCTGATGTGCATACCTTCTGCTTTTCATCTTTCTTCTTCCTGTCTGGAATGTTGAGCTCTAGCATCCTTGCTGCCTTCATGCTAGTGGGAGGTAAAGATTATCATTCCTATAGAAAGGAAGTAAAGTCAAGGTCTTCTAGTATGATTGTGCCAGTCAGGTCATATACTCACACCTGAATCAAGATAAAATGTCTATACTATTAAGACACAATTTACGTCAAGCAAATTTCCTGGAACAATGACTATAGGGAAATGAACTTATCTCAATTGGCTTAGTCTAAGAAACAAGTCTAAGAAACATTTCATGCAAAGATGGCCTCGATAAAGGACAGAAATGGTATGGACATAACAGAAGCAGAAGATATTAAGAAGAGGTGGCAAGAATACACAGAAGAACTGTACAAGAAAATCTTCACGAACAAGATAATCACGATGCCATGATCACTCACCTAGAGCCAGACATCTTGGAATGTGAGGTCAAGGGGGCCTTAGAAAGCATCACTACGAACAAAGCTAGTAGAGGTGATGGAATACCAGTTGAGCTATTTCAAATCCTGCAAGATGATGCTGTGAAAGTGTTGCACTCAATATGCCAGCAAATTTGGAAAACTCAGCAGTGGCCACAGGACTGGAAAAGGTCAGTCTTCATTCCAATCCCAAAGAAAGGGGATGCCAAAGAATGCTCAAACTACTGCACAATTGCACTCATCTCACACGCTAGTAAAGTCATGCTCAAAATTCTCCAAGCCAGGCTTCAGAAATATGTGAACCGTGAACTTCCAGATGTTCAAGCAGGTTTTAGAAAAGGCAGAGGCACCAGAGATCAAATTGCCAACATCTGCTGGATCATGGAGAAAGCAAGAGAGTTCCAGAAAAACATCTATTTCTGCTTCACTGACTATGCCAAAGCCTTTGACTGTGTGGATCACAATAAACTGTGGAACATTCTGAAAGAGATGGGAATACCAGACCACCTGACCTGCCTCTTGAGAAACCTGTATGCAGGTCAGGAAGCAACAGTTAGAACTGTACATGGAACAACAGACTGGTTCCAAATAGGAAAAGGAGTACATCAAGGTTATATATTGCCACCCTGTTTATTTAACTTATATGCAGAGTACATCATGAGGAACGCTGGGCTGGAAGAAGTAGAAGCTGGAATCAAGATTGCTGGGAGAAATATCAGTAACCTCAGATATGCAGATGACACCACTCTTATGGCAGAAAGTGAAGAGGAACTCAAAAGCCTCTTGATGAAAGTGAAAGAGGAGAGTGAAAAGGTTGGCTTGAAGCTCAACATTCAGAAAACAAAGATCATGGCATCTGGTCCCATCACTTTGTGGGAAATAGATGGGGAAACAGTGGAAACAGTGTCAGACTTTATTTTTTTGGGCTCCAAAATCACTGCAGATGCTGATTGCAGCCATGAAATTAAAAGACGCTTGCTCCTTGGAAGGAAAGTTATGACCAACCTTGATAGTATATTAAAAAGCAGAGACATTACTTTGCAACCAAGGTCCGTCTAGTCAAGACTATGGTTTTTCCAGTGGTCACGTATGGATGTGAGAGTTGGACTGTGAAGAAAGCTGATCGCCGACGAATTGATGCTTTTGAACTGTGGTGCTGGAGAAGACTCTTGAGAGTCCCTTGCACTGCAAGGAGATCCAACCAGTCCATTCTAGAGGAGATCAATCCTGGGTGTTCATTGGAAGGACTGATGCTGAAGCTGAAACTCCAATACTTTGGCCACCTCATGGGAAGTGTTGACTCACTGGAAAAGACTCTGATGCTGGGAAGGATTGGGGGCAGGAGGAGAAGTGTACGACAGAGAATGAGGTGTATGGATGGCATCACTGACTCGATGGACATGAGTTTGAATGAACTCCGGGAGTTGGTGATGGACAGGGAGGTCTGGTGTGCTGTGATTCATGGAGTCGCAAAGAGTCGGACATGATGGAGCGACTGAACTAAACTGAAGAAACAAGTAGCAGTGGACCTGCAACTAATTTCTTCTAGACTAAATGGCTGGTATACAATAAAGAAGCAACAAAATGTATGTTTAAGAAGTCACTTAAAATACGGATCCTATTGCCCACGCTTTCAGTTACCCAACGAACATACAAATGAGTTCCGTCATTTACACATTTCAGTAAACTCACTCTATAGGAAGGTAATCTAAGCTACCCTTCCTCTAATACACTTCACGTCACCCTTCAACAATACTCTTCAGAAGCACTTTTCCCACAATGTTTTCCCTGGCCTCCTCTTTCCCCATGCCAGGTTGCCCTGCTCTGTGCTTTTAACTCATTTTTTGGCTACTGTCATCACTTCACATGTCATGATATGACAGCTATCATATTATTTGTCTATTAACTCAACTAAAAGAGCTATCTTCTTGCTATAACATCCTTGTATACATTAATTGTGAATTCAACTTTTAGACTCTATTGGATATTCAATAATTATTTGTTGAACTGTAATTCAACTTGATTCTACTTTAGTTCATGTGTTTTTTTAATTTTTAAAATATAAATTTATTTATTTTAATTGGAGGCTAATTACTTTACAATATTGTATTGGTTTTGCCATACACTGTCATGAATCCACCACGGGTGTACATGTGTCCCCATCCTGAACCCCTCTCCCCCCTCCTTCCCCATCCTATTCCTCTGGGTCATCCCAGTGCACCAGCCCCGAGCATCCTGTCCCATGCATTGAACCTGGACTGGCGATCCGTTTCACATATGACAATATACATGTTTCAATGCCATTCTCCCAAATCATCACACCCTCGCCCTTTTCCACAGAGTCCAAAAGACTGTTCTTTACACCTGTGACTCTTGCTGTCTCGCATATGGGGTCCTTGTTACCATCTTTCTAAATTCCATATATATGCATTAGTATACTGTATTGGTGTTTATCTTTCTGGCTTACTTCACTGTGTAAAATAGGCTCCAGTTTCATCCACCTCATTAGAATTGATTCAAATATATTCTTTTAAATGGCTGAGTGATATTCCATAGTGTATATGTACCATATTTTCTTAAGCCTATGTATTTTTAGAATGTCAAGAAAGGGAGTGAAGACTAAAACCAGCTATTTAAAGTTTTAAGCAGTTTTCTGTCCTTGTAAACTTTAATAACTACAGTGTTGCTGGTAATAAGTTAATTGCTGTAAGCTTAGAATGGCCATATATTTCCCAAAGAAATTTAAAATATAACAATGACCTGAAAAATAACATGGACAAGTGTTAACCTAAAAAAGT
The DNA here is from genome assembly GCF_049115385.1 of Moschus berezovskii. Taxonomy (NCBI): domain Eukaryota; kingdom Metazoa; phylum Chordata; class Mammalia; order Artiodactyla; family Moschidae; genus Moschus; species Moschus berezovskii. The sequence continues at coordinate 97,798,478 of NC_142461.1, forward strand.
TCAACTATTAACATAACTCTTTGCTTAAGTGTACATGTGTGCCTCTCCCTTTATTTTGTCTCTATCTCACACACAACACACACACATGCTCTCTGAAATATCAGCATTTATTTCCTTAGAATGATTGGTGAGGTTGTGTTGATGTTATACAAACCTGGTTATGAGATACAGCAGCAGCATATCACCCTAACTGCACTTATTTTAAGTGTTTTCCAATTCTACCAATTTTGTTCTTAAAAATTAGTTCCCGTAATTATTTCATTAAAAAATAGCAATGGATTTAAGACATAGCAATATATAATTCTTAAGATTTTTAAATAAAAAAGAACACACTGAAAAATTAAAACCTTATTTTTTTCAGAAAATAAGGCATGCTATTCTCTAATTAAAAGTCATAATTTTAAGGGAATGGGGAAACATTCAATTTAGAAAGATATGAGCATAATGATGAACTGACTTCTATTAAAAAAATAAACAGATATAGATATAGCACACACCCAGTTGATTTTTAAACAGGAACACTAAACATAAAGGTATATTTTAAATTCTGTCTATACATCTCTCTCTTAGGCTATAAATCTGTCCAGGTTAAATGAAAATGTTCCCAATTGAAGTGTACCATTATCCATTGTATCCTTTATCAGCTTCACATGTACAGTTCTAAGGTAAACATGCAATCATACACTTGGAAATTTTGATTTTGAATCTTGACTGCACATTTCCAAAGGTATAACATCTTAATCAAATTTAAAAATAAAACACCCCAGTGCTGAGCTTGGTTGTAAACCTAAAATTATATAACATACATGTTTTTATGCTTTGTCAATTACATTTGAAATAGGGGACTGTTTGTTTCAGCCCTTCTAAAAATGAGACGAGGATGAGAAAACAACCTATTTCCTTATTAGGTTCAGAAGTCAAAGGACTCAGCCAGGAGCCGCAGGCTTCAAGAGCATAGAAGATTAAGACATATATTGGATTCATGATGGAGGGCAGAAAGTTCATTTTCAAAATAAAACAGAATTTTATTCATATTCCTTTTAAAATTCAGATTGCCATTTGCCAGCTGACCTGTGACACAGCAGCAGTGTATTACATTTTCAATGAGCAGTCTGTCTGAGCTGCTAGTGGAAGAAACTGCTTCCTGGTTTCTAGGTTTTTATTTTTTTAAGTAAAATATTGTTGTCAGAATTTTTGATAGTGCAAATAGGGGCAAGGTAACATATTTATTTTTAATAAGGAGAAGATGTAGAATAGTATAGTCATCAGTATTATGCATGGAATAATCCTGTAAAAAAAAATCACAACAGCTCAGGTAAAATGTGTATATGGGACTGTCAAAGACGGGGAAGCCAGCATCTCAATGAGAAATAAGGGCAGGCCAAAAAATGAATCTTTATTTAAAAAATAAATACATGTGAATGCCTTTTTAAACAAGTTTTGGTAGAGTGCAAGACAAGCCAAGGTTTTCTATAGTCATGGACTAGATTTATCCAGCTCACCATCTGTCAAAATTATATTATAGACGACACATATGCATAGATACAAGACCACTGATTTTCATATATATTAAAACCTGAAACTACTGCAGGATATGAAAACCTAAAAACTGTTAAGCCAAAAGGCTTACATCTAGAACTTTTTTTCTCACCACATTGTTTTAATTCTATTCTCTTCCTGACCACATTCAGGAGAAATGGACATATAGTCAATGGAAATACATAAAAATTAAATTTTATTTAGGAAATGCCAAAATATAAACTTTAGAAAATGTAAAAATAAGAGAAAGGATGCACCCTTCCTTAATTTGTGGGGCTGCTTTTGTGTGTGAATATATGCAGTTTAATATCTTCCACTGTAGGAAAGAGATTCTAAGATCAAGTTGAGGACAATTTAATGTCAGATAAATTAAGTGATGCCTGTAAAAGTAGAAATATAGCAATAATGATGAGGCATATTATTAGTTAAGTTAACTTGAACCAGGGCAGAGCTGTCCATCCGTCACCCTTGAGCACAGCTTTGTGATGTATTACTACTGTGTGTTATTTTTGTTAGCCTCTCAAAATGAGAAACAAAGGGAAACAAACACAAGTTGACTGATTTGGCACCACACTTTTCAAGTGGAATGAGGGGAAGAGAGAACTCTTAAACTCATACTTACTGTGAATAAATCATGTTTACGCATTTTTTTCTCATATATTGAGTAGAAAGCATGTTTACCTGATAACAAGCATTGGCTTTAAGCCATTTGCTACATTTAAATAAATGATTAGTTTGTACATCTTTGAAACCTTTTTTTTTTTTTTGATGTCCCTATTGATGATATTGTGAAATCATATCCTACCATAATAACTGTTTGAACAACAAAGAAAACAAAACAACTTCTCACTGAACCAGATAGTTATCTCCTCTTATCAATAACAACACAAACTTTCCATATTATACAAATTAGTATCAATACTCATTTTTATTAAATAAGTATTTTCAGGTAAAAACCTTGATAATTTGTTAAATTTTATAAAAGATAGCAGAAATAAATTGAATGATAGTGGATTTCACTTTAAGAACAGCTGGTCTAAAAACAAATAATTTCTATTACATTATAATTTAAAAATTCATGATAGGAAAGGAAAAGAAAACTACATATATTTTTTACCACTTTCCAAATGTGTTTACACACTTATTGCAATTATGATCCATGAGTTCTCAATGCTCATCCAACTTCTTAATGGACATTCTCCAAATAAAAATTCATATTATTTTCTTTTTTGTAATTTTAATGTAAATTAGATGAACACATTGTCTTTCCATGAAATAGTTAAATATTTATGATTTAAAATATCATTTTGCGTGTGTGGCTTTGTAGTCAATGAGAAAACTGAAGAAATGATTTTATTGTAGGCTTTGTTCAATTTAATTATTAAAATACATTTCAAAGTGCACATAATCTCCATAACATTCGAGACAAAAGGAATTTTTTTTGATTCTCCTAAAAAGAAAGGAAGGAAGAGAGAAAAGGCAGAGATAAAAAAGGAAGGAAGGGGGAAAAGAAAGAAATAAATAAATGAGGAAAAGAGAACCCTTAAATAAAGTCTAAATTCAATAGAATTACTTTGGGATAATATGATTTGCTTGTGCTATATGTCAGACTACACACTCTTTCCTCACATACATTAAACACTATTAAAAACCTGCCAATCCTGATACTCTGGCTTTGTCTATGACATCTATTAGTCCAGTCTGCCTAGACTCAGTGCTGTTGAACATATTTTGTTACATAGTACAGAAAATGACTGTCAAAAGTGATGAAATTAGTATCTTTTGAGCTATAATATGGTTGGCATATGTTGCTAGGAATATTTTCCAGTAGCTCACACACAAGCACCAAACAAAATTTTGAGTTTCTTCCCATTGACTAGCAATAGCTTGGTTTATTTTAAATTATGAAAAGGAAAAGTTTCGAGCCAGCAACTTAGCCCCCAGACAGAAAAGAGGCACCAAATTTAGCAATACAATGGGATTGAGATGGCTTCTTCACTGAGCTAATTCTCCCAGAATCCACTGTTCATCTCATCACTCCTTATAAAATACAGAATCCTTAATTGGTCCGTGCTTCTCCAACATGTTTTTAATGAAAACGCAGCACATAACTCTTAGTTTGTTGGCTGCCAGAGCCCAATTTACAAAAGTGGGAGTGCGAGATAAGAAAAGAGTACATCTGCAGAGCAGGCTGTGCAATGAATCACACGGTGCCAGAGTTGAGTAGAATATAATTGAGTCCAACATCTCTGAGCACTTTCACCATAATTAATGATAATCTGTAACAGAGGAATCTGAGATTCCAGTTCAGAGAACTGTTTAATTAGGCCAAGTAATGAAAGCAGAAGCAGTACAAGAATATGGCCTGTCTCATGATTAATGATTCATGCTACTGAACACAAAAGTGCCGCACCGTTAACTCTAACGGATGCTGCATCTCTCTGGCATTTACAAAATAGTGAAATGCATGCATTTTTGTATCTTAAAGATGTAACTGGCAGTATCCTTTTCTGAGCTATTTACATGATAAATATGGTTCCGAAGGTAACTGTCTTCTTCACAGGTTCTTTGCCGTGGGGTAGTTTAAGATAAATATGGTATCCATCTCTACATCAGTATTTAGGTAAGTGTTCTTCCAACATGGAATAATTAACACTTTCCCTTTCCAAGGTAGTAAAACATTATTTTCCATCTCACTTTTTTGTGGCTTTAAAGCATGTATTTTATTAACCAAATCATACATTTTAGTATTTACATATATACCTCACTCATTAACAGCACAATAAAGAAAAATAATAGGATCAACATAAAATCCAAGATACAGAAAAAAATAAAATATGGTTTTCAGTTATTGTTTTAAGGGGCGAGAGTGTAAAATGTCCTTTTAATGTACAGCAATTTAACATTGGGATTGCCCTGTGAGTATAGGGGACAAGATAAAATTTTTTTTAAAAAAATGGTTTGCCTGAGGCTTTGCTTCACAAGCCAGCAAATTATATAGGTTTTATGTAACTACTTATTCTGTTTTTTAATAAAATAAGGAATAATACCTCTTAGAAGGATTGTAGAATTGTATCATACATGTTCAAGCTCTGTGATAAGACAACTTCCATAATAAACCATGCATATTCTCTTTTCAAAAAATCTGGTCTCTCTAGGTAACTGCTGCAGAAGCTTCTGTGATTGAGCACCTACTGAGATTTAGACTAGCTCAGAAGACATCTTATCTGTCATATGGTTTCAGAGAAAATATTTCTAGATTCTCTGTTCTCCTTACTCTGCCTTCCAATACTTGTGGAAACTTAGTTAATCACAACAGTACAACTCAAACTTGACATCCAGGTATATCTTGTTGGCCCAAATAGAATGTGTGACCTCACAGGCAGTGGAATTCCAGAGTTGCCAATAAGCTTGGATTCCTGTAAACCTGGAATAACTAGCAGAAATGTGAAACTGCAGTGATTATTTTCAAGTAGGTTAAAGCAAAATCTTGTTTTATAGATTTTTCACTCAATCTAAAGAGAGATTGATGTCCCAGGAATGTCTTGAAGAAAATTAGTAGTATAATACATGTAAATGGAACAATTATTATGAGGCGTTAAAGAACTGTATTCTAAATTTTTACACATACATATTGAATTCTTAAATCTTAGGTCAAATAAAGTTTTTTTTGCAACCTCTATAAATATCTGGGTGGACATTATCTATACATGAAATGACCAATTTCTCCTATTCTCATAGTTGATATATTTATCATATATAAGAAATAAATATTTTCTCTCAAGCAAAATAATATATTTAGTAAAATTATTTTAAAGAGATTTGAACATATTCCTTAGCTAATTTAAAAAGTTCTACATATTAAAATTATTTGCAAATAAACTGTTACTGGTATATGGATTATAGAAGATAAAAAGAAAAAGTAGGCTTCATGATGTGGGAGATTCTCAAGGAAGAAACCATCTACCAATTATTTTATAGAACATAAAAATAGCTGATGTTTTTAAAGCAATTTCTATGTGCCATACACTGATCGTCACAATTTCATACATTATTTGTTCTTCACAACAAATAACCTAATGAAAGAGTTACTGTAATTATACAACTATGAAACACAAGAAGAAAGTTTGCTTGAACAATGACTTGGTTAAGATCAGTTTATCAGCATATTACAGAAAAAAAATTACCAATACCATAACAAAATTACATTTATATTTCTCATATATGAAGACAAGAGCTGCTATGGTAACTTTAAAGTGCCATCAGGAAGTCAGAATTCTCTTTCTGCTCTGCCTTACTCTAGCAGATCACCACAAAATCAGAGATAGCTTGCAGAGTTTCAAACACTGCATTTATATTCCAACCAGCAGAAAAAGTGAGGAAGGAAAAAAGGAATTTTCCCCATTCTCTTAAGAAGCCTTCCAATAAATTCCATGTAGTTTTTCTCCTTAAATCATACAGATAGGAATCTAGCCACATGGCCCTATATAACTATAAAATAGGCTGGGTAAGGGGGCTTCCCAAGTGGCATTAGTGGTGAAGAACCTACCTGCCAATGCAGGAGACATGAGACACAGGTTCCATCCCTGGGTCCCCTGGAGGAGGGCATGACTTTAAACTCAACATTAGGTTTGCATGATTAAGAAGCCTAGAGAAATAGACTTAAGAGACAGCTGGTATTCTCTAGCAAATAGAGATTTAGTCACTTATTTACTTGTCAGGCATCTGTTAAATGGTAGGCCTGAATTTGAAGACAAGTCTGTCTGAATCAAATGCAATATTGTAAACTATTGTTGTGTATACAGAGTGCCTTATGTCATAAACATGGTAGTTTTTTGATAAACACTACTTGATTTTATTAATCTTAGCTTAATTAATAGATAGCTATGTTATCATTTTATTCTTCAGTTCAGTCATGTCCGACTCTTTGAGACCCCATGAACCACAGCACACCAGGCCTCCCTGTCCATCACAAATTCGCGGAGTTTACCCAAGCTCATGTCCATTGAGTCAGTGATGCCATGTAACCATGTCATCTTCTGTCGTCCCCTTTTCCTCCTATCTTCAATCTTTCCAAACATCAGGGGTTTTTCAAATAAGTCAGCTCTTTGCATCAGGTGGCCAAAATATTGGAGTTTCAGCTTCAACATCAGTCCTTCCGATGAATACCCAGGACTGATTTCCTTTAGGATGGACTGGTTGGATATCCATGCAGTCCAAGGGACTCTCAAGAGTCTTGTCAAACACCACAGTTGAATTCAGACTTAAATTGAAGAAAGTGAAGGAAACCACTAGACCATTCAGGTATGACCTAAATCAAATATCTTTGATTATACGGTGGAAGTGAGCAATAGATTTAAGGGACTAGATCTGATAGAAAGAGTGCCTGATGAACTATGGACGGAGGTTCATGACATTGTAGAGGAGACAGGGATCAAGACCATCCCCAAGAAAAAGAAATGCAAAAAAGTAAAATGGCTGCCTGAGGAGGCCTTACAAATAACTGTGGAAAGAAGAGAAGTGAAAAGCAAAGGAGAAAAGGAAATTTGAATGTAGAGTTCCAAAGAATAAAAAAGGAGAGATAAGAAAGACTTCCTCAATGATCAATGCAAAGAAATAGAGGAAAACAATAGAATGGGAAAGACTAGAGATCTCTTCAAGAAAATTAGAGATACCAAGGGAACATTTCATGAAAAGATGGACTCAATAAAGGACAGAAATGGTATGGACCTAACAGAAGGAGAAGATATTAAGAAGAGGTGGCAAGAATACACAGAAGAACTGTACAAAAAAAATCTTCATGACCCAGATAATCACAATGGTGTGATCACTCACCACCAGCCAGACATCCTGAAAGGTGAAGTCAAGTGGGCCTAAGGAAACATCATTACAAACAAAGCTACTGGAGGTGATGGAATTACAGTTGAGCTATTCCAAATCCTGAAAGATGATGCTGTGAAAGTGCTGCACTCAATATGCCAGCAAATTTGGAAAACTCAGCAGTGGCCACAGGACTGGAAAAGGTCAGTCTTCATTCCAATCCCAAAGAAAGGCAATGTCAAAGAATGCTTAAACTACTGCACAATTGCACTCATCTCACACGCTAGTAAAGTAATGCTCATAATTCTCCAAGCCAGGCTTCAGTAATACATAAACCATGAACTTCAAGATGTTCAAGCTGGTTTTAGAAAAGGCAGAGGAACCAGAGATCAAATCATTTTATTCTAGCTTATATTAAAAACCTCAGTATTTTAACAAAAGTAAAATATAATGTTTAGTCCTTCAAATTTCCATTTGAAGGTATCGCACGTAACTCAATGATGTCACATATGATATGAGGCATGGCCAGTTATTTGGTATTCAGTGAATCAGTTCAGTTGCTCAGTCATGTCCTACTCATTGTGACCCCCTGGACGGCAGTATGCCAGGCTTCCACGTCCATCAACTCCCAGAGCTTGCTCAAACATGAGTCCGAGTCCGTAATGCCATCCAACCATCTCATCGTCTGTTGTCACTTCCTCCTCCTGACTTCAATCTTTCTTAGCATCAGGGTCTTTTCAAACGAGTCAGTTCTTCACATCAGGTGGCCAAAGTATTGGAAAATCAGCTTCAGCATCGGTCCTTCCAATGAATATTCAGGACTCCTTTCCTTTAGGATGGACTGGTTTGATATGCTTGCTCTCCAAGGGACTCTCAAGAGTCTTCTCCAACACCACAGTTTAAAAGCATCAATTCTCAGCTTTCTTTATAGTCCAACTCTTATATCCATACATGATTACTGGAAAAACCATAGCTTTGACTAGATGGACCTCTGTCATCAAAGTAATGTCTCTGCTTTGTAATATGCTGTCTACGTTGGTCATAACTTTTCTTCCAATGAGCAAGTGTCTTAATTTCATGGCTGCAGTCACCATCTGCAGTGATTTTGGAGCCCTCCAAAAATAAAGTCTCTCAACTGTTTCCTTTGTTTCCCCATCCATTTGCCATGAAATGAAGGGACTGGATGCCATGATTTCAGTTTTTTGAATGTTGAGTTTTAAGCTAGCTTTTTTACTCTCTTCTTTCACTTTCATCAAGAGGCTCTTTAGTTCCTCTAAACTTCTTCCATAAGGGTGGTGTCATCTGCTTATCTGGGGTTATTGATATCTCTCCTGGCAATCTTGATTCCAGCTTGTGCTTCATCCAGCCTGGCATTTCACATGATGTACCTTGCATGTAAGTTGAATAAGCAGGGTGACAAAAAGATTCAGCCTTGACATACTCCTTTTCAAATGTGGAACCAGTCTGTTGTTCCATGTCTGGTTCTAACTGTTGGTTCTTGACCTGCATACAGATTTCTCAGAAGGCAGGTAGTGTTCTGGTTTTCCCATTTCTTGAAGAATGTTACACGGTTTATTGTGATCTACATAGTTTTGTTTTTTTTTTTTTTTTGGTATTAGCTACTGGCAATATATTTCTATTTTTGCATCCAAAATCTTCTTTAAGATTTTTAAATAAGTGGACTAATAAATATTCTGCAATTTCTGAGCCTAATGTCTTTAATTATGCATGTGGAGAAAATGGCGAATTAATATTAACACACACCTGGTGATAATTTCAATATATCTTTGGGAATCAAATTTCAGAGATGTTGAATATGATAAATATGCATAGAAGGAACAGTATAGTATATGCACTGAAGTGAAGAACCCTGTGGATAGATTAAAATAGATCCAACAAATGGTTTAACATAGATACAAACTGAGAGAAAATAAGCAAATTGTATTAATAGATCTGAGGAAATGAAACACAATTCAAATAAAATGAAAGTGTGAGAAATTAAAAGTATGAAAAGCAGAATATGAAAATTAGCTATATAATTTTTATAAATTGAAGAAAGAGAAGATGAAAAATTAAGAAGATACATTGAAAGATCTAATTTATTATGAATTTTCCAAAATATAAACAAGCAAAATGAGATATAAGGTTCAGAAATCTCACTGAGGACTGAGATGGACTGTATGAAGTAATGAAAGTCACTCAGTCGTGTCTGACTCTTGCGACCCCATGGACTGTAGCCTGCAAGGTTCCTCTGTCCATGGGATTCTCCAGGCAAGAATACTGGAGTGGACTGCCATTTCCTTCTCCAGAGATGGACTACTTAAATACAAAACAAAAACCTAGATTCACTGCATAACAGAATTTCTAATTTTAAAATCAAAGAAAAAATTACAAAAATAATCAGGGAGGAAAGATAAATTACCTAAAAGTAAACAGTAGTTTGGACAGCAATGAATGTCTCCTTGCATCAACAAATAGCAAGTGTAAATACAAGAGGATCAGTAAAACTCTCAGTGACAATAACTCTAATTAGATCTCTGTACCCAAATTGCCTATTGACAACATTAAGCAAATAAATAGACTTTGTTACATAAAATCAATTAAAAATAAAAATTCTAAGATATATTTAAAACAGAAGGAAATTAAAACCAGGAGAATAAAAAAAGCAAGATGCAAAGAACAATAAGAAGAAAGAAATTAGCAAATATACTGGTTAATGTAGGAAGTATGAGGTTTCAACAACAAAAGTAGTTCTGGTTTCTATGCAGAGTAGAGAAAGGTGGAAAGTGTATGCATCTCAACATAATGAAAAGTCTAATTGGTCTGCAGAATCACAACCTATTAGAGAACTGAAACTTAAAGACAGCCACCTTGTCTGAAAACTAAAGACAGTTACCTTCATGGAGAAATGGGGCATAAACACTGAAGAGTCAGTGGAGACTTCTGAAGTCTAGAAATCATCATCAGAAATAAATCAAGAAAATTCCCAAATATTTGGAAATTAAAGACAAGCTTTTTAAAAATAAAAACATGAGTTAGAAAGGAACTTACAGGGAAAGCAGAAAATATTTGAATTGAATAAAAATTAAAACCGACACAGCAAAATTTATGGGAGGCAGCTGAAGCAGTGCTTCAGTTCAGTTCAGTTCAGTTCAGCCGCTTTGTCCTGTCCGACTCTCCGCGACCCCATGAATTACAGCACGCCAGGCCTCCCTGTCTATCACCAACTCCCGGAGTACACTCAAACTCATGACCACAGAGTCAGTGATGCCATCCAGCCATCTCATTCTCCGTCGTCCCCTTCTCCTCCCGCCCCCAACCTTTCCCAGCATCAGAGTCTTTTTCAGTGAGTCAGCTGGCCGCATGAGGTGGCCAAAGTATTGCAGTTTCAGCTTTAGCATCAGTCCCTCCAATGAACACCCAGGACTGATCTCCTTTAGAATGGACTGGTTGGATCTCCTTGCAGTATAAGGGACTCTCAAGAGTCTTCTCCAACACCACAGTTCAAAAGCATCGATTCTTCGGCGATCAGCCTTCCTCACAGTCCAACTCTCACATCCATACATGACCACGGGAAAAACCATTGCCTTGACTAGACGGACCTTGGTTGGCAAAGTAATGTCTCTGCTTTTTAATATACTATCTAGGTTGGTCATAACTTTCCTTCCAAGGAGCAAACGTCTTTTGCTTAGGAGAAAAATTAAATAGTTTAGCTATAATCATATAAACACACGTGTTCTATAATATATAGTATAGAACATAAATATTATATATTCAGTTCAGTCACTCAGACGTGTCCTACTTTTTTGCAACCCCATGAATCATAGCACACCAGGCCTCCCTGTCCTCCACCAAATCCTGGAGTTCACCCAGACTCATGTGCATCGAGTTGGTGATGCCATCCAGCCATCTCATCCTCTGTCATATCCTTCTCCTCCTGCCCTCAATCCCTTCCAGCATCAGGGTCTTTTCCAATGAGTCAACTCTTCCCATGAGGTGGCCAAAGTATTGGAGTTTCAGCCTCAGCATCACTCCTTCCAATGAACACCCAGGACTGACCTCCTTTAGGATGGAGTGGTTGGATCTCCTTGCAGTCCAAGGGACTCACAAGAGTCTTCTCCAGCACCACAGTTCAAAAACATCAATTCTATAGCGCTCAGCTTTCTTCACAGTCCAACTCTCACATCCATACATGACCACGGGAAAAACCATAGCCTTGACTAGACAGACCTTTGTTGGCAAAGTAATATCACTGCTTTTTAATATGCTATCTAGGTTGAACATAACTTTCCTTATATTAACTTATACTAAATATAAAATTACATAATTAGTATAAATAAAAATCATATGATTTATAAAAGGAAATTTTAAATCAGTGATCTAAGATTCCATTTTAAGAAACTAGAAACTAATAATAATAATATTTAACACAAAGCAAGTAGATGGAAGGAACTAATTAAGATACAATTATATACCAATGAAATTGAAAACAAAAATCCAGGACTATACAATCAAATCAAAGTCTAGCTCGGTAGATCATTAAAAGTAATAGCACCAAAAACACGAAATGCTTAGATATAAATATCATAAAATATGTGAAAGATCTGTATGCTAAAACACTTATTAAAGAAATTAAATACCAAATAAATGGAGATAAACTGTGTTTGGATGACTCAATACTACTAAGATGTCATTCTTCCAAAATTGATAACAATTTGCTTTTCTCTAATAGACTATAAGCTTTTCAAGGGCAGAGAGATGTTAATTTAACTTCACAGGCTTAGGCATTCGGCCATCAGTAAGCATTTTACTGAAGTTGAAGCTCCGATCCCTTGGCCACCTGAAACAAAGAACCAACTCTTTGGAAAAGACCCTGATGCTGGGAAAGATTGAGGGCAGGAGAAGGGGTCAAGAGAGGATGAGATGGTTGGATAGCATCACTGACTCAATGGACATGAATTTGAGTAAACTCCCAGAGACAGTGAAGAACAGGGAAGCCTGGCATGCTTTAGTTCTTGGAGTCATAGAGTCTGACATGAACAGCAACAAACATTTTTAAATTTACGAATGCAGGAACATACACAGTGCTAAGACATTTACAGTATTAGATCATTAATGTAGTGAAACAATCTCATGAATACATACCCATATTTTTTTTTTTAGAAATTATACTTATTTTTAAGTGTGATGGAATCATAAATGTGAAGGAATATAAAACATGTAGGCTTAGTAAATTTTCCTTACATTTATGATTAAAATGTAATTATCTAATCAGTGGAAACAGCATAATGAATAAGGTATGGAACACAAATTGTAATGAAAGTAAAATTCAATTAGTATTTCTAAGATTTTTTTATTTTCAGCAAGGAAACATAATTGACATCTATAGACTAAGCAATTTTAATGTCAAGCTGGTTTCAATTTTTCTGGATCTATTTCTTTTATGATATTTTCTTATATGCTTATGTTCTGATGGGAAGACAGAGAACGAATAAATAATATAATGAAGGATATTAATAAATGCTATGAAGTGATGACTATCGGGGCAAGGAGAAAGTGAGATGATGTAGGTATATTTAAGAAGCTTTTCCAAGAAGATGTTTGTGAGGACGTGGCATTTGTGAAGAGATTTGACACACAAGAGAGTATTCATGAAGAGAGTAACAGAAATCAGACATGAGAAGTAGGCAGGGCACTGCCTTTGGGGGACCTGTCTGCCTAAGTTCCAATGAGAAGAAATTTCAGATTTTGAGCTTAAGCACAATATGCTGTTAGTTCTTCAAAATACATCCCAAAATTTCTAACCACCTCCAAAACTAACATTCTGTTCTAGACCATCACGGACTCTTGCTTGGATATTTTCAATACCCCTCCAACTGATGTAATTGCATTCTTGCCCCTCTATAGTTGATTCTAATAAAAAACACAGTGATCCTTTTAAAACCTAAATGAGATTGTGTCACTGTTTTTGCTTAAAGCCATCCATGACTTCTCATGACTCTCAGACTAAAACTATATGTCTCCCAATAGCCTACAAGGTACTAGATGACTAATCGCTGTTCAATCTCTTACAGTTATCTTCCTGGCTTTCTGTCCTGAAAAGCACAAATGCCGTCTCATCTCAGGGCCTCTCTGAGATGCTTTTCTCTCAGCATATGAAGGTTTTTACCTAGAAATGCTTGACTCAAGTTTACAAGCCCTCCTTGTCTGCTCAGAGGTTATTGATCTCAAAGTCATTCTTTGATTATTCTTTATAAAATAAAACTCCAACCCTCTATAGCAGCACTCTCTGATCCCTTTATCTTCATTTCTTTTTCTTTATAACGTAATCTGAGAATTTTTTTCTTATAAATACATCCACTTAAGAAATGCTTGTTGAACTGAGAATGTGTGAGTATCTGTGTTTCCTCTCAAAACCAAGAAAAAATAAGATCATTGGCTAGAATTTAGTACAATGCATACATAGAGTATGACTTGAATTTAGCAATATAATATGAATATCTTATTTAAGGGAGGAAAAAAAATAGAGTTTAAATAAAACTCTAAGCTAAAATCTAAATTAAAAACATCATTTTTTTCCCTCATGGTTTTTACTTTTTTTTAAAAAAAAGGAAACTTATCTCAGGATTACTTTTGAAACAGCACAACACTGTTGAATCTTCTCAAAAACAGGTTTCAAGTATCCTATGAGTTATGTGATGAGAGACAGTGTTTGTATAGAGGAGTGCCATTCTACTTCATATTTTACTTTGGGAGAATTAACACATGCAAAGGCTTCAGTAAGAAGAGTAGACGAAAATGACTGCTTTCTTTTAACCTCTAGTCTGGCTCAGACAGAAAAGAATCTGCCTGCAATTCGGGAAACTGTGATTCAATCCCAGGGTTGGGAAGATCCTTGGAGAAGGAAATGGCAGCCCAACCCAGTATTTTTGCCTGAAGAACTCCATGGACAGAGAAGCCTAGAGGGCTATAGTCCATGAGGTAACAAGAGTCAGACACGACTGAGTGACTAATACAGACATACACAAACACACCAAATGTGAATACCTCAAACACAAAGTTGCTGTTTTTCCTTACATATTTGCCTGGTATTTTCAAGTTCAAAAGTGTATTCAGTATACTCATTTATGCTTCCAACTTGAGGAAGAAAAACAATTTTAATGGGCTTGACAGTGGGGGTAGTAATATATTTATTTCTAACACATGTGAAATCTATTGAGTTCTACTATCTAATTATCTATCATCTATACCTATCTATCAAAGTGTCTTCTCATGAGCTCATTTCCCACAAAATAACTCACTGTTTATGATGATCAGTACAAATATTTCATTCATTATTTGATGTTTGATTTTTTTCACAAATAGATTTTGTTCTAATAAAGTTTTATTGTTCCAAATGTTGCACAATTATAATTGCACTTGGTTTTGAAATGGACTGGATATTTTGAAATGTGATCTCAGAATGCTGCTGGCTTATTCAGTAAACTATTGCAAATTCAGACTGAAACTGAAGAACATAAGGAAAACCACTAGACCATTCAGATATGACCTAAATCAAATCCCTTATGATTATACAGTGGAAGTGAGAAATAGATTTAAGGGACTAGATCTGATAGATAGAGTGCCTGATGAACTCTGGACGAAGGTTCGTGACATTGTAGAGGAGACAGGGACCAAGACCATCCCCATGGAAAAGAAATGCAAAAAAGCAAAATGGCTGTCTGAGGAGGCCTTACAAATAGCTGTGAAAAGAAGAGAAGCAAAAAGCAAAGGAGAAAAGGAAAGATATAGGCATCAGAATGCAGAGTTCCAAAGAATAGCTAGGAGAAATAAGAAAGCCTTCCTCAGCGATCAATGCAAAGATATAGAGGAAAACAACAGAGTAGGAAAAACAAGAGATCTCTTCAAGAAAATTAGAGATTCCAAGGGAACATTTCATGCAAAGATGGGCTCGATAAAGGACAGAAGTGGTATGGACCTAACAGAAGCAGAAGATATTAAGAAGAGGTGGCAAGAATACACAGAAGAACTGTACAAGAAAGATCTTTATGATGAGACAATCAAGATGGCGTGATCAATCACCTGGAACCAGACTTCTTGGAATGCGAAGTCAAGTGGGCCTTAGAGAGCATCACTACGAACAAAACTAGTGGAGGTGATGGAATTCCAATTGAGCTATTTCAAATCCTGAAAGATGATGCTGTGAAAGTGCTGCACTCAATATGCCAGCAAATTTGGAAAACTCAGCAGTGGCCACAGGACTGGAAAAGGTCAGTCTTCATTCCAATCCCAAAAAAGGCAATGCCAAAGAATGCTCAAACTACCACACAATTGCACTCAACTCACAGGCTAGTAAAGTCATGCTCAAAATTCTCCAAGCCAGGCTTCAGAAATATGTGAACTGTGAACTTCCAGATGTTCAAGCAGGTTTTAGAAAAAGCAGAGGCACCAGAGATCAAATTGCCAACATCCGCTGGATCATGGAGAAAGCAAGAGAGTTCCAGAAAAACATCTATTTCTGCTTCATTGACTATGCCAAAGCTTTTGACTGTGTGGATCACGATAAACTGTGGAAAATGCTGAAAGAGATGGGAATCCCAGACCACCTGACCTGCCTCTTGAGAAACCTGTATGCAGGTCAGGAAGCAACAGTTAGAACTGGACATGGAACAACAGACTGGTTCCAAATAGGAAAAGGAGTACGTCAAGGTTGTATATTGTCACCTTGCTTATTTAACTTATATGCAGAGTACATCATGAGGAATGCTGGGCTGGAAGAAGTACAAGCTGGAATCAA
Organism: Moschus berezovskii; assembly: GCF_049115385.1. Classification (NCBI taxonomy): domain Eukaryota; kingdom Metazoa; phylum Chordata; class Mammalia; order Artiodactyla; family Moschidae; genus Moschus; species Moschus berezovskii. Next base: position 97,814,634 of record NC_142461.1, read on the forward strand.
GATTGCCGGGAGAAATATCAATAACCTCAGATATGCAGATGACACCACCCTTATGGCAGAAAGTGAAGAGAAACTCAAAGGCCTCTTGATGAAAGTGAAAGAGGAGAGTGAAAAGTTGGCTTGAAGCTCAACATTCAGAAAACAAAGATCATGGCATCTGGTCCCATCACTTCATGGGAAATAGATGGGGAAACAGTGGAAACACTGTCAGACTTTATTTTTTTGGGCTCCAAAATCACTGCAGATGCTGATTGCAGCCAGGAAATTAAAAGACGCATATTCCTTGGAAGGAAAGTTATGACCAACCTAGATAGCATATTAAAGACATAATTAGAGACATTACTTTGCCAACCAAGGTCCATCTAGTCAAGGCTATGGTTTTTCCCATGGTTATGTATGGATGTGAGAGTTGGACTGTGAAGAAAGCTAAGCACCGAAGAATTGATGCTTTTGAACTGTGGTGCTGGAGAAGACTCTTGAGAGTCCCTTGGACTGCAAGGAGATCCAACCAGTCCATTCTAAAGGAGATCAATCCTGGGTGTTCATTGGAAGGACTGATGCTAAAGCTGAAACTCCAATACTTTGGCCACCTCAAGTGATGAGTTGACTCACTGGAAAAGAGTCTGATGCTTGGAGGGATTGGGGGCGGGAGGAGATGGGGACGACAGAGAATGAGATGACTGGATGGCATCACCGACTCGATTGACATGAGTTTGAGTGAACTCCGGGAGTTTGTGATGGACAGGGAGGCCTGGTGTGCTGTGATTCATGGGGTCGCAAAGAGTCAGACACGACTGAGCGACTGAACTGAACTGAACTGAACGATTATACAGTGAAAGTGAGAAATAGATTTAAGGTATTAGATCTGATAGAAAGAGTGCCTAATGAACTACGGACGGAGGTTTGTGACATTGTACAGTAGATAGGATCGAGACCATCCCCAAGAAAAAGAAATGGAAAAAAGCAAAATGGCTGTCTGAGGAGGTCTTGCAAATAGCTGTGAAATGAAAAAAAAACAAAAAGTAAAGGAGAAAAGAAAAGATACACCCATTTGAATACAGAGTTCCAAAGAATAGTAAGGAGAGATAAGAAAGCCTTCCTCAGCAATCAATACAAAGAAATAGAGGAAAACAACAGAAAAGGAAAGACTAGAGATCTCTTCAAGAAAATTAGAGATACCAAGGGAACATTTCATGCAAAGATGGGCTCAATAAAGGACAGAAATGGTATGGACCTAACAGAAGCAGAAGATATTAAGAAAAGGTGGTGAGAATACACAGAAGAACTGTACAAAAAAGATCTTCATGACCCAGAAAATCATGATGGTGTGATCACTCACCTAGAGCCAGACATCCTGGAATGAGAAGTCAAGTGGGCCTAAGGAAGCTTCACTATGAACAAAGCTACTGGAGGTAATGGAATGCCAGCTGAGCTATTTCAAATCTTAAAAGAGGATGCTGTGAAAGTGCTACACTCTATATGTCAGCAAATTTGGAAAACTCAGCAGTGGCCACAGGACTGGAAAATGTCAGTTTTCATTCCAATCCCAAAGAAAGGCAATGCCAAAGAATGCTCAAACAACTGCACAGTTGCATTCATCTCACACAGTAGTAAAGTCGTGCTCAAAATTCTCCAAGCCAGGCTTCAGCAATATGTGAACCATGAACTTCCAGATGTTCAAGCTGGTTTTAGAAAAGGCAGAGGAACCAGAGATCAAATTGCCAACATCCATTGGATCATGGAAAAACAAGAGAGTACCAGAAAAATATCTATTTCTGCTTTATTGACTATGCCAAAGCCTTTGACTGTGTGGATCACCACAAACTGTGGAAAATTCTGAAAGAAATGGGAATACCAGAATACCTGGCCTGCCTCTTGAGAAATCTCTGTGAAAGTCAGGAAGCAACAGTAGAACTGGAAATGGAACAACAGACTGGTTCCAAATAGGAAAAGGAGTACATCAAGGCTGTATTGTCACCCTGCTTATTTAACTTATATGCAGAGTACAGAGTACTGTACTGTTATATGCAGAGTATCATGAGAAACACTGGGCTGGATGAAGCACAACCTGGAATCAAGATTGCCAGGAGAGATATTAATAACCTCAGATGTGCAGGAGACACTGCCCTTATGGCAGATAGCAAAGAAGAACTAAAGAGCCTCTTGATGAAAGTGAACCAGGAGAGTGAAAGAGTTGGCTTAAAACTCAACAGTCAGAAAACTCAGATCATGGCATCTGGTCCCATCACTTCATTGGAAATATATGGAGAAACAGTGGAAACTGACAGATTGTATTTTGGGAGGCTCCAAAGTCACTGCAGATGGTGACTGCAGCCATGAAATTAAAAGACGCTTGCTCCTTGGAAGAAAAGTTATGACCAACCAAGACAGCATATTAAAAAGCAGAGACATTACTTTGCCAACAAAGGTCCATCTAGTCAAGGCTATGGTTTTTCCAGTAGTCTTGTATGGATGTGAAGAGTTGGACTATAAAGAAAGCTGAGTGCCAAAGAATTGATGCTTTTGAACTGTGGTGTTGGAGAAGACTCTTGAGAGTCCCTTGGACTGCAAGGAGATCCAACCAGTCCATCCTAAAAGAGATAAGTCCTGGGTGTGCACTGGAAAGACTGATGCTGAAACTCAATACTTTGGCCACCTGATGCGAAGAATTGATTATTTGAAAAGACCCTAATGCTGGAAATATGGAAGGCTGGAGGAGAAGGAGACCTCAAAGAATGAGATGGTTGGATGGCATCACCGATGATGGGCATAAGTTTGAGTAAACTTCGGGAGTTGGTGATGGACATGGTGGCCTGGCATGCTGCAGTCCATGGGGTCACAAAGAGTTGGACATGACTGAGCGACAGAACTTAACTGAAATGAATGCTACCTTGGTCACATTCTATACTATGCCTGATGTCAGCATGTCAAATGACTATAAAAAATCATGAACTATTCTTTTTATACATCATTATAATAATGCATAATAGCATTTAACCATTGGCTTTAATTATAAGGAAGAATTTATGTTTAAAAATGTTTAGTTAAATGTTTAATAATTCAATCATATTGTCAACATAATCCCATTCTATTCTAATAAATGTTATTTCATACAGATTTAACTACATGTTATGTTATTAAAAGTTGTATCCTAACATTCATGGAAACCTCATGGACATTTCAAGTTTATTGAAACTTTAGATTTTTTTTAAATGACCATGTTTTATTATATTTAATGAAGAGCTTGACTCATTCACATATTCAGTTCTTGAATTCATTGTCCATTCAATCAACATGTTGAGAGAAATACTTACAAACTATAGAACTGTAATGAAATATGTTAGCTGCAGCCAGATATCTCAAACTAAAACATGTTTTCTTATGAACAGAAATGTATTAACAGTGCATCAGTTCAGTTCAGTTCAGTTCAGTCGCTCAGTCGTGTCCGACTCTTAGGGACCCCATGAACCACAACACGAAGGGCCTCCCTGTCCATCACCAACTCCCAGAGTTCACTCAAACTCATGTCCATCGAGTCGGTGATGCCATCCAGCCAGTGCATAGATTCCTGGAATTATCTCCCACTTCTCCTCTCCCAGAGTATACTAAGGAGTCTTACAGAGCAAATGATCATAAAGCTTGGGAAGCAGTCCCAGATGCCAAAAAGGGCACTAATTTCATAGATAGGCTTAGTGACATTTCACCATTAGAAACACTCATCCACAGTGAGAAGGATGCTGCATTAGTGCTTGTTTATAGTCCATTCATATATTTGGCTCTAAGTTTCCAGTGTCATCTGATTTTATTATCAACTTAACTTGTATTTATTTATTGTAATTTTATTTTTTCCAAATATTAAGGTAATAAATCTTATTATGGAAAATTTCAAAATAAGACACAACTACTCTATAACAAAATTCTTTATCATGAAGTAATGACAATGGTTAACCTATTAGACAGCTCCTTTCTCCTTCAGCCACAGTTCAGTTCAGTTCAGTTCAGTCACTCTGTCATGTCTGACTCTTTGTGACCCCATGGACTGCAGCATGCCAGGCTTCCCAGTCCATCACTAACTCCCAGAGTTTGCTCAAACTCATGACCATTGAGTTGGTGATGTTATCCAACCATCTCATCCTCTGTTGTACCCTTCTCCTTCTGCCTTCAATCTTTCCCAGCATCAGGGTCGTTTCCAATGAGTCAGTTCTTCGCATCAGGTGGCCAAAGTATTGGAGTTTCAGTTTCAGCATCAGTCCATCCAATGAATATTCAGGACTGATTTTCTTTAGGATTGACTGGTTTGATCTTGCATTCCAAGGGACTCTCAAGAGCCTTCTCCAACACCATAGTTCAAAAGCATCGATTTTTTGGTGCTCAGCTTTCTTCTTTCTTTTGGTCCAACTCTCACATCCATACATGACTACTGTAAAAACCATAGCTTTGACTAGATGGACCTTTGTCAGCAGTCACAGTGCTTCCTTATTAATCCTGGAACATGCCAAGTATATTTCCTCCTTAGGGTCTTTGAACTAGAACAAGTTGCACTTTTAAGTGCAGTGGTCTGGGCAAGTCTTGATGGAAGGTGACTTCACAGAGGTGAAGCTACCCAGCAGAAGAAAATTCTAGGCAGAGAGAAGAGCAAATGCAAAGAATAGTAATTGAAGAAAAGTAAGAAGACCAGTGTGCCTGAAGCAGGGTAAGGAAGGGGTGAGGTAGGCCCAGTGAAACAAGGAGATTGGAGAGGTAAAATGGAAAACAGATGAGGTAAGTTGAAGGCCAGGATAAAATGATTCACAGTTACTTTTAGTGACATGGGGATCTATTGAGGGTTATAAGCAAAGCAATGACAAGGGATTACATACTATCTTAAAAGATAATTTAGCGTATATTAAAAAGACACCTTCTTAATGATTTTAATGTTTATTTTTGTTCTTGGTAAATTCTTTTGTTGTTATTCTAAATAAATAGGTCTATTTTTAGCAGTGTTTTGCTACTTAGTTCAGTTCAGTTCAGTCTCTCAGTCGTGTCTGACTCTTTGTGACCCCACGAATCACAGCATGCCAGGCCTCCCTGTCCATCACCAACTCCGGGAGTTCACTCAAACTCATGTCCATCGAGTTGGTGATGCCATCCAGCCATCTCATTCTCTGTCATCCCTTTCTCCTCCTGCCCCCAATCCCTCCCAGCATCAGTGTCTTTTCCAGTGAGTCTACTCTTCACATGAGGTGGCCAAAGTATTGGAGTTTCAGCTTTAGCATCAGTCCTTCCAATGAACACCTAGGACTGATCTCCTTTCAGATGGACTGGTTGGATCTCCTTGCAGTCCAAGGGACTCTCAAGAGTCTTCTCCAACACCACAGTTCAAAAACATCAATTCTTCAGCGATCAGCTTTCTTCACAATCCAACTCTCACATCCATACATGACCACTGGAAAAACCATAGCCTTGACTAGACGGACCTTGGTTGGCAAAGTAATGTCTCTGCTTTTTAATATACTAGAATACTGAATTATTAAATTTGTTAACCCCGAAGGACACATAGTATGCATACAGACATATGTATATATTTATACATATATGTTTGTATCTGTGTGACTATGTATACACACATCTGTTCTGTTCTGTCGCTCAGTCATGTCCGACTCTTTGCGACCCCGTGGACTGTAGCCTACCAGGCTCCTCCATCCATGGGATTCTCCAGTCAAGAATACTGGAGTAGGTTACCATTTCCTTCTCCAGGGGATCTTCCCGACCCAGGGATTGAACCCGGGTCTCCCGCATTGGAGGCAGACGCATTAACCTCTGAGCCACCAGGGAAGCCCATAGATATACATAATATGTGCATATTAATAAATACGGGTATACCATGTACTATAGAACTGTTCTTTCTCGAGCTCACAAATGGAAGTTCTGTGTCTTCTCTAATCTGTTGTGTAATTGAATAGCTATATATCTAAAATTACTAAAAGTAACATTGAAGGGTAAAGATATATTTTATCATATATGTGTGTATAATATATATCATATATTTCTTATTCATATCCTCTTCAGCATTTATTGTTTGTAGATTATATTGTTAGATTTATTATATTTATAGTATTAGATTTTTTGATGATGGCCATTCTAACTGGTGTGAGGTAATACCTCAATCTAGGTTTGGTTTGCATTTCTCTAATAATTCATGATATTGAGCTTCTTTTCATGTGCTACATTTGTTGGCCATCTATATGTCTTCTTTGGAGAAATTTCTATTTAGGTCTTACATTCATTTTTGACTAGATTAGTTTTTGGTATTGAGTTCCTTGAGATGTGTATATATTTTGGAAATTAATTCTTTGTCTGTTGCTTCATTTTCAAATATATTCCTCCCACTCTAAGGGTTGTCTTTTCATCCTCTTTGCTGTGCAAAAGTTTTAAATTTAATTAGGTTCCATTTGTTTATTTTTGTTTTCAGTTCAGTTCAGTTGCTTGGTTGTTTGGACTCCCTGCGACCCCATGATCTGCAGCACGCCAGGCCTCCCTATCCGTCATCAACTCCCGGAGTTTACTCAAATTCATGTCCATTGAGTCGGTGATGCCATCCAACCATCTCAACCTCTGTCATCCCCTTCTCTTCCTGCCTTCAATCTTTCCCAGCATCAAGGTCTATTTAAATGAGTCAGTTCTTTGCATCAGATGGCCAGAGTATTGGAGTTTCAGCTTTAGCATCAGTCCTTCCAATGGATATTCAGGACTGATTTCCTTTAGGATGGACTGGTTCGATCTCCTTGCAGTCCAAGGACTCAAGAGTCTTCTCCAACATCACAGTTGAAAAGTATCATTTCTTTGGCACTCAAAATGGTAATGGGAGAGATTGACTGAGGGGGAAACTGGGTCTTGTTCTGATGGGCAGGGCCATGCTCAGTAAATCTTTAATCCAATTTTCTGTTGATGGGTGGGGCTGTGCTCCCTCCCTGTTGTTTGACTTGAGGCCAAACTATGGTGGAGGTAATGAAGATAATGGCCACCTCCTTCAAAGGGTCCCATGCAGGCACTGCCAGACTCAGTGCCTCCAACCCTGCATCAGGCCACCACCAACCCACGCCTCCACCAGAGACTCCTGGACACTCACGGGCAAGTCTGGGTCAGTCTCTTGTGGAGTCACTGCTCTTTCTCCTGGGTCCTGGTATGTACAAGGTTCTGTTTGTGCCCTCCCAGGGTCTGTTTTCCAGTCCTGTGTAAGTTCTGGCGTCTCTATGGTGGGTTAATGGTGACCTCCTCCAAGAGGGCTTATGCCATACCCATGTCTACTGCCCCAAGAACCCCTGCCCCCACAGCAGTCCACTGCTGACCCGCACCTCCACAGGAGATGCTCAAACACAGTTCTGTCTCAGTCTCTGGGTCCTGTACACACAAGGTTTGTTTGAACCCTCTGAGTGTCTCTGGTGGGTATGGGGTTTGATTCTAAACTTGATTTTGCCCCTCCTACCATCTTGCTGGAGCTTCTTCTTTGCCCTTGGGCATGGGGTATCACCTTACAGTCACTCCAGCACTGCACAGCCACCGCTCCAGCACCTATTGTCTTGCTGGTGTTTCTCTGCCCTTGGATGTGGGGTATCATATAAGCCTCAGAATGATGGTCCTGGTGGGCTCTTGGAACGCAGTGTCCCTCTTCATTCCTCAGCCACAAATGCCCTGACCAGTCCTCCAAACTGTCAAAGTCTTAAAAAGCAAGAAAAGTCCGACAAACTGGCCCAGCCAAGGGAAGCTCCGGGGTATAGGATGATCTGCTGTCATGTGGCATCCTGGATGGCACTAGTTCTGGAGGTTGCAAGTCCCAGAGCAAGGGGCCATCGGGGTGGGTTTCAGGGTGGGTTTCTGGTACAAGCTCTCTTCCTGGCAGCAGATGGCCGCCTTGCTGCATCCTCACTGGTGGAGAAGGAAGTCGCTGGGATTTCTTCTTCCTCTTCTTCCAAGAACACCAGGGCTAGAGGATTTGCACCTCTCAGCTGACCTCACTTAACTCTAATTACCTCCTCAAAAAAAAAATAAAAATAAAAAAACTTCTCCAGAGGCAGTCACAGCTGAGGCTAGGAGGTCACCATTGAATTTTTGTTTTAATTTTCATTATTTTAGGAAGTGGTTAAAAATATCTTACTGTGATTTATGTCAAAAAGTGTTCTGCCTATACTTTCCTCTGAGTTTTGTAGTATCCAGCCTTACATTTAGATTTTTAATCAATTTTGAGTTTATTTTGTGTACAGTGTTAGATCGTATTCTAATTTCATTATTTTACGTGTAGCTGTCCAGTTTTCCCAGCACCACTTATTGAAGAAGATGTCTTTTCTCCATTGTATATTCTTGCCTCCTTTGTCAAAGATTAGGTGACCATAGGTGTGAGGGTTTGGAAACAACCTATATACCCAATGGCAGATGAATGGATAAAGAAGATGTGGTACATATATACAATTAAATATTACTCAGCCATAAAATAAATGAAATTGAATCATTTGTAGAGATATGGATGGACCTAGAGTCTATCAAACAGGATGAAGTAGTCAGATAGTGAAAAACAAATATTGCATAATGTAGCAGTCCCACTCCTTGGCATATTGATGAACCTATTTCCAGGGCAGGATGCAGACAGAGAAAATAGAGAAGTGGACATGGGGGGATGGGAAGGAGAAGGTGAGATGAATTGAGAGAGTAGCACTGACATATGTACATTACCATGTAAAAGAGGTAGCTAGTGGGAAACTGCTGTATAGCACAGGGAGCTCAGCTCAGTACTCTGTGACGACTTAGATGGATGCGAAGGGGGATGAGAGGGAGGCTTAAGAAGGAGCTGCTGCTGCTGCTGCTAAGTCACTTCAGTCGTGTCCGACTCTGTGCGACCCCATAGACGCCAGCCCGCCAGGCTCCCCCGTCCCTGGGATTCTCCAGGCAAGAACACTGGAGTGGGTTGCCGTTTCCTTCTCCAATGTGTGAAAGTGAAGTTGCTCAGTCATGTCTGACTTGTAGCGACCCCATGGACTGTAGCCTACCAGGCTCCTCCGTCCATGGGATTTTCTAGGCAAGAGTACTGGAGTGACTTGCCATTGCCTTCTCTGAAGAAGGAGCAGATTTATGTATACATATAGATGATACACTTCATTGTACAGCAGAAACTAACAACATTGTAAAACAATTATACACACACATATATATATATATATATATCTTTGTTTAAGCTCATAGGAAAGAAACATCCTTGACCAGACCCACATGTGAATGGCTGCAGGAAAAAAGAAATGAACACATCTCCTCTACAGTTTATCCAAACCAGGAAATATTTGCAACAACATTTGGCCTTTTTACTTTCACACCTCACCTCCCCTTTCTTCGTTCCATGAAAGAAACTAAGACCTAACTCAGGAAAGGTGGTTCTTTGGGGCACTAGTCCTATAATCCCATAATCTCCTATGTATACTGGCTTTCCAAATAAAGTCACTCTTCCTTGCCCCAACAACTTATATCTTGATTTATTGGCTTGTCGTGCAGCAAGCAGTACAAGTTTGGACTTGGTAACATGACATGTCAGTAGCTTCCTGTATTTTGTCTTTTCTCATAAGCTTTTCTATATTAAGCAATGAAAGCATCGCTATACTAATTAACTCCTTTTAACCTGGCTATAGAATATGATTTAGATAACATATAGATTCACTTTTCTTTAGTTGCTAAGTTGTGCAATTCTTTTGCGACTGCATGGACTCTAACCAGCCAGGCTTCTCTGTCCATGGGATTTTCCAGGCAAGAATACTGGAGTGGTTTGCCATTTCCTTCTCCAGGGGGATCTTCCCAATCCAGGGGCTTTACAAAGCCTACTTACACACATATATACATGTGTGTGTGTGTTTACCCTCCCAGTCCTTTATACACTTATTCAAAGTTTTTTTTTTAATAGCAAAGTTTCTAAAGTTTTCAACATTAATATTAATTATTAATTGTATTATAATAATTGATAGTATTATATTATTTAAAGTAATATCATTAATATTGTTGATATTATTAACTAATAATTTAGTTAATGTTATTAAATATTGCTAAATATTTTTAATAATATAACATTATATTATTATGAGCTTCCCTGGTGGCTCAGATGGTAAAGCATCTGCCTGCAATGTGGGAGACCTGGGTTCGATCCCTGGGTTGGGAAGATCTCTTGGAGAAGGAAACAGCAACCCACTCCAGTACTCTTGCCTGAAGAATCCCACGGATGGAGGAGCCTGGTAGGCTACAGTCCATGGGGTCACAATTAGTCGGACATGACTGAGCAACTTCACTTCACTTTAATTATATTATTATATTTATTATATTTTATAATATTACATATAATATATATTGTATATTATTAAATTTATTTGTTATATAGTATTATATTATTATTATAGATAATGATAGATATTATTAAATATTAAAAACATTATTAATATTATTTAAAATAATAATATATTATTATAAATATTGTTAATTATTAATATTAACTGACAGTATTAAATAGACAATTATTTTTGAAAGTACATAGGAGATATCTTCTGGGATACTGCTCAAACAAATTTTTCTGTAATATTCACACATAAATAAGTCCCCTCCAAAATAAAGTTTTCTTTGCTGTCTTCTTCCATTTAGCTTTGCAAAGACTATTTATTTTGCTTAGACTTCCAATATTTACCTATATTTGAATTTAAAATACTCTCAATAATAATAAAAATAAGTGAAAATTGTGATCAGATTTACATTTTTGCAATTATCACCCTGCCTTTAATCTGAGATATTATTTTATGAGGAGAATGAATAGATCAAGGAAAAAAGAAAAATAACTCTGTTTTATGAAAGGGACTGTAATGAATAATGGTAATACAAAAAGATAAATAATATGATGAAATCAAGTTTAATTATAAATTGAGTTTGGGGAACTATGAACAACCATAATTAAACACCTCTTTGGAAGGTATGCTGCTGCTAAGTCGCTTCAGTCGTGTCCGACTCTGTGCGACCCCATAGACTGCATTCCACCAGGCTCCGCCATCCCTGGGATTCTCCAGGCAAGAATACTGGAGTGGGTTGCCATTTCCTTCTCCAATGTATGAAAGTGAAAAGTGAAAGTGAAGTCGCTCAGTCTTGTCCGACTAGTAGTGAACCCATGGACTGTAGCCCACCAGGCTCCTCTGTCCATGGGATTTTCTAGGCAAGAGTACTGGAGTGGCTTGCCATTGTCTTCTCCATTGGAAGGTACAGAAATCTAAATACTCTGTTGTGCACATGACCTGTGTTGTTGGTCAATTATGCTTTAAAAAACAAACAAGAAAATTTATAGAAAGATCAGATTTGTGCTTATAAGAGACAAGAGATAGGGAAGTGGAATTGGAAAAAGGTAGTCAAGGGACAAGCTTCCAGTTATAGGTAAATTATTATGTAAAAGTACAATGCAATGTACAATATGAATATATAATTGACTCTCTTATATATGAAAGTTGCTAAGAGTAAATCCTAAGGGTTCTCATTACAAGGAAAAAGGGTTTTTGTTTTTTTGTTTCTTTCTTTTGAGTCTATGTGACTCAAGTGTTGTATGTTCGTTAAAACTATTGGGGTAATTATTTCATGATTATATAAATCGAGTCATCATGCTTTTACCTTAAACATATGCAGTTGTATATGTCAATTATGTCTCAGTAAAGCTAGAAGTTAAATAAGCAAGGTGACAATATACAACCTTGACGCACTCCTTTTCCTATTTGGAACCAGTCTGTTGTTCCATGTACAGTTCTAACTGTTGCTTCCTGACCTGCATACAGGTTTCTCAAGAGGCAGGTCAGCTGGTCTGGTATTCCCATCTCTTTCAGAATGTTCCACAGTTTATTGTGATCCACACAGTCAAAGGCTTTGGCATAGTCAATGAAGCAGAAATAGATGTTTTTCTGGAACTCTCTTGCTTTCTCCATGATCCAGCGGATGTTGGCAATTTGATCTCTGGTGCCTCTGCCTTTTCTAAAACCTGCTTGAACATCTGGGAGTTCACGGTTTACATACTGCTGAAGCCTGGCTTGGAGAATTTTGAGCATGACTTTACTAGCGTGTGAGATGAGTGCAACTGTGCAGTAGTTTGAGCATTCTTTGGCATTGCCTTTCTTTGGGACTGGAATGAAGACTGACCTCTTCCAGTCCTGTGGCCACTGCTGAGTTTTCCAAATCTGCTGGCATATTGAGTGCAGCACTTTCATAGCATCATCTTTCAAGACTTGAAATAGCTCAACTGGAATTCCATCACCTCCACTAGCTTTGTTTGTAGTGATGCTTTCTAAGGCCCACTTGACTTCACATTCCAAGATGTCTGGTTCTAGGTCAGTGATCACATTATCGTGACTATCTTGGTCATGAAGATCTTTTTTGTACAGTTCTTCTGTGTATTCCTGCCACCTCTTCTTAATATCTTCTGCTTCTGTTAGTTCCATACCATTTCTGTCCCTTATTGAGCCCATCTTTGTCACCTTGCTTATTTAACTTGTATGCAGAGCACATCATGAGGAACGCTGGGCTGGAAGAAGCACAAGCTGGAATCAAGATTGCCGGGAGAAATATCAATAACCTCAGATATGCAGATGACACCACCCTTATGGCAGAAAGTGAAGAGGAACTCAAAAGCCTCTTGATGAAAGTGAAAGAGGAGAGTGAAAAGGTTGGCTTGAAGCTCAACATTCAGGAAACAAAGATCATGGCATCTGGTCCCATCACTTCATGGGAAATAGATGGAAAAACAGTGGAATCAGTGTCAGACTTTATTTTTCTGGGCTCCAAAATCACTGCAGATGCTGATTGCAGCCATGAAATTAAAAGACACTTGCTCCTTGGAAGGAAAGTTATGACCAACCTTGATAGTATATTAAAAAGCAGAGACATTACTTTGCCAACCAAGGTCCGTCTAGTCAAGGCAATTGTTTTTCCCATGGTCATGTATGGATGTGAGAGTTGGACTGTGAAGAAAGCTGATCGCCGAAGAATCGATGCTTTTGAACTGTGGTGTTGGAGAAGCCTCTTGAGAGTCCCTTATACTGCAAGGAGATCCAACCAGTCCATTCTAAAGGAGATCAATCCTGGGTGTCCATTGGAGGGATTGATGCTAAAGTTGAAACTCCAATACTTTGGCCACCTCATGTGACGAGTTGACTCACTGGAAAAGACTCTGATGCTGGGAAAGGTTGGGGGTGGGAGGAGAAGGGGACGACGGAGAATGAGATGGCTGGATGGCATCACCGACTCTGTGGACATGGGTTTGGGTGAACTCCGGGAGTCGGTGATGGACAGGGAGGCCTGGCGTGCTGTGATTCATGGGGTCGCAGAGAGTCGGACACGACTGAGTGACTGAACTGAACTGAACTGAACTGAAAGCTATAAGAGAAATGTCTTTGATCAACATATGGTCAATATTAGTTTTCTAGTCACATTTAAGAAAAATTTCATATTCTGTTGTCACTGACCTCTTTTGTACAAACATTCATGCGGTCTATCTTAATTGGTAGTATTGTTTAATACTTTATTCTCACTGATTTCTTATCTACTTGTTCTATTAATTACTTATTGATAAAGTTAAAGCCTAAAACTAAGATTATAGATATTTAAAGTTTTTACTTTATTTCTGCCAATTTTTTGCTTTATGAATTTGAAAACTGTAATATCAGTTACAACTGCATTTATTATTATTATCAATATTGTTATTGTTGTTATGAGGTGTTAATATGTACCTATGTCCAGTAACAATGTATATGACTACATTGTTGCTAGCCGATCAGTTGTGTCTGACTCTTTGTGACCCCCTGCCAGGCTCCTCTGTCTGTGGAATTCTCCAGGCAGGAATACTGGAGTGGGTAGCCATTCCCTTCTCCAGGGAATCTTCCTGACATGGGGAGCAAACCCAAGTCTCTTGCAGCTCCGGCATTGGTAGACATATTCTTTACCACTAGCGCCATTATGTAATATGATCACATCGGGCTTTCCTGGTGGTTTAGTATTAAAGAATCTGCCTGCAATGCAGGAGACCTGGGTTCGATCCGTGGGTCATAAAAATCCCCTGGAGAAGGAAATGGCTACCCATTCCAGTGTTTTTGCTTGGGGAATCCCATAGCAGAGTAGTCTGGCAGGTTACAGTCCAGGGAGTTGCAGAGTCGGACACACCTAAGCATATATATGCCTGATTATATTACAAAGTTTGGAAGATATTAAAGACTGAGCTGGAAAAATGGCAATAATATATCTGAAGAAATAAAAAGTAATTTTTTTTATAAAGGGTGAGAATTCACAAAAATGTGGATAGTTTAAAATTACCATTGCTACATTTTGAAGTTTTCTCTAACAAGCTACTTCTTAAATTCTCAACAGTTTGACATTTAAGTTCAGAGTCAGAAAATTGGGCTAAGGTGATTAGAGTAGTCAGAATTTCTAGAACAAATAGAAACAAAATACACTGACTATTAGAAGGAAGAACAGGAGAATTCAAAGGTCAGCTAATGAAATCTTGAAAGTGCAGATAGGCTCCTTGGCTCTTACCAAATTGACCACTGTTTTAATTTTTCTGGAGTCTTCTAAGACAGTGGCCATTCATCTATTTATATTCAGGTTTCATTTTTTTTTCTGTTTTTATATTCATTTTAATTTTGTGGATCTTTTCCTCCCCAGCATCCCCCCCCTTTTGGGGGGTAATATCTTTCTCTTGTTTTAACAAGGATATTAGAGGTAACGGAGGCTAATAAACATGTTCAATTTGCCATCATTAACTGCCCGGCCAGCAAATATGTCTTTGCATGAACTTCTCTACTAGCATTATTGCTACATGTGTTGCTGCAATTGCTTTCATTTGTGGAATTCTTTATTGTAAAGTCTGGCACAAAGTGGGCTTCACAAATGGTGCTAGTGGTAAAGAATTCACTGCCAGTGCAGGAAACCCAATAGACATGGTTTGATATCTGGGTTGGGAAGATCTCCTGGAGTAAGAAATGGCATCACACTCCAGTATTCTTGCCTGGAAAATTCCATGAGCAGAGGAGCCTGTTGGGCTACAGTCCATGAGCAACTGAGAACACACACACACACACACACACACACTCTCTCTCTCTCTCACTGGCACTGGTAGGCCCAAAGTCCTAAATAGAGGTAAAAATACCAGGTACAGTGTGATCAGAAAGATAGTGTGCTGCTACTAGGAGGAACAGAAACACCTTCATGTAAACTGATCGTTATACATGAAGGATTCTTAGAAGGAAGGAGCATAGAAAGACTAGAGACCATATGGAACATAGAGATTTCTATATATAGAGTAGAATGAATAAAGTCATCAGTTAGCAAAAATGCATAACCTTCTTGGAGAACTATTGTTTACCCTTTACAAAAAGGCCAGATATTCTGGCTTTATGTAAACTAGACTTTAAAAAAAAAATCTAGTTAGTTATTTTTGACTCTTCTGGGTCTTCATTGCTGCATGCAGGCTTTTTCTAGTTGCAGCACGCTGGGATTACTCTCTAATTGTGGTGTGCAGGTTTCTTGATGTCGTGGCTTCTTTTGTTGCAGAGTGTGGGCTCTAAACACGAGGGTTTCAATAGTTTTGTTATGTGGGCTGCCCGGGCTTAGTTGCCCCGTGACTTGTGGAATCTTCCCAGACCAGGGAGGTTATAAGTGTCTCCTGCATTGCAAGCCAGACTCTTTAACTACTGGACCACCTGTGAAGCCCTAGATTTCAGTTCTTAAAATTAAGAGAGTATGTTGTAAGATTCTTACAATCCCGAATTGTCTTATATAACTCCTTGTGTACAGTATACTCTTAAAAGTTGATCTACAAGAAGTTATCTTTTGCTGATCAGGATCATGGATTCTGTGGCTAGATCCTCTGGCTTCAAAGCATAGTTCCACCATTCACTACCTCTGTGATCTTGGGAAATATTACTTGATAATTGCACTCATTTCCCACATCTGCAACTGGGGCTAAGGATAGTATCTAACCCCTAGGGTTTTGTGAAAAATATCTACTTCTGTTTCACTGACTATACTAAAGCTTTTGACTGTGTAGATCACAACAAACTGGAAAAAATCTTAAAGAGATGGAAATACCAGACCACCTCCTTACCTGCTTCCTGAGAAATTTGTATGCAGGTCAAGAAGCAACAGTTAGAATTAGACATGGAGCAATAGACTGGTTCCAAATTGGGAAAGGAGTAGAGCAAGGTTGTATATTGTCACCTTGCTTATTTAACTTATATGCGGAGCACAAGCTGGAATCAAGATTGCTGGGAGAAATATCAATAACCTCAGATGTGCAAGATGACACCACCCTTATGGCAGAAAGTGAAGAGGAACTAAAGGGCCTCTTGATGAAAGTGAAAAAGGAGAGTGAAAAAGCTGGTTTAAAATTCAACATTCAAAACAACTCAGATCATGGCATCTGGTCCCATCACTTCATGGCAAATAGATGGGGAAACAATGAAACAGTGACAGACCTTATTTTGGGGGGGCTCCAAAATCACTGCAGATGGTGACTGCAGCCATGAAATTAAGATGCTTGCTCATTGGAAGAAACGCTATGACCAACCTAGATAGCCTACTAAAAAGCAGAGACATTACTTTGCCAAAATAGGTCCATCTAGTGAAAGCTATGGTTTCTCCAGTAGTCCTGTAGGGACATGAGAGTTGGACCATAAAGAAAGCTAAGCAGCGAATAATTGATGCTTTTGAACTGTGGTATTGGAGAAGACTCTTGAGAATCCCTTGCAATGCAAGGAGATCAAAGCAGTCAATCCTAAAGTAAATCATTCATGAATATTCATTGGCAGGACTGATGCTGAAGCAGAAGCTCCAATACTTTGGCCACCTGATGGGAAGAAATGATTTCATTTGAAAAGCCCTGATACTGGGAAAGATTGAAGGCAGGAGGAGAAGGGGACGATAGAGGATGAGATGGTTGGATGGCATCATTGACTCAATGGACTTGAGTTTGAGCAAGCTCTGGGAGATGGTGACGGACAGGGAAGCCTGGCGTCCTGCAGTCCATGGGGTTGCAAAGAGTTGGACTCGACTGAGTGGCTGAACAACAAAGGGTTTTGTGCTAGCTCAGTCGCTTCAGTTGTGATTGACTCTTTGTGACCCTATGGACTATAGACCGCCAGGCTCCTCTGTCCATGGGTTTCTCCGGGCTAGAATACTGGATGTTGCTGCTGCTGCTGCTGCTACTAAGTTGCTTCTGTCGTGTCCGACTCTGTGCGATCCCATAGACAGCAACCCACCAGGCTCCCCCACCCCTGGGATTCTCCAGGCAAGAACACTGGAGTGGGTTGCCATTTCCTTCTCCAATGCATGAAAGTGAAAAGTGAAAGTGAAGTCGCTCAGTTGTGTCCAACACTTCGCGACCCCATGGACTGCAGCCTACCAGGCTCCGCTCTCCTTGGGATTTTCCAGCCAAGAGTACTGGAGTGGGTTACCATTTCCTCCTTCATGGGATCTTCCTGACTCAGGGATCAAACTCACATCTCCTGTGTCTCCTGTGATGCAGGCAGATTCTTTACACACTGAGCCACCTGGAAAGCTCAACTCCTAGGGTTTGGGTGAGGTTTAAATTAGTTAATGCATGTAAATTACTCAGAATAGTACCTAGCACTTAGCAAGCACTGAGTTATTATGACTATTTTGTTATTTTATTACTATTATTATATTATCTTTGTTATTATTATTTGTGAATCTCAGAATCATAGAATCATCTGCATTTCAACTGTGCAATTCTAACTGGTTTAAAGTAGTGGTTGTACATTTTTAATGAAAGGATGTCATCATAATAAGCTTTATTCTTCCACCATTTAACATCTCTAACTGAGGCTTCTTCTATGTGTACTTCTTTAGCATTCCATGAAACAAAGTTTAAAGATTTATGAAACTTAAATATAATAATAATCATCATCTTTCTGATGAACAGTTTTCTTGTGAGATCATGATTTGAGTGCTCTGATAGAAGTTAATAAAGTAGTCACAAAGAATTCTGTCCACTTTTTACTGAAGAGGATCGTATTTAAGGCTCCATTTAATTTGCAAAATGTCAAAGAACATCAAAAAGGAAAATTTATTGTGTCAATCTTTGAAAGACATGAAATAGAAATCTCATATTAACAAGTGTTATTAATCAAAATTAGGTATTGATTTTGTTCTAGTATATCCAAATTTATAAGGAATATTGATCATCAACACCTAGATTATATAAATTGAAGTTTGAAACTTATATCCAAGAATATTTTAACCACTAGTATTTCTGCTTTATACAAATTATGGACTCCTATAAGGGTTATATGCTGCTGCTGCTAAGTCGCATCAGTCGTATCCGACTCTGTGCGACCCCATAGACGGCAGCCCACCAGGCTCACCCGTTCCTGGGATTCTCCAGGCAAGAATACTGGAGTGGGTTGCCATTTCCTTCTCCAATGCATGAAAGTGAAAAGTGAAAGGGTTATATGAATTGCAGTCATTTTCCTACATGATGAAATTAAATTAAATAAACTGGTCAAATTTATTATTAATGTTTTAAAAGTGACTAACAGTGATATTTCAATTTTTGGTATCAATAATATAAAGGTATCAGAAATAGATGATGTCACTTGAAATGAGGGCTTACTGGTGATAGAGAAATAAGCTATAATAATGTTTATTGAAAAATACAGGTAAGAGTACCAAACTTAAGAAAATGTACATGGTTATAAAAATGAGTCAGAGCATTATGGAAATCGAAGCAACAGAATTTATCTAAAGATTCAAAATGATACATAACACTTTGACTTTAGGGAGAACCTATGAGACAATCTAGAAACACAATTCCTCATTATAGTTAAGAAAATTGAAGATTGACTAAAATAGGATAAAGGCTATAATCTATGACAACACAGATTGTTTCATTAATAATATTTAAAGTATATTTGTTCATTGGTTTTAGGAAGAAAAAACACAAATAATGTACAACTCTGGTAATTAATTTCCTGAATTTATATCAAGTATTTCTAATCAGAAAAATGCTAAAATTCATAATCACTCATCAATCTATTTAGCGATGTCTATCATGGACATGTTTAAGTTTTTGCTTGTTTAAATTTGTCATTATTAAATTTTGCCCCCTTTTTTCTTTGCCATAATTCCTTTTTTCATTCAAAGCAAAATTAAGCACAATTTAAATGTACTTTATCCTTGACCTTGTTGTTCAGTTGCTAAGTTGTGGTCGACTCTTTGTGACCCCATGAACTGCAGCACTCCAGGCTTCCTTGTCCTTCACTATCTCCCAGAGTTTATTTAAACTGATGTCCACTGAGTCAGTGATGCCATCCAATCATTTCATCCTCTGTCACCCCCTTCTCCTCCTGCCCTCAATCGTACCCATTATCAGCGTCTTTTCCAATCAATCATCTCTTTGCATCAGGTGGTCAGTTATAAGTTTTGACTTTACCTTTAAATTGTTCAGCAAATATAATACCTACAAGAAGGCTGATCGCCGCAGAATCGATGCTTTTGAACTGTGGTGTTGGAGAAGACTCTTGAGAGTCCCTTATACTGCAAGGAGATCCAACCAGTCCATTCTAAAGGAGAACAATCCTGGATGTTCATTGGAGGGACTGATGCTAAAGCTGAAACTGCAATACTTTGGCCACCTCATGCGACGAGTTGACTCACTGGAAAAGACTCTGATGCTGGGAAAGGTTGGGGGCGGGAGGAGAAGGGGACGACAGAGAATGAGATGGCTGGATGGCATCACCGACTCTGTGGACATGAGTTTGAGTGTACTCCGAGAGTTGGTGATGGACAGGGAGGCCTGGCGTGCTGTGATTCATGGAGTCGCGGAGAGTCGGACACGACTGAGCGACTGAACTGAACTGAACTGAAAGGCGCAAAATATACAACACACATTGCTCAAATATTGGCTAAATTTTTAATGAAGAAAATGATATTTTCCAATAGAATGGATGGAAAGTTAAAGATCTAGGAAATATTAAAACCATGAGTATTTGTTGAGTTCTTTTCACATCAGTTAAGAAATCATTGAATATAAACAATAATATCAGCATTTACTTTTCTAAACTTCCAAGAATGGGAAAAAAATTAATTGTGAGACCAATACTCTAAACTCGGGTAAATTTATCATGAAAAGGAACGACAAAAAAAAAAAATCCAAATTAGTGTCTTTCTGTATATGTGAAGATGATAGAGAAATCGATGTAACTCTGTAACATAGATTCAAGCATTTCTTCTCCCTATGTCCAAGTATTTATTCTACTCTTGCATCGTCAAGTTTTTTTGCTTCTTCTCTATCTTAACATGGTTTGAACCTGAAATGAGGTGACCACTGTTACACAGCATGTGCTTCTGTGACTTAAAAACCTATGGCTAAGTTGTTTAAATAAGTGCTTGCTATTTCATCTCTTGTGGATTAAATGGAAACTTCTGGTAATGAGGACTGAATTTTCCCAACCTGATTTTGAGGTAAAGGAGCCAATAATATTTTATATTCTTATTTTTACCCTTTGCTCTACTTGTATTTCAAGGTAATCTTGGCTTGCGTGCTTAGTCTCTCAGTCATGTCCAACTCTTTGCGACCCCATGGACTGTAGCCCACCAGGCTCCTCTGTCCATGAGATTCTCCAGACAAGAATACTGGAATGGGTTGCCATGCCTTTCTCCAGGGGTTCTTTCTGACCCAGGAATTTAACCCAGGTGTCCCACATTACAGGCAGATTCCTTACCAACTGAGCCACCAGGGAAGTCCAATCTTGGTTTATGTATCTTAGGCTAAAGTTGGCAATATCCTTAGCTCTGTAAGGAAAGGTTCTAGAATCAGAAGGAAGTAGTAAAGTCACACTGGTGGGAAGATTGTGGACCAGCCATGTAAAATGAAAAGTTCTACTTTTTCTCTGTCCTAATCCCATTCCTAGTCCACATGTGAAGTCTTATATGCAAGCTTGTTTGTTTTTAGGGAATGGTTATCTTTTGGTCAGGCTCAAAGATGCCAGTGGTTTTCTCCATTTTGATTCTTAATATGTCTTCAACTCAAATGCTTATAGAATTCAGTGGGAGGATCTTATTGTACAAGCATCTGTATGAGATAATTGTCATGTTCATTAATCTGCTTTACCTTCCCGGATCATTAAAATAGAACATTCTTGATATTTAGGCTATTAGTGCTAAGTGAAGTCGCTCAGTCATGTCCGACTGTTTGTGACCCCATGGACTGTAGTCTACCAGGCTCTTCCATCTATGGGATTTTCCAGGCAAGAACACTGGAGTGGGTTGCCATTTCCTTCTCCAAGAGATCTTCCCAACCCAGGGATTGAACACGTGTCTCCTGGATTGTAGGCAGATGCTTTACCATCTGAGCCACCAGGGAAGTCCAGCCTCACCCAAAACCCGTTGTACATTTCAACCATAGGTTATTGTGATAACACCACATTCAAGGGTAATCATGACTTTGCTTCTGTATATCTAAGAGCTAGGTAATAATGAAGAAATTCAAAGGCAATAGAAGGAAAGCAAAAAGCAAAAGCAAAAACAAAAAAGGCCTTAGAAATTAAGTCTCATGATATATCCCCTTCTTGTTCATTTAAATACATATCTATAGTTGCACATATATATATACACATACATTTATAGGAGTATAATAAGACAAAATTATGCATACTGACTTAGAGAAATGTTATGTCAAGTGAAAATTCGTTCGTTCGTTCGTTCCGTCGCTCAGTCGTGTCCGACTCTTTGCGACCCCGTGGACTGTAGCCTACCAGGCTTCTCCGTCCATGGGATTCTCCAGGTCAAGTGAAAATAGAAAGATGCAAATTGATGGGTACAGTACGATTATATCAGTAAAAATAAGAACAAGATATTTGTATAAAGAGGGATATTGAAGAACAAAGGAGACATTTTTTATATTGGTTATTCAGTCGGGAGACTGGAAAAGTACAGGGGAAGTTGGGAGAACATATTTAGCTTTGCCTTTATATACCTTCTTCCTGTATTATTTCACTTATTGTACAATTAGAAGGTATACTTCTGCATTATAGATAAATCCAATAAAGAAAAAGTCAAATATAAATATATAGGATAGAATTTTAGAAGAAAGTATTCAACCAAAATTCTAGGTTGGCTTTGTTACTCTGGGAAAATGTTTTGTTTTACCAAATTTTGAAGAATGTTCAAAATAACATGACTTCAAGTTTTTTTCAGATAAGCATAGAAGCATAGTAGTGGAGAATTAGTCAATTGTGAATGTTGATCAGAATTCAAGATAAACATTCATGCTATCTAAATATAAATAAAATATATTTTCTTTCTCAAAGATTAGCAGCATCTTCTGGGATAAAAAACTAAGTAGAAGTGGCTCAGACACACAGGTCATTGTGGGATTTGGAAGGACCTTTGCAATAATTTTTAAAGCTATGTTCTTATTCTGCAGTCGATTTTGTGAGCTCAGTTGAAAACAACTGCTCCTGTTGTCACTCGAGAGCAGCAGAGTTCAGGTAATCTCATTCTTTGCTCTGCCCCAAAGTGCTTAACTCCTTTCTCTCTTCTGTGCACACACTCCAATCAGTACAAGGCACATTTCATTACTTCCTGAAAAATCACAATGTCAGAATCTTTTGGATTTTTAGATAACCCTAAGATCATCATAAAGGGACTTGGAAGCATCCAGCAAATCTCTCTCACAGAAACACTAATTGGACAGAGATTCTGGGCTTTTAAACTTAAGCTCTGTGTGTATTTAAGGTTGACCAAGATTAAAGTGGAAAGAGAAGAGGAAGAAAGTAATTTGCTTCCATTCACTCATCGTCTCCAGAGGAGAAATTCTCTAAAGACCAGTGTCCAAAGTTCTGCAGGCCTTTTTGGTTTGCTCTCTATTTTAGCATTATGTGATAATAATACAGGGAAATAAAATAAAAATATTCTATATTCTACTGTGTCCTCTCAAAAAAACAGAAAGATAAAACCTAAAGAGAATGTTAATATGCAGATGCAAACACAGAGACACAAAACACTGAATACATGGAAGGGAGGAAGCAAGCAAGGAGGAGAGGGAGGAGGGAAGGGAGGAAAGGGTGACAAAGAAGAAAAAGAGAATGAGGGAAAAAAAGACAGGAAATCAATCTCACAAGAGAAGAGTAGAAAAGGAGAAAAAATATAATCAACAAGTAAATTTGATACTTGTCTCAAGTAACTGTATTTTTTATGCATGCATGCATCAATCACTTCTGTCATGTCTGACTCTCTGTGATGCTATGGGCCGTAGCTGATGGACAGGCTCTTCTGTCTATGGGATTCTCCAGGTAAGAGTATTAGAGTGGGTTGCCATGCCCTCCTCCAAGGAATCCTCTTAACCCAGAATTCAAACCTGCATCTCTTAGGTCTCCTGCACTGCAAGGTGGGTTCTTTACCACTAACACCACCTCATAGCCTGTATTTATTGACTATAAACAATGGCTGATGCAATGCACCAGATTGACAGTGCAGCAGGAAGTAGTTACAGGGCATATCTCTTCCTTGAATAATATAGAGGTGAAAGAAAATAAGTGAAAAGAGGAGGATTCAGATCTGAAAATATATCGAAAAGTGTAAGATAAAGCTCCTTGATGATTTCAATACTGGCAACCAAGAAAAGTGCAGTGCTCTCATGTTATAGGCACTCAAAACATGATAGATGCCTGCCTCTTTATCAGGCAGTAAATTTGCAACACACATCTCCTGTGTGGGATTGTGTGGGATTGTCTGTGGGATTATGTGTTCCCTAAAATCTTAGAAGAGCCAACAGGATATTTGAAAGACATTTTGCTGTATTTTACCACTACAAACAAAACAGGCAACAAGTCCTAAAAAGGCTAATAATATCAGAATTGAACAAGACAGTTTTTTCAACTACATATTCTTATATAATTACTAGGCTAAATATATTATATTCAAATTATGTACTAACATATAATATTGTAGTAGTGAGAAAGGGAGAGTGAGATAATGATAAATAGGAATATATATACACCTAAGTCTTACAAAGAATTCAAATTACTTTCCAAAAGAGTCAGACACAACTGAGCGACTGAACTGAACTGACTGAAATCTTACAAAGAATTCAAATTTCTTCTCCAAAATAATTTTTAAAAGAAATTGAGTTATATTACACAAAATCTTTAATTTTAATATAACTATGAATCTTAGAAAACATCCTACATCCTTTATCTGATTGATTCTGTACTTTCTGTCCAGTTCAGTTCAGTCACTCAGTCATGTCTGGCTCTTTGTTTTAGTGAGTTACATTATTAAGGAATTTTTTTATCATAGTAGTTAAAGTTCTGTGATATTCTTATCAGGATTATATGCTGACAACTGCTGTACTCAGAAATATACTGATGCTAATATTTTTTACTATAAATTTTACACATTCATATAAAACACTTCTCTATGCTTACCTAAATAAGCAGCTTTTATCTAAAGACTATATAAAGTTAATCTTATCTAGTCACCCATACATCAGTTTTCTAGATAACTTACAAAAGCTTACATTTTACCTTCAAATGACTTTTTACCTCTCCCTCCACTTTCTAAATAGAATATAGAACACCAGATCATGTCATAATATAAAGTATAACTTTAAAGCTATTGATATGTGATATTTCACAGCCAGACACAGTTAACCATTAATTGTATTTATACAATATAGTATAAAAAAGTTGGCTAAACTCTAATTCACTCAACTCCATTGTTATATGTACTCATAAAGAGTTCAAGTTTTCATGCATGCTTCACAACTTCTCTCTTGTGCCTATGGTTTCCACAGTCTTTCTCTGCTTATAGTTTTCTGTTCTTTAAAAATTAATTAATCTGGGGACTTTCCTGGTGGTCCAGTGGTTGAGAACCTGCCTTCCACTGCAGGGTATGCAGGTTTGATCCTTGCTTAGGGAACTAGATCCTACGTACTGCAAAAAATAACTAGTGTAGCCCCTAAAAATAAGTAAATTAAGAAAAACTTAATGTCTATCTAACAGATATATTGGAGGATGAAATGGCAACCCACTCTAGTATTGTTTCCTAGAGAATCCCATGGACAGAGGAGCCTGGTGGGCTGCTGTCCATAGGGTCGCACAGAGTTGGACATGACTGAAGCGACTTAGCAGCAGCAGCAGCAGCAACATATATATTAATATAACTAATATGTCTAGTTAGTTTTATCTAATATAATCTAACATATATATTAGGATTCCAGAAAAACATCAACTTCTGCTTTATCAACCACGCCAAAGTCTTTGACTATGTGGATCACAACAAACTGTGGAAAATCCTTAAAGAGATGGGAATACCAGACCATCTACTTGACTCCTGAGAAACCTGTATGCAGGTTAAGAAGCAACAGTCAGAACCAGACAACAATGGAATCATTCCAAACTGGAAAAGGAGTAAGTTAAGGCTGTATATTATCACCCTGCTTATTTAACTTGTATGCAGAATACATCATGTGAAATGCTGGGCTGGGTGAAGCACAACCTGGAATCAAGATTGACAGGAGAAATATGAATAACCTCAAATATGCAGATGACACCACCATTATGGCAGAAAGTGAAGAGGAACTGAAGAGCCTCTTGATGAAATTGAAAGAGGAGAGTGAAAAGGCTGGCTCAAAACTCAACATTCAGAAAACTAAGATCATGTCATATGGTCCCATCACTTCATGGGAATAAGATGGGGAAACAATGGAAACAGTGACAGACTTTATTTTCTTGGACTCCAAAATCACTGTCGATGGTGACTGCAATCATCAAATTAAAAGACACGTGCTCCTTGGAAGAAAAGCTATGACCAAACTAGACGGCTTATGAAAAAGCAGAGACATTGCTTTGCTGTCAAAGGTCCATTACTTTGCTGACAGAAAAAGCTATGGTTTCTCCAGTAGTCACGTATGGATGTGAGAGCTGGACCATACAGAAGGTTCAGCACCGAAGAACTGATGCTTTTGAACTGTGGTGTTGGAGAAGACTCTTGAGAGTCCCTTGGACATCAAGGAGATCAAAGAAGTCAGTCCTAAAGGAAATCAGTCCTGAATATTCATTGGAAGGACTGATGCTGAAGCTAAAGCTCCAATATTTTGGCCACCTGATGTGAAGAACTGACTCATTCAAAAAGACCCTGATGCTCAGAGAGTTGAAGGCAGGAGGAGAAGGGGATCACAGACTATGAGATGGTTGGATGGCATCGCTGACTTGAGTTGGTGGTGGATAGGGAGGCCTAGTGTGTTGCAGTCCATTGGGATAGCAAAGAGTCAGACACATGACTGAACGACTGAACTGAACTGAACACAGTATACTAATGCATATATATGAAATTTAGAAAGATGGTAACGATAACCCTGTATACGAGACAGCAAAAGAGACACAGATGTATAGAACAGTCTTTTGGACTCTGTGGGAGAGGGCAAGGGTGGGATGATTGGGAAAATGGCATTGAAACATGTATATTATCATAGGTAAAATGGATCACCAGTCCAGGTTCGATGCATGATACAGGATGTTCAGGGCTGTTGCACTGGGATGACCTTGAGGGATGATATGGGGAGGGAGGTGGGAGGGGGGTTCAAGATGGGGAACACATGTACACCCGGGGTGGATTCATGCCAATATATGGCAAAACCAATACAATTATGTAAAGTAATTAGCCTCCAATTAAAATAAATAAATAAATTCATGGCTGCAGTGACTGTTCACAGTGATTTTGGAGCCCAAGAAGAAAAAAAAAGAAATGATAGATTTCAGGCATCTGAAAGAACACCATGGTAATGATCTCTCAAAATCTCCCATCAATGCAACAGAAGTCAGCTTTTGCAAGTTCTGAAAATTAATCAGACTATGACAATCCAAGGTGAATTTGTTTTAGAAAAATGGCAGGATCACAGTAGAAAGTATTGCCAATTTTCAGATCATGTTCCAAGTCCCTGATTATTCAGGCAAACCATTGTTTACATCTCAGAAAGAGGGGCCTGGCTAAAACTCCATTGACTGCCTTATCTCCATAAGCCCCAACTCTGACTGGAGAGCCAGAGTGACATTTTGGTTTTCCAGGAATGAGTGTCAGTTCAAAACCAGGGTTTGATAATCTCTGAAAGTTCTGATTATTCCCTATACCAAGTGTGCAGTCACCCTGGTAAAAGGTAGGAGTTCCATTTGGAAAAGTCTGGGAGAAAGATTAACCACATAAATTTTTGGTACCATACTATGGTCCTTCATCAAGGGACGCTAACCTCCTTTTCATCCAAAGAGTTCTGGATCTGTAAACTGACTAAAATCTGAGGATTGAAGAAAGATTAAGGCTTCTGTTCCTATGATTCAGGTTAAAATATGAATCTATAATAATCAATACAGTGTTGATTACAGTAATACATGTATTAGCATGAGGATCAATTTATAGATCAATAGAACTGGATTTGGAATCCAGAAAGAAACCCACAATATTATTAATCTATTTTCAACAAGGGTAACATGATGATTCAATGGAGAAAGAATTACCTTTTCAACAAAGAATGATGGGGCAGCTTGATATTCATAAAATAGAATGAAGTCAAACAAAGATCTCATACCATATACAAGAATAACTTCAATGTTTATCAAAGATCTAAATGTAAGAGCTAAACTCTAAAACTTTTTTTGGTTTCACTTTTTTTAAAATGTATTTTGTTTAGTTGATTTGCAATATTGTGTTGATATATGCTGTACAGCAAAATGATTCAATTAAGCTATATATATATATGTTATTTTTCATATTCTTTGCCATTTTTGTTTATTACAAGATATTGAGTACAATCCCCTGTGCTATATAGTAGGACCTTGTGTTTAACCATTTTATATATACTAGTATGGGTCTGCTACTCCCAAACATCCAATCCATCCTTTCCCTGGTTCCCCCATGCTAATCGCAAAGTCTGTTCTCTATGCCTGCGAGTTTGTTTCTGTTTCACAGGTAAGCTCATTTGTATCATATATTAGATTCCACATATAAGTGATATAATATGGTATTTGACTTTCTTCTGTCTTACTTCTTTCCAGAAAATGAATGATTTCAATTCACCTTTAATGTGGAAATACTTTTAACAAACAATAATGGTGAAAGGAGCAAAAGAAAGTAGGATCAATGTGTGCTAAGTCACAGAGGAGAAGAAATACAAGATACAAAAGTCAGACTAAACAGAACAGAAGTAGAGAATGCCATAAAGTACTCAGAGAGTTTAAGTATGGGGAGAGAAATTTGAGTTACATTGTAGAACATCTTAGAGGGCTTCCCAAGAAGCTCGGTGTTAAAGAATCTGCCTGCTTGGGCAGAAGTCACAGGAGACAAGGGTTCAAACCCTGGGTCAGGAAGATCCTCTGTGGGAGGAAATGGCAGTCTGCTCCAGTATTCTTGCCAGGATAATCCCATGGACAGAGTAACCTGGTGGACTACAGTCCCTGGGTCTCAAAGAGTCAGACATGACTGAGCAAGTATGCACATAGAACATCTCAGTTTTAAGTTAAGCTTGTTGGTATTATTATTATTAGCAATGAAGAGCTACTGCCAGCTTTGATCAGCAGACTAGATTAATATGTTGGAAATATATTAATGCATTATTGTGTGTTGAAATATTTGATAGAGGAAATATTAGAGGGAGGAAGTGAAAGAGGGTTACTAACTGGAGGCCTATTCTAACAGACCAGGTGAAAGATGATACTGTGTTGTGTGCTTAGTCGCTCAGTCATGTCTGACTCTTTCTGCCCCATGGACTGAGGCCCACCAGGCTCTTCTGTCCATGGGATTCTCCAGGTAAGAATACTGGAGTGGGTTGCCATGCCCTCAAGGCCCTAGTAACTAGTAAGAAGGGATTATTGCTTAGGTAAATTTAACAAATCACAGTATATTATAAATAAAAGATGGGAGAATGAGGGGAGATTTAGCAATAATGCTTAAATTACTTAGAAAAGGTAACTATTATTCAGAGGTCAGTGTGTATACCTTCTGACCTGTGCTGGGCTACAACATTTATTATTTGTTGTGCTAGGAATATAAATATATATACAAGTAGACATGAAATCCAGCACCTAGGTGATGACCTGGACAATTCCATGACTTTGGTAACACATCTATATACACATACAAATTACAAATTTATGCACTAATCGTGTTCTTCATTTCCCTCATCACCAACTGCCTGCCTGAGTTCCTTTCCCTCGGCTTTCTGTTCTCTCCTTTCCAAAATACCAGAAGTCATTGGCCAACTAACCCATGCCAGTAACTGATAATATATCTTGCCCTATAGCACTAAAAATAGTCATTTTCAAAGGATTTCTGCAAACACAGTTGTTGTGCTTCAAAAGACTGATGCCTCTGGACAGAATTTAGATAGTTAGAAATTATCAACAAGGAAAGTCTTGCAGAGTCATGGATCTTAGAGCTGTCTCTCAATGCCCCATTGTACTATATAAGGTAAGCCACTGCTTGATCTACCTAAGATTTCTTATAAGCAACACACCAAAGGAAATATATCTTATAGATTGTTATTGTCAAAAACCTGATACCAAATTTTTTTGTTATAAATCAACTTATTCATTTCAGAAGTTTAAAAGAATGCCACTGGCTCTTGATTTTTATATGAATCAATTCATTATATAAGTCCTCATATTAAGTATGAAAAGAAAGAATTTAAATGTATATATATAGCATTAATTCAATTTTAAAAGTTATATATGCATGTATATTCAGAAAGGCATCCAAAGAAAGATTAAAAGCGGTTGCCTCTGAGTGGTAAGTTTAAATGTGATTTCAAGTTTATTCTTTATTCTTTGTTGTATTGTTCAAATTACCCATAATGAACGTGTATTATTTTTATAATCTAAGAAAGTAGATTTAGAGGAAGTAAAAGGGTTATTCATCACACAATACATTTGTGGAATAGAATTCACTTGGCCTTAAAGGCATAAAAAATTCCCACCCCAAAGACAGCCTGGAAGGAAATGTATCAGTGCCAACACAGCAACCCCCCAGACTTCTGTGTAGATTGGTGCCATTGTGCACTAACATTACCCTCACAACGACCTGCTCAGTCTCTCGTAGCAACTATTGAATTCTGACTGAGGCCACTCCTGTTCATTCTCTTGCCTACTAGCGTAAGTCACTTGGTCGGGCACAGCTTAATTCTTGACTGTGGATTTTGTGAACTCCTCTTATAAAATGGTACAATTACTGCAGGTCATGAACATCAAATGCCACTAACACTTCCAGCTGTGACCACGGAATAGCCTCCCAACAGAAGTACTGCAACATGGTAATAATAACATCCCAGCTGTAGCCACAATCACCGAAATCACTGACAGTGTCAATAATGTATAAAACCCCATGGAAACTCAACTGTACTTGCCAAAAGGCATTCATCAATTTCACTGCCTTTTATCTACCATTTAAAATGGTCTGGTTTTAGTGTTAGGGTTTTAAAATAAATGACTAGGGTAAATAGGCCCTGGCTGAATTGCTCACTATCTGCTTTGAATTGCTTCTCTAAATGTTGGGGACGTGAAGTTCAGCCTTAACCACTCAAGTACAATCTGTAACCACTACATGTTAGGTGAAGGGATGTGAGCAAAGAGAGTTGAGTGTCTAGAGAGGTGAAATTTACTAAGCCCCTTTATAGCTTCAGTTCATTTAAAACATTGCAAAGGACATTGTGAGAATACAGGAGAGGGAGCAGCTTTGACTTCTCAGAAGCCATTCAGCTTTCAGGAAAATCCAAGGGACTGAAAATGCAGGAAGACCAAAGAGAAAAGGTCTATTTTTACAAATGTTAAGAATAATAAACTGTAACTCTCGCTATACCTCACTATAGTGTTTTCCTGCATTTGCTCGAAAACGTTGTAGAGAAGATAGAACAATTGCTTAGAAAGTTTAAGCAGACTTAAATAACTGTTACTGACAATATAAAAAACTGAAACAAAAATCAAAGTGATGGTTTGTTATATTTAAAAAAACTATTAAATATCATACACTTTCAACATAGTGGCCATTACTATTACTTTAATTTGTGTAATTATTTCACTAGTTATAACTCTTTCAAATATATTAGCTCAGTTGATTCATCACATAACTCCGTCAAGTTTTATTGTCCCCACGTATTGCAGGTAATAATACATATTTCAGAGAGACTGGAATGATATACCCAATATTTCACAGCTAGTTAGAAAGCAAACTAAACACAAGAACATTGATATCCAGTGACACCAGCCATTCACATCTATGAAAACCTATCTCTCCTTGACTATGTGCTTCTTGTTATAGATAAATAACTATACATATCAAGCTCCAGAAAACTGTAATCCCAGACTTTAGAATGTGCAAACCTTCACATGGTTTTCTCTCTTCTAGGAAAACAGTGAATTTTTGACTAGCAGGACAAATCCCCTGAGAAAAGAGGCAGGAAAAGGACTTTGCAGAGTAGCAAGCAGCAAACAAGAAATAAGTGGTGAAACTAGAGCCTATTATACAAAGTGAAATAAGTCAAAAAGAGAAAAACAATTATCATATACTAACATATACTATTGGGGCTTCCCTGGTGGCTCAGAGGTTAAAGCGTCTGCCTCCAATGCGGGAGACCCGGGTTCGATCCCTGGGTCGGGAAGATCCCCTGGAGAAGGAAATGGTAACCCACTCCAGTATTCTTGCCTGGAGAATCCCATGGACGGAGAAGCCTGGTAGGCTATAGTCCACGGGGTCGCAAAGAGTCGGACACGACTGAATGGAACGGAACATATACTATTATATACTAATTATTGTATACTAGCTAAACACTTTTCATACACTAACAATTATCATATACTAACTAGATTCCATGAATCTAGAAAAATGGTACTGATGAACCTATTTGCAGAGCAGAAATGGAGACACAGACATTGAGAACAGACTTATGGACATGGCTCAGGGGAGCAGGGGAGGAGAGGGTGGGAGGCATGGAGAGAGTAATGTGGAAACATATACTGCCATATATAAAGTAGATAGCCAATGGGAATTTGCTGTATGACTAAGGGATCTCAAACCAGGGCTTGGTAACAACCTAGATGGGTGGGCTGGGAGGGATGTGGGAGGGATGTTCAAGTGCTAGAGACATGGGTAAACCTATGGCTGATTCACGTTGATGTTTGATAGAAATCAATGCTATACTGTAAAGCAATTATGCTTCAATTAATAATAAATACATTTTTAAAACTGGAAAAGAAAGAATATATAGAAAGAATAGTGAATCTATAGATAATTGAACACTTAAAAATTTTTTTAGATTTATTTATTTTAGTTGGAGGCTAATTACTTCACAATATTGTAGTGGGTTTTGCCATACATTGACATGAATCAGCCATGGGTGTTCATGTGTTCCCCATCCTGAGCCCCCCTCCCACCTCCCTCCCCATCCCATCCCTCAGGGTCATCCCAGTGCACCAGCCGCGAGCACCCTGTCTCATGCATCAAACCTGAGCTAGTGATCCATTTCACATATGATAATATGCTTGTTTCAATGCTATTCTCTCAAATCATCCCACCCTTGCCTTCTCCCACAGAGTCCAAAAGACTGTTCTATACATCTGTGTCTCTTTTGCTGTCTCACATATAGGGTCATTGTTACCATCTTTCTAAATTCCATATATATGCGTTAGTATACCGTATTGGTGTTTTTCATTCTGACTTACTTCACTCTGTATAATAGGCTCCAGTTTCATCCACCTCATTAGAACTGTTTCAAATGTATTCTATTTAATGGCTGAGTAATATTCCATTATGTATATGTACCACAACTTTCTTATCCATTTGTCTGCCAATGGACATCTAGGTTGCTTCCATGTCCTGGCTATTATAAACAGTGCTGCGATGAACATTGGGGTACAAGTGTCTCTTTCAATTCTGGTTTCCTCAGTGTGTATGCCCAGCAGTGGGATTGCTGGGTCATATGGACTTCTATTTCCAGTTTTTTAAGGAATCTCCACACTGTTCTCCATAGTGGCTGTACTAGTTTGCATTCCCACCAACAGTGTAAGAGGGTTCCCTTTTCTCCACACCCTCTCCAGCATTTATTGTTTGTAGACTTTTGGATAGCAGCCATTCTGACCAGCGTGAGATAGTACCTCATTGAGGTTTTGATTTGCATTTCTTTGATAATGAGTGATGTTGAGCATCTTTTCATGTGTTCGTTAGCCATCTGTATGTCTTCTCTGGAGAAATGTCTGTTTAGTTCTTTGGCCCATTTTTTGATTGGGTCATTTATTTTTCTGGAATTGAGCTGCAGGAGTTGCTTGTGTATTTTTGAGATTAATTCTTTGTCAGTTGCTTCATTTGCTGTTAATTTCTCCCATTCTGAAGGCTGTCTTTTCACCTTGCTTATAGTTTCCTTCATTGTGCAAACACTTTTAAGTTTAATTAGGTCCCATTTGTTTATTTTTGCTTTTATTTCCATTACTCTGGGAGGTGGGTCATAGAGGATCCTGCTGTGATTTATGTCAGAGAGTGCTTTGCCTATGTTTTCCTCTAGGAGTTTTATAGTTTCTGGTCTTACATTTAGGTCTTTAATCCATTTTGAGTTTATTTTTTGTGTATGGTGTTAGGGAGAGTTCTAGTTTCATTCTTTTACAAGTGGTTGACCAGTTTTCCCAGCACCGCTTGTTAAAGAGATTGTATTTTCTCCATTGTATATTTTTGCCTCCTGTGTCAAAGATAAGGTGTCCGTAGGTGCGTAGATTTATCTCTGGGCTTTCTATTTTGTTCCATTGATCTATATTTCTGTCTTTGTGCCAGCACCACACTGCCTTGATAACTGCAGCTTTGTAGTATAGCCTGAAGTTAGGCAGGTTGATTCCTCCAGGCCCATTCTTCTTTCTCAAGATTGCTTTGGCTATTCGAGGTTTTTTGTATTTCCATACAAATTGTGAAACTATTTGTTCTAGTTCTCTGAAAAATACCATTGGTAGATTGATAGGGATTGCATTGAATCTATAGATTGCTTTAGGTAGTATAATTGAACTTTTATGTGCATTTGTTATTAATTCTTCCAGTAAAAATTTATAAAGCAACTTGAATGGCAAGGATTTTGTCAAAGCTAAGGTAATCAGGGTAATCAGGAATAATATATTTGTCCCTGGCCGAGGTTTGTAATTTAGAAGAGGCAATAGAAATAAAGATAAATAGCAATGCATATACATTAAGAAACTGCAAAATTTGACATACGTTATGAAGGAAACTGAGCTTGGGGATAAAGAATAAAAAAGATAAAGATCATAATTCTGATAAGATAGCCCAAGAATGTATTTATAAGAAGGTGGCATTTAAGCCAAAATGAAAGATATTTACCCAATTAATAAGCATACACTTCACAATGGAGAAAATGAATTTTCAATACAGATATAAATTATCTTTCAAAAATTGAAAATCATCGAGATTTGACACAGCATTTTGAGAAGTCTACTTTAGAAGTTAAAATCATTTGATCAAAATGCTCTACTAGGACATTATGAAAGAAAGCATAAATTCTGTTAAATGTAAAGTTGTCTAAATGTGAAAAAGTGGAAAACAAAATTCACTTCTGTTGGTAGCCTTCCAAAAACTGTCTCCACTGCCAATGAATGAGATTAAAACTGTGTTTGAATTGAAAGCTTTATATGCTACTTTCCTCATGTAGGTATAATTTCACATACCCTAGCACAGTTTTTAAATGTGGTGCTTTAGGTTGATTGTGTTTTAGAAGCTGTCAAGCTGAATATGCAATGTATTCCAACAGGAAAGAGAATTATGACTTGTTCCCTTGTGAGTGTGATACTTGTCCTTGCATTGTTAAGAATCAAAGACATAAAATTCTTATTGAGCTCATTATTCTAGACTTCAACATTTTTTTCAATGCATGTGAATAACCCAATATTCGATGTGATTTAATTATACAAGTTCTACTCTAGTTTAAAACAGCATATTCTAGAATTGCCCTAAATATAAAGCTGAAATGAACTAGCTTATTACATTTCCCACCTTCCATAATATCAATATATTCATGTTATTTGTTTTCAAGCAAGTTTTATTTGTTTCAAATTTGTAGTAGATTTCATGATACTACACTACATTGAGCTCTGGCCACTGTCTAAACCGATGTAGCAAGTTCCAGGAGCTGAAATAAGCCAGACAATGATTTATTGGAGTTTTGTGAAGACGAAAAAGCTATCGTTCAAAGCTGAAATTTTATATCTTAGGTGTTTTCAAATAAAGACTGAATACTCATCCATTAGAGCATTAAAGTTATATTCTTATGCTCTGAAGTTCTTCCTATAGTCCTATGATGTAAGATGCATCTATTTGAAATTATGACACCAGTTGAATTGACAAAAATGAACTATTTAGAGAAATATTTTTAAACCACTTTGAACACCATGTCAATATAAGCTATAATCTACAAAATTCAATAAAGTAAAACCTTGATATACTAGTTTTAATAATATAATATTTTAATTAATAAAGGAGATAATAATATTTGTAACAATTGGAAAAAGCATTCATTTCTGAGATAAGGTATGCCAGCTTTCAGGAACAAAGAAGCATGGTATTTTGGAAAGCAAAATGAGTGGCAATAGGAAGCTTAGTTTTGTTTTTAGTTCTACCACTAACTAATTTTTCAATATTGTGCATTTCCTTAACCCCTTTGGTCTCTGCTTTCTGTACCTAGATAGGAGTTGGAAGATATACAAATTTCTTCCAACAATGTG
Organism: Moschus berezovskii; assembly: GCF_049115385.1. Lineage (NCBI taxonomy): Eukaryota > Metazoa > Chordata > Mammalia > Artiodactyla > Moschidae > Moschus > Moschus berezovskii. The sequence continues at coordinate 97,850,423 of NC_142461.1, forward strand.
GTTCTTGGAGAGAGTGCAAATTTCTTTTAATCATGAAAGAAAGAAAGAAAGAAAGTGAAGTTGCTCAGTCGTGTCCGACTCTTTGAGACCCCATGTACTGTAGCCTACTAGGATCCTCCATCCATGGGATTTTCCAGGCAAGAATACTGGAGTGGGTTACCATTTCCTTCTCCAGGAGATCTTCCCAACCCAGGGTTTGGTCCTGGGTCTCCCACATTGAGGGAGATGCTTTAACGTCTAAGCCACCAGGGAAGTCTCATGACTAAGGAAATAATTGGGATTCCCAGGTGGCACAGTGATAAAGAATCTGCCTGCCGATGAAGGATACATATGGATATGGGTCCAATCACTGACTGGGGAAGATCCCCTGGAGTAGGAAATGGCAACCTACTCCAGTATTCTTTACTGGAAAATCCCATGGACAGAGGATCCTGGAGGGTTACAGTCCATTGGGTCACAGAGTTGGACATGACTAGCACACACACAAGGAAATAATTACTGTGTGTGTGTCATTCTCTCTTTATCTGCTTATAATTTATATTTGTCATGTAGTAGATTAGCTAATGATATGGGTTTTAGAAATAGATCACCTAGGTTTGAATTTTTTCTCCCTCTAAATGATCACTAAGTGTAGTCTTGTATAAATGTCTTAATTTCTCTGTACCTCAGTCTTTTAATCAGTGCAGTAGTGATTATACTGGTACTGAATACACAGATTGTCATGGGGACTAACTGAGTTTGCACATGTAAAACTATTTAAATGGTTTCTGACTCATAGTAAACATCATTCAATAAATGTTAACTATTTTTGTCTTTTTGAATCTTCCATTGTGTTTACATTTTAACTCATTTGGGAATAAGTATGATATAAAAATGGAGCCATGGATCTATGTTTTACTAAAAGCACTGAGATATATAAATGTGCCTGTGCATAAGGGATGATGATTCATATAAACAGACTTTTAGGCTATTGTTCAAATTAACTTTTTCAACAGGAAGACTTTTTTAAACTTGTCTATGGTTTACTTTGTAATTAATTTTATGTAAATATAAAATTTTGGGCTTTTTAATTTGATCCACATAATAGACTTCCTTAATTTTGAAAATATACCCAGAAATGAAATCACACATATCATGTAAAATATTTATACATATAAATATAATATATATATATCATTAAAATATTGCTACTTACTTATCTACATTCAAATCAATTATTATTTCAGACTTCATATTCTCTAATGAAAAAGAAGCTTTTTCCCAAAGCTGCAATGACTTCAAATTGTTGTCTCTGATCACATGCCATATTTTCCACAAACATGATTGAATCCTTTAAATGATGGAGTACTTGTGGGTGCCTAACATAGATGCTTAGAAGTGGCAACTTTGTCCAAACACTTTAAGCCTGTCTTCTTTTATTCGTACTTTCTTTTCTGACCTGGATCTGGCTGCCAGTGCACAGGAAAGAAATTACAAAGGCTTCTCAGTCACTGTGACTCGGGCTCCTTTTGCACCACAGCATTTGTCATTGCCAAAACAGCAGAGTTTAATTAAGTGTTGTGAGCAGCCTAGTGAGAAACACACTTTAAATTAAACCTCTGTACATGCAGCTATTGGTTCTTTACCTCCTGAACAATCAGCGGGGTGTTAGGCATAAATTCCGTCTCTCAAGGGAAACACAGCTCCACGCACCTCTAGCGATTCATAAATGATCCTGCTTCCTCAAAACCATATCTTATTAAAGCGCGTTTAATTATTTCTAAGTTTTAAACACCGATAGATGAAGGCGATAATTAATGTGCCTACGACCAAACATTTTATTTACTCGATATATTAATGGTATTATCAAGAAAATATGCCACAGTTTCAGGTTTAACAAAATTACATGGCAAATTATCTTTTGATGCATCAAGCAATCGTTAATATAATGGAATAAATTATTTTAACACCTCAGTGCTAATGGATGAGTAAAAGAATATAAGCATTTTAATTTTCAGAATGTTTTTGCAATTACACATTTCAGGAGACACTTAAATCAATGATGAAAACATGTGGAATTTTAGAAACTGAAACAAAAGAGCAATTTAGAAGTGTGAATGTGGATTTCTTAAATACAATGCATATAAGTAGTGTTACTGGTCTAACAGCAAAGTTCTGGCACAATGTGTGAAAAGCAAAATAATTGATACTGAAAATTAACTTTCTAGAGCCTCAATCCCACTTAAAATATCACATTTAGATTTTTGTTTAATGAAAAATAGAATGAAATGTAAGTTTTAAATCCACTTGGTTAAATACAGTCTCATATAAAATAATGGTGATGATTTTTCTCAACTGAGAAAAGTTTATCAGTGCAACTGAACAGTCAGGATAGATGACCATATCCATAAAATATTATTGATTTGTTCCACAGCACCATGGGGTATTTTCACACTCTGGAGGACATTTTCAAGATAGGCCTGCTCTACAGAGATGCAGAAAAGATGAAAAGTAGAATTAGGCACAGATATTTACTTGTTCTCTGTTAATCTGGACCCTATATCTTATCTTTTATGTTTGGCAAATTTCTATAAGGTTGATGCTGCTGAAAACTTTCTGTTGATTAGGAAGTTCTCGCCTGAGATTTTGGAAGACAAGGAAAGAATGGATCATTACCATAAAATCATTTAACTATAGCTTTACTAGAAGGTGACTCTAGAATCTCTGTCAACACTGATTTTAGTCTTTTCATTCCATGCTTATTACAAGTAGGTGAAGTAGATTTTACTGATTATATTTAAATATGCAAAAGAAGGTAAACATGCAGTAACACAATTGAAATTAGGGAGAAATCTAAAATATTTCAAGTTTGAAGTATTACTTTTTCTTGTAGTGATAGTGATTAGCCTTAGTTGATATAATTTATCCTAGTAATCTGTAATTGTTCATTTAAATTAGTAAGTTGGTATACTATATTTCACAGGCTGAATGCCAAAGAATTGATGCTTTTGAATTGTGGTGTTGGACAAGACTCTTGAGAGTCCCTTGGACTGCAAGGAGATCCAACCAGTCCATTCTAGAGGAGATCAGTCCTGGGTGTTCATTGGAAGGACTGATGCTAAAGCTGAAACTCCAATACTTTGACCTCCTCATGTGAAGAGTTGACTCGTTGGAAAAGACTCTGATGCTGGGAGGGATTGGGGGCAGGAGGAGAAGGGGACGACAGAGAATGAGATGGCTGGACGGCATCACTGACTCGATGGACATGAGTTTGAGTGAACTCCGGAAGTTGGTGATGGACAAGGAGGCCTGGCGTGCTGTGATTCATGGGGTCGCAAAGAGTCAGAAACGACTGAGTGACTGAACTGACTGAACTATATTTCACTTTTTTGGTGAGGATGTCAAGAGACTATACATGCTTGATGATTTTAGGAATGTATCCTGGATTACCATTGTGTGTGTTAGTCAGTCAGTCATGTCTGATTCCTTGTAACCCCATGGACTATAGCCCACCAGGTTCCTCTGTCCATGGAATTCTCCAGGCAAGAATACTGGACTGGGTTGCCATGCCCTCCACCGGGGATCTTCCCAACCCAGGAATCAAACCTGGGTTTCCCACATTGTGGGCAGAATCTTTATCATCTGAGCCACCTGGGAATATCATTTAAGGTGCTAAAATAATGTATAAGATAGTTAATAATTACATATACTAATAACATCCTAACAAATGGATAGATTCACATTTTTTGTGTATAATTTCTGCAGTCTTTCTCAGGGTATACATGCAGTCACTTTAAATGGCTGTTTAACTTTTCTTCCACTTTCTTCATTTATAATTATGTTATCCATTTCCTTCACTTTCTCTGTTTGTCCTCTAAATTCCCCACTCTTACTGTAATTGAGAATAGCAGTGAAAAACTGACAAGCCACAACACAAAAATCTGGACTAGAACATGAAGAATTACATCAGCCATGTAAAGGCAGAAATCACTTACAGGAGCTGTAGGTCACTTTGCTTAATGGATGACCCTGGTGCTCAAAAATATTTCTGTCTCACATTCTTAAATTATTTTATTTGCTGGTTTTACATAAATGGATGTTTTACCAATGATAGATTAATTTGTTTTAACAAGCATCCTCTTTAAAAATGAAAATACCTTCGGGAAGATTTAGTGACTAATATTCCCACATTAATATGAATAGGTTTAATTAGGCTGCTTCCCCCTAAACTCTGAGCTGATATTTGCTGCACTGGGGAAAAAGACGCTTTGAGTTGTGAAAAAGACATAGTCATCAATCCTAAAACTTAATGATAGTTTGAAGACTAAGTGATGAAGAAGGGAAGGAAGGTGTTTGTTAACATAATGACCAAAAGCAGAGGGGCTAGGAAGCTAGAGTTTTTCTAGGTTCAAATTTCAGCTCTATCACAGGTTAACAGTGTAGCAGTGGACAAGTTAATTACCTGCCTTCTCCTAATAGGAAAGATGATAGTTATATGCCTGCCTTATAACATTGTTTTGAAAATTAAGTAAGTTAATGGACATAAAATTTTCAGCACACAAGATTTATAAAAATGGCAGCAAATTCTGTTGGACTCCTTTGGTGAGGAAAAGTATTAGGCAATAATTCTTTAACACACTGAAGTCAGATGAATCAAAGATTTTGTTAAAAACCACTTATTTCTTGAGTTCTTCTCTAACTTAGTTATCAACATATAATGAAGTATATTCAAATATTTTTCCTTTTGAAAACCATTCTAGCTGATTCCAGTTTGATCCTGCTGCAACAAACAAACATGCAAAAAGTTTTAATTTTATTTTCTGTAGGAGAGACATCCTACAGGGATTTTTTTTTTAATGGGCATTTCCAGCTGTGATAGATATTATCACATTTTCCCTATGTGATCTAAAGTTTTCTAAAAGTTTACAGCAATTCATATTCTCACAGTAATACAGAAACTTCTCAATGGTGCACATCCTTCTCAAGCCTGACTTTGAACCAGTGGTAAAGGCAGCTTTAGCAAATGATCTAAATATATCTAGAGAAATACCATAGCCAGTTGAATTTCATAGCCAATGCAACCCATGAGTTTGTTTGAAATTATGAACACATTTTTGAAGCATTTCCATTTTATCTAACTCTAAAGAGAAAACAGAGCTTCCTAGGTGGTGCTAGAGGTAAAGAATCTGGCTGCCAATGCAAGAGACACAAGAGACGTGGGTTCAAATCCTGGTTGAAAAAGATCCCCTGGATTAGGAAATAGCAACCCACTCCAATATTCTTGCCTGGTAATTTCCATGGACAGAGGAGCTTGGTGGGGTACAGTCCACGGGGTCACAAAGAGTTGGATACAACTAAGCACACAAAGAGAAAACAAAACTACTCATCTATGGAATCTTCTGGAATGGGGTGACTAGTGATATAGGAATTGGGGCAAAATGTTTAAGTATTCTAATATTATTTCATAGTGTGTACCCTTTGAATAACTCAAACCCCATGTAACTTTAAAGATTAAATTCCTTCAGCAGTGACTTATTTAGGTCTCAGTTAATTCATTTCTGGATTGAAAAGAAATATTAAAATGTATATCTCTTGTTCATGTTGTCCAAATGTCTTAAAAGCTGAGAAAATGTTCTAGAATACAATTATCCATTACTATTTTATTTTGATCACTGAGGGACAAAATGGTAAAAATACTTTTTGTTCTATATACTCTGATCATCAAAAATAAAATTTAAATTCTGTAAAATTGGGATGTTAACATTGACTTACATTATTCATGCATGTAACAAACTAAATGATGATCAGTGAAAGCACAAAGTGTCTTTATAGACTAATTCATTATAGTGAAGGATTACAACTAATAAAAATGCAATGAAAATATATGAACAAATTATCTGTTTTTCAATATTATTAACCTTACAGAACACAAATTTATAACTGTAGTGTTCTATTAAAACAAACAAAAAATTATAACCATAACTTTAAGCCATATGAACTTTGCCCATTTAAGTTACTTAATTGCTTTGATGCTGTACACTTAATGCTCATATTAATAATCACTTCATAAAAATGTCTTCTTTCTTTCTTCAGATAGTGAAACATTTTTCATATTTTTAAAAATTATATTTTAACAAATTATAAAAACATTCATAAATATTAAAAAGATGTGTCAGTTCAGTTCAGTTCAGTTGCTCAGTTGTGTCTGACTCTTTGCGACCCCATGAATCACAGCACACCAGGCCTCCCTGTCCATCACCAACTCCCGGAGTTCACTCAAATTCATGTCCATCGAGTCTGTGGTGCCATCCAGCCATCTCATTCTTTGTCATCCCCATCTCCTCCTGCCCCAACCCCTCCCAGCATCAGAGTCTTTTCCAGTGAGTCAACTCATCGCATGAGGTGGCCAGAGTATTGGAGTTTCAGCTTTAGCATCAGTCCTTCCAATGAACACCCAGGATTGATCTCCTTTAGAACGGACTGGTTGGATCTCCTTGCAGTCCAAGGGACTCTCAAGAGTCTTCTCCAGCACCACAGTTCAAAAGCATCAATTCTTCGGCGATCAGCTTTCTTCACAGTCCAACTCTCACATCCATACATGACCACGGGATGTATACACATGTTTTTATTAAATATATCATTTATAATATATCTCATGTTTGATATACATGAATATATATTCTATTTTCCTTAAGTTATGATTTGCTGTTCAATAAATACCTATAAAGAATCAGTAAGTATGTCCCAAAGTAGACAGTTGAATAAGATATGGCCCTTATGTTACAGAACACACACTAGGAATTATGTAAAAAAAAAATTTTAGTAAAACATGCAAATGCTTTAAAAAAGTGTGGTAGTCAGTATATTAATGGCTTCAATTCTTCATCCTTCCTTGAGTCCATATGACTTTGGATTTCTGCCTCAGAAATGTATATTTCCTCATCTCATGCAATTAATTTGGCCAATTGTTTGAGTTAGAAGTGACAATTGGCATTTCTGAATCTAAGACTCAGAAATAGGGATTATTTTTACCTGCCCTCACTTTCATCTATATCTTGTCATGAGAACACACCTAGGCTAGACTACTGGGTAAGCCACACATGCCAGCATTAATCTCTCTAACTGGCACCAGCCTACATTAACTAACTATCAGCCAACATTCAGATAAAAGAACAATTCAAGCCAAGGTCAGCAGAGCCACCTAGATCCTTTGTTTTGCTGTTATTGCTATTGGGGAATTGTTCATTATGTAGCGTCACTATGGCCATGGGTAACTGACACAGGATTAGAGAACAATTAACTATCTCCTGTTTAGTTAATAGGAAGGATGAAGAGAAAACATCAGATGAATCAGAGAAAGGATCAAGTATACAGAGCAAAAGTTATAACTAGTTCAAAGTCGTCACAATATCACATGGCTCATCAAGAGACAGGTAAATAATTTCTTCACGCAGTGATTCATAAAAGTACATGGTTTCTACTCTCACACTTGTAAGCTACTCTTTAATCTAAATCACAAATTTCCTTGGTCTTCTCAAAATCTATAGACCAATCACATATAAATTTGAGTATCCTCCACCTCCCAGCTGGAGGTGGACTCTGATTTATAGAAATGAAATAGATCACAGAATCTTGGATTATCACTCAACCATAAGATAATAATAAAAATTTTAAAATGAGAGAAATATGACTAGATTTTCCTTTTAAAAACACCAAATTATTGGATGAAATATAATTTAAAGTAGGTGAGGCTAGAGTCAAGGGAACTCTGGTAACATTTATTGCAACACTCCATATGTAGATGAAGGCTTGAAGAAAAGCAATAATGGTAGAGTAAGAAATATCAAACAGAAAGGAGATATATTAAGAGATAAAATCAACTGGATTTATTATCTATTAGGTAAAAAGTGGGGATAAAAGAAAAATATCAAGGGTTACTTTGGGGTGTTTATTCTAAGTCTAAAGCAGAAGATACAAGGCTGGGTTCTAGAGGGAATATCTGATAAGTTCCTGAGGCCTAAAAGGAGAAGTTGAGTGTTCAGTTTTCAACATGATGGGAAAGCCTGGGATACTCAAATTTATATGTGATTGGTCTATAGATTTTGAGAAGACCAAGGAAATCTGTGATTTAGATTAGAGAGTAGTTTACAGGTGTGAGAGTAGAAACCATGTACTTTTATGAAATCACTCAATAAATAGAACTGGATTGGAAATAAGCAGTATAATGGAAAAAATAATGAAAAGAACTATGTACTCAGTAAGAACCACAAAGACCTTTGAAATGCCTGTACAAATTGTCCCAGTACAAGATATCAAGAGACAGAAAAACAACCAAATTCAGGTATAAACAGATGTTTGGTTCACCAAATTATAAGGCTGTACTTCAATAATAGCAGTATCCTTAAATTATCCTTAAACATCTCTGTAAACTCCTTATACTGAGTATAATTTAAACTTACTCAAATTCAGTGCTTAAATATTTTCTTTAAGCAGTCACTGTTATCAATTCTTGTTTGGACAAGAGTTTTAAACTGTGAAGTAAAATAAAGTACCTGAAAAGAACAGAAGGCTCCAAATGTACTGACTTCCTTTCATATGAGATATATTCTTCTTAGGAGCTTAGTGGAAAGCACCTCTTTATTTGACTGAGCCCCAAAATTCACTCTCAGAGTTTCGTCTTAGTAGTTTGGTATGTTCATCCCACAATACCAAATGTCTAAGAAAGCACTAAAAAATTTAAAAATATCTATTTTCCATACCTTCTCCGATTTTCTTTCCCACGTATTGAAGATTCAACCACTGGACTCAATTTTTAAAAAGACTATAGTGTATGTGTTCTCAGGACCACTGGAGAATGCATCAAAGGGAATGTGTACTGACAGAAGATAAAAATGCCATCTGTACATATCTGTATAAAAACCAGTGGGAACAACCAAATTGTGCCAAACTTGCCTATGCCTTCTTAAAGAGAGATTTATTTACTGTATTAACAGTGGACTTCTAGTAGGTCAGTAGTTCTCAATAGAATGAAATTTGTAAAGAAAATTTGTAATGTTATTTGTCCTATTGAAGGAAAGACACTGCTGTCATTTGTGGGTGAGGACCAGGGATGCTGAATATTCTATAGTATTCTGTGTAGCTCAGGGGTTTCACAGTCTCCAGACATTTCACAGGTTAAAAAAAACCCCACAATATTTATAATGGGAAGAATTGTACATTAGCACTCTGCTGCAGTTGATAAAACTGTTTCCCACATGGGTATGAGTTAACAATTACAGTACTCGAAACCATGTATACTGGAATTGAATATTTAAGGCAACCGACAGCATGTGGTAAGAGCCAGGTTGCTCATTGTTAGAGGGGAATATGTATGGATAAGCAAGGGGAGGGGATAGAATGAGACACATAGTAGTGGATTAGATTTGGAGAGATCACTGTGAACTCATCTTTAGCTCAATCTAGAGGCAGATGGTTCCATACAGAAGTGTCTGCGTGTGTCTCTGTGTGTGTATATGAATGAGTTAATATGCACAGTATATTTCCTTTTTTATCATCTGGAGGACCTAGAAGCAATGATACCTCAATGTCACACCTAGTGCACTAATCTTGGTTTCCATTTCATTCTCTACATGAAAGGAATCAGGGCTCCTTGGAGAAATGGCTGGTTCTAGGACTAGGTAGAAATCTAGAACATGAGGCTAGCATATTTTTAGTGCCAGAAATAAGGAACTCATAGTTCAAATATACAACATAAATAATCAAATTTAGTGTGGTAACTATAAAACAGTGTGGGTTGGCATCTACAGTGTTCCTCTGAGAAGAATCATTCACACCATGACAATTGATGACAGTTTTTAAAGAGCTTTATAATTAAGAGGAACTCTGTTGTGCAGTCATTAGTGCAGTGTTTCTCAAACTTGAATGTGCATATAAATCCTCTGGAGATTACGTTTAAATGCCAAATCAGATTAAACAAATCTGGGGTGGAGCTCATGAGTCTGCATTTCTAAACTACCAGGCAATTCCTGTGCTGCTGAAGCTGCAGGTCTGTTTATCACACTAGGAAGGGCAAGTTCTGTAGTATGTAGGACATGAAGAGAAGTCAGAAAGCAGCAGAAAGATTTCATTAGATTACCCTCAATCCTGGGAAAGAACCAACACTGTTTCTAGCAATCCAGCAGAGTTAAAATTTTCATCAACAATTTTATGTGGCAAAACAGAGCCTGACAATGACAACCATTGCAAAGCAATGACCCAGAACCTTTAAGAACAGGGCTGAAATTCAAACTTTCGTTTGCCAATAGGAATAAGAAATAGAAAGTGACATAAGAGAAATCAACAAGGGAATATCTATAGTAACCTGGCTAAAGGGAAAGACAAGATGCACAAACTGAGGTAGAAAAGTTCAAATTGGCAGAATGAGATCTCAGGACGTGATGGGTGACTATGTCCACGAAGTACTGAAGCCAGTAGGGTTTGTAAATTGACTGGGTGAAACTGCATAACTGTCCTTACCATCAGCCTCTTGGTCACTGAAGAGTGGCCATTGATACTGTAGAGCTCAGTTTTGATGTTCAGGAGTCTAGAAGCAGGTGGAAGGTGAGGGAAGGATTGCAAAGGGAATACTACATGGATAGGACTGACTGAAGTGAGACTACAGAAGAAAAATGCCAGCTCTTTAATTAAAATACAAATGGAAATTTATTTGAAAGTGACTATCTGCCTAGCAATTTAGGTGATGCAGAAAATGTGTGATCAATACCGGGGTTGGGAAGATCCCCTGGAAGAGGAAATGGCAACCCGCTCCAGTATTCTCACCTGGAAAATCCCATGGACAGAGGAGTTTGGTGGGTTACAGCCCATGGGGTCACAAAGAGTGGGACATCTTAGCATGCACATACACGCAATCAGAAAATCTAACATGCCTGCAATTATGTTGGCTTTACCTGCCTGCCCTGCTCCCTATTCCTGGAAACTTCCTCCAGGTTCTCCTTTCACAACTTGTTTGGAATACTGCTTTCCTTATATTTGTTTGCCTCATCTCCCCATTTCATTCAGGTCTGTGGGGAAATATCATACTCTTAGAGAGAGCTTCTCTGATCTGATAGCTAAAATAACACCCTTTTATACTCACTCTTTTTAAAAAATATAATTATTTATTTGTGCCTGATTTTACATGTTTGTGGATGTCTATACATCCAGATTTGTTGATATTTAGATATTGTTAGAGTTTGCCCAACTTGAACTTAAGTTTCAGGAGAGCAGAGATATTATTTTGTTCATTACTGTCTATTTAGCTTAAAAGAGAGTCTGTCACAAAGTAGTTGCTCAATAAATATGCTGAACAAGTAAATGAATGGATGTATTTGTGTTTTATTATCAGTCAGATGATATTAAAAGTGAATAAAAATGTATAAGCTATGGGAAAAAAAAGTCAAAGGGCCATAGGACTCGTTATCAGTGTTAACTACTTCATTGTGACCCCTACTCATAGTTCAGTTCAGTTCAGTTCAGTTCAGTTGCTCAGTCGTGTCCAACTCTCCGCGACCCCATGAATTACAGCACGCCAGGCCTCCCTGTCCATCACCAACACCCGGAGTTCACTCAAACTCATGTCCATCAAGTCAGTGATGCCATCCAGCCATCTCATTCTCTGTCGTCCCCTTCTCCTCCCGCTCCCAACCTTTCCCAGCATCAGAGTCTTTTCCAGTGAGTCAACTCGTCGCATGAGGTGGCCAAAGTATTGCAGTTTCAGCTTTAGCATCAGTCCCTCCAATGAACACCCAGGATTGATCTCCTTTAGAATGGACTGGTTGGATCTCCTTGCAGTATAAGGCACTCTCAAGAGTCTTCAACACCGCAGTTCAAAAGCATCGATTCTTCGGCGATCAGCTTTCTTCACAGTCCAACTCTCACATCCATACATGACCACGGGAAAAACCATTGCCTTGACTAGACGGACCTTGGATGGCAAAGTAATGTCTCTGCTTTTTAATATACTCTCAAGGTTGGTCATAACTTTCCTTCCAAGGAGCAAGCGTCTTTTAATTTCATGGCTGCAATCAGCATCCGCAGTGATTTTGGAGCCCAAAAAAATACAGTCTGACACTGTTTCCACTGTTTTTCCATCTATTTCCCATGAAGTGATGGGACCAGATGCCATGATCTTTGTTTTCTGAATGTTGAGCTTCAAGCCAACCTTTTCACTCTCCTCTTTCACTTTCATAAAGAGGCTTAGTAGGAAGATAAATTTTTATTGAAAATAAATAATTGGTTTAGATGTCTTAAAATAATAATGTCATTCACATTATTATAATTATTTTACTGTATAGAGCAACAACTTAAATCTCAGCAAATCTGGGTGTGGGAAGAGCCGTCAGCATTATATATGATAATATTCTCTGAGAGCCCAAATCACAGAGACCATTCACATATAGTAAAGACTCTATCTGAATGTGTGTTGCAATTTTGAACAATTCCTAGCCACTCCTTGCTCAAGAGCTTGATCCTAAATGTACTAGGAGCTTGAGTTTCCCGCTGGGAGCACAGCAAGTGTGCTCTGAGCTTGAGGAGGCTGAGAATCACATACTAACAGGAACAAGTGCCTTGAAATTAAATGGTGTTTAGAAATTGATCTGGTAGGTAATAATCTTCTTTATCTAACTTGTGATTTGTTCTAAGTTTAAATTTTTAACACATACTCTCTGAAACATAGATGACTTCTGAATTTGTATAATGTTCTTCCTGGCAACCAGAGACTTTCTAGTTTTTCTTTCTCAGAAATTGATACAGTATTTGGTATTTTAGCTGTACAAAATTCTATAGCATGTTTTATACTTTAGCATTTACTAAGTATTAAAGATGTGTGATTTATAAATTCTCCAATGGCATCAATAAATCCAGATACAATGTACATGCTGCAATTATCAGTTCAGTTCAGTCACTCAGTCACGTCAGACTCTTTGCAACCCCATGGACTGCAGCATGCCAGGTTTCCCTGTCTATTACCAAATCCCAAAGCTTGCTCAACCTCATGTCCATCGAATCAGTGATACCATCCAACCATCTCATCCTCTGTTGTCCCCTTCTCCTCCTGCTTTCAGTCTTTCCCAGCATCAGGGTCTTTTCTTTTTTTTTTTTAGGTAATTAATTTATTTTTTATTGGAGGCAAATTATTTTACAATATTATATTGGTTGGTTTTGCCATATATTGATATGAATTCGCCCCGGGTTTACATAAGTTCCCCCTCCTGAACCCCCCTCCCACCTCCCTCCTCCCTTTATCCTCCCTCTGGGTCATCCCCGCATGCCAGCCCCGAGCATCCTATAACATGCATTGACCCTGAACTAGTGATTCGTTTCACATATGACAACATACGTGTTTCAATGCCATTCTCCCAAATCATCCCACCCTCACCCTCTCCCATAGAGTCCCAAAGACTGTTCTATACATCTGTGTCTCTTTTGCTGTCTCGTATACAGGGTTATCATTTGCACCTTTAGGGTCTTTTCTAAGGAGTCAGTTCTTCGCATCGGGTGGTCAAAGTATTGGAACTTCAGCTTCAGCATCAGTCCTTCCAATGAATATTCAATACTGCAGTTATAATCTCAGATAAATCTAGGTTGTTACAAATATGATTAATTATACATAGTTTTTAAATGAAATATGGAATCTAAAAAATCCAAGTAAAAGACAATAACTATCGAAAAATGGCTAATTCTCTGAGATTACTGCATTTCCAGAAATCTGTTTTGTTTACTTGTTAAAATCAATAAAATAGCCACAAGTTTTCAAGACAAGTTATTTCTGTATTTTGTTATTGTTTATCTGCTTATCTTCTAAACTTGCCTTCTTTCTTCTAATTTTGTGAGAAATGGGTTTTACATCCAGTATTGTCGATCAAGCTCTGGGTTCCAAAATTGAACCTGGCTCTTTGGCACAAGAATGTAAGGCTGTTTGGCAGTATGTTGCTGCTGCTGCTGTTGCTAAGTCACTTCAGTCGTGTCTGACTCTGTGTGACCCCACAGACGGAAGCCCACAAGGCTCTCCCATCCCTGAGATTCTCCAGGTAAGAACACTGGAGTGGGTTGCCATTTCCTTCTCCAATGTGTGAAAGTGAAAAGTGAAAGTGAAGTCGCTCAGTCGCATCCGACCCTTAGCGACCCCATGGACTTCAGCCCACCAGGCTCCTCCATCCATGGGATTTTCTAGGCAAGAGTACTGGAGTGGCTTGCCATTGCCTTCTCCGAGTATGTTGCTAGCATTTCCCATTGGAAAAAAATTCTGGCAATGACTCCATCTTCAATTCTCAAAAGGAGACTTCCCCATTTATTTGTTCAGTCTTCAAAAGAATGATGGGTGAAGGAAGGAAACAAACTCATAAATGCCCCACGTATTTGTCTCAAAAGAAAGACAGAAATGTCTTATGTTTTAGACTATAACCTACTCCTACTGCTCAGAAATGCAGCCAGGCTTGAATAAATGAAATATCTCTATAAAAATCACTGTCAAAATCTATATATTTAGCACCAAATGGCATGTTCTAGCAGATAATCTGCTGACTAGCTTCAGGGTCAGTCAAACCATGCCACTCAAATAGTTTTTAAATAAGAATAAATATTTAAAATGCTATCTTTTCCTTGCTGGTTGGTTCTGACTAGCTCTAATGTATCCAAGAAATATGGCCTTTGTTGGAACTATCTTCAAGCAGAGACAATGAACAATTTTATTTTAAGAAAAGGATGAATTTTCCTTCTCCAAGTAGCCAAGCATAGCCAAAGTATTTAAAGCATTAGTCAATTTAGGTAGGAAAAAGCAAATTTATTTTCATTTAGACAAGATAAAAACAAGTATTTTTTGAACAGTCAATGAAATAAAATTATCATTATTCAGATTGTTAATTTGGTAATACAGGACTGGATATTTGGAAATTTATGTCTTCGGCCACAAATATATATATGCTGTATTTAGATTCTTGTATTTAGAATGAGAGTTGTTGAAAACAATTTAATAACTTGAGATAGAAATCACTATTATTGTTATTATGGTGCTGTTTATACAAAAATATTTCTCAAAGAAATCATCTGTTTCAGTTATCTGTTATTTGTAAGAAACCACACCAAACCTTAATGGCTTAAAACAATAACCTTTTTTTTGTATCATGACTACTTTCTGGTCTGGCTTACTCAGTTGGGTGATTTTCCTGCCCTTGCTTTGTATCACTTATATGGAGGTAGTTACCTGAAGGTTAGCTTTCCAGGTAACTCAGACAGTCAAGAATCTGCCCATAGTATGGGAGACCCAGGTTCAATCCTGAGTCAAGAATATCCCCTGGAGATGGGAATGGCTGGCTACCTACTCCAGTATTCTTGCCTGGAGAATTCCGTGGACAGAAGAGCCTGGTGGGCTAAAATCCATGGGTTGCAAAGACTCTGACATGACTGAGCGACTAAGACACACACACACACACACACATACACACACACTTAGAGGTTTAACCAGAGATGGATATTTCAAGATGGACTTACTCATAAGTCTGGTGGTTAATTTGGTCAGTCAGGTATTATGCCTAGACTTCTCCATATAGCCTCTCTAGCATGATAGCCTAGGTTTAATACAAAATGGCAATAGTGTTCCAAGAGAACAAGGGTGAAAATTCAAGGCTTTTTGAGGCTTGGGCTCAAAAATCACATAAAATCACTTATGCCTTATACCATTGATCAAAGCTATTTTAAATACCAGCCTAGATTCAAGGGGTTGAGAAATAAATTCATTTTCTAAAAGGAAAAATTTGTAACCATGTTAAATCTTTCTCATTTCCACTTCTTTTAATACAAAATATTCAAATACTTTTATTTTGGAAATTTTAAACCCACATCATTTAAAAAAAAAAAAAAAAGAAAGAACTATATCATTTGCATATTATCCAGTCACTCCTTGCTTTACAGTCCTTTTAGAACAAACAAAGATAGTATTTGAAAAATTTATTATTGAGAGAAGACATGGGAAAAGGTCATAACTTACAGACAATAATTGGCTTATAATTAATTAGGTGTGAGTTGTTCATTCTGGTATAACCTTAATGATGAAATATAATTTTGCAAAAATTATCATTACAGAAAAGTAGATTTTAGTGGATCCACAAATATTATTTTACAAGTTCATAATATTTTAATATCATATAAGGGATATGATTTTCATATGTATAAGGAGGACCTTGATAAACAAACTAGCTTATTAAGCCTAAATATTTGCAATTTTGCATCAGGATCCTAGTGGAATTGGTTGGTGGTGTTGTTCGGTTGGTAATCATGTCCAACTGTTTGTAATCCAATGGACTGTAGCCCGCCAGGCCCCTCTGTCCATGGGATTTTCAGGCAACAGTACTGGAGTAGGTGGCTATCTCCTTCTCCAAATACACTTGGTACCTGGGCTCTATTTTGAGAAATATTGATTTTAAAGAATATGTTTATCAGAAGATAACCCCTAGAAAAAATAAGTGATAAAATCAGGAGTTAAACACATTTCGAGTGGTAGATGATACATTATTTAAAAATTTTTTCAGATAGTCGAATCTATCACTATTGCTATTAAAAAATCAGCTGTGAATATTTAAATGTGATTCATGCTTCTTTAAATGATTTAAAAGATAAAGTTCTTTTTTACTTTTAGAATATGATATTTGGGGAAATGGTTAAATGAATTTTTTTCTTTTTCAAAATATATTGAGTGAGTGAGTGACTCAAAGTCGCTCAGTCATGTCTGACTCTTTGCAACCCCATGGACTATACAGTCCACAGAATTCTCCAGGCCAGAATACTGGAGTGGGTTTCCTTTCCCTTATTTTACTAACACCTAAATATTCATAATTAAGCATTTTTAGAAGATAAATTCTACATACATAATAGTAAAATATAGTTACTTAGAACCTGAAATTAGCTCAGGTTGTGAAAACTCAGTTGTCTATTATGTGGGTCAGTTAAAGAAAACTGGTACTTTATTTAATTTTTGATTTACATCCATTTTTGATAAATCAGTTATTTACAGAAGTTAAGGAGACAAATGGTGAGTTTAAAGGTATAATTCACTAGATATGAAAATAAATCTCCAAGTTTTATATCCATAAATTCTTTCAACCAGCATGGAAATCAAAGTACTCTTAGTTCAAGTTATATTTGTGACATGTCATATGGGCTGTGACAGTCAAGTCCAGAAATGTAAGTTAGGGAACAACAATTAAAAAAATAAACAAAAACTTTAAATTAGAAATCCTATAACTTTAGTTTCTTTCACCCCCAACAGGCTGCATGAATATTATTTTAACATGTTAATTAAACCAACTGCTGTGTCTATGCTTAATGACAAATAACAGTTTTCTTCTCACTTCTAAATTTCATTATAATTGATAGTCATCCAAAATGGCTAAATTGCCATTCTGGTTGATTCTGGAAAATCAAATGAAATGCCATCATTACTCAAAACTTGTCAATGATTGTCTTTCTAATATTGCTTTATTTATCCACTGTACAGATAAGTTGTTTTTCAAAAAGGCTGTATTTTCTATGAAGCAGAAATGCTCACTTCCGTAACCAAAAGTGATAGACAGGACTTTCACGCACACCGACATATTTAAATTCAGGCTTAAATAGGTCATCATCTCCAGATCTTGCATTGCCTTGTGAGACACTGAATGTGGCAGTCACGCTCTTGGCAGACTTGGGGTTAAAAAATACACATAGCCGTTTACATGAACCTTAAACAAACTTGCAGCAGCATTTTTCTTTCAGTCGACTGACATTTTTCTTTATGTTTTGTCAGTTATATCTGAGTGATCAGACAGCCACTACACGTGGTACACCCACCAGGATTATTATCTAGACCAAAGGCCCAAAGCTCATTGTAGTAGGCATGTAATTCTTTACAATGTATGCCACGTTAACTGTGTTGGGTTATCTATTCAACAGCTGACT
The DNA here is from genome assembly GCF_049115385.1 of Moschus berezovskii. NCBI lineage: Eukaryota > Metazoa > Chordata > Mammalia > Artiodactyla > Moschidae > Moschus > Moschus berezovskii. The sequence continues at coordinate 97,868,372 of NC_142461.1, forward strand.
GAGCTGGGCTCTCAAGCTCTTCTCAACAACCATGTAAGAAGTGATGACAATTGTACTACTTCATAACAGCTGCATGGAACTCTGACACACACTTCACAGCAACCAGTCATCTATATAAACCAATTTCAGGAGCAAAATTGCATGGTGCCTCCACTCTGTTATAAACACAATGATATCCACTCAAAGCTGATAAATGCTCTACATTTCTCTGGAGTTTAAAAGAATAAGTTCCTTGCATTTGAGATTTCTTTTCTACAAATTAAGCCTCTTTCTGTTCTAGCCATTAATTTAAAACTTTACAAAGAACCAGACGATTTAGATTTTGAGTATTTGTGAAATAAAGAAACTTTAGTATTAACATTTTTGTTCTTCAACTAAATGTTCTTTTACTTTTTTTTTTTAAGTGTGTATGCCAGACTTTCCTAATTGATGATTTGAAGCAGAATGCAAAAGGAAGAAATAATTAAGGTTTAAAATACTTACCAATGCTGTAGCAATTTGCCAATTAATTACTGTATCTTTTCATAGTATTAAACACAATACAATCCTTATTATTGAATAAAACATCTACAAGCAACATGGAAACCACTGTTGAAAGACTTAAATGTTAACTATTCTGTTTGGTGAATAATGAAGTTTTGCTGGATCAGTTAATAATTTCAATAGATACAAGTAAGATGAAGAGGTTGTTAATATTTTTAAATACATGCTTGTATTACCAACGTATTTTTGAATGGGGCTTGAAAGGACATGGTGAATTTAGGCATGGTTCCAGAAAACAGAAACTAATTTTTTCATGTTTTAACAGTGGGAAATATATAGCTATATATTTTGTTTATGTATTGAATATCATTGCAGAGATTAGAAAATATTTGTACATATATATTTTCATTTTCTTCAACCTAACAATTCTTCAGGTGAATCAGAAGAATGGGATATGTGAGCTAAGAGTCAATGTACTTCATTTCATAAGAAACACACTTTGATAAATCATAATTTATTAATATACTGGAACTTTGTTACAAAGAAGAATTCAATTTATGCCTCATGGAGTTTACTGCTCAAAGAATTGGACATACTTTATTATTGTACCTTTTGAACTATATCATCTTATGAAATGATAGTTAGTAGCCATTGTCAACTATATGCTGACATAATTTCTAGCATCATTTAATAAGTTTGGATGCGAACCTATAATTATAAATATTAGTTTTAGAAATTGGGTAAAATGCAAAGTTTTATTTTAAGGGCTTCCTTGCCTTAAAAAAAGGAGAATGAAAACAAATTATCCAGTACATAAAACAAACAAGTTAAATGATTTTCCACAATCATGTTCCAAGCCACTATTAATTATTTTATTTATTTTTATTACTGAATTTCTTTTACTATTTTGATCATATTCAATGGAAGGAAACAGACTTTTTAAAGCTAAGTGACTTTCCTAAAATGAAATGGATAATTAGCAAGGAAAAAGAACATCGTTACTGGCTATTAATTTGGGGTTCTATCCACTGCACCACATTGTTTTTAAAGGGGCTGTTAGTGAAAAACTAAAGACACAAGGAAACTTGATTAATATGCTGCTGCTGCTGCTAAGTCGCTTCAGTCGTGTCCGACTCTGTGCGACCCCATGGACTGCAGCCTACCCGACTCATCCATTCATGGGATTTTCCAGGCAAGAATACTGGAGTGGGGTGCCATTGCCTTCTCCGTGATTAATATGATTCAAGTCCAAATACTAAGATAAACAAGTTATTTTGACTTCCAAGTAGCCAGTATGTTTTTCCTTATGGAAGGTACTTTTTCCACAAGAACTAAAAATACCTGCAAGGAACACAGAATTTTCTTGTGGAATCCATGGGCTAGCAAATAAATGGAGTTCTCAAAGAATTCAACCCCAAAATTTAAAGTCAGGAATGGAGATCACTCTCTCTGCCTTATCTTTTTCTCTAAAGATGGGTGTTGCTGGGTTAGTGCACTTATAGTCCATGACGTGACTATTCAACTTAGCTAGGATAGGAGAAAGAGTACAAGTGGGCAAAGAGATGGTACAGCTCCATGTCTTGAAGCTCAAGAGAGGAAGATGGGGTTTACACTTGAAAAAGCAATGGTCTAGATGTCCCCCTCCCAAAAAAGGTACAATCACGAAGATGAAACATATATTGTGTTTCAAATGGCTACCTAGTTGTACAATTGCACTCACCTCCAGGTATTACATATGCAAAAAGAACAGAATCTCCCTAGGTAGGCTGCTGAAGAAGTGCAGGGCTTTAAAAAGAGTAGGGTCCCTATCGGGCTTCCCCGGTGGCTCAGACTGTAAAGACTCTGCCTACAAAGCCAGAGACCCGGTTCGAGCCCTGGGTTGGGAAGATCCCGGGAATGATGGGAACGATTACTCATTCCAGTATTCTTGCCTGCAGAATCCCAAGGACAGAGGAGCCTGGCGGGCTACAGTCTGTGGGATCGCAAAAGTCAGACACGGTTAGTGACTAAACAAAAGCAACAAGAAGTTCCTACTAGGAGAATAACTGGGTCAAAGGATATGTCCATTTTTTATTTGGAATCTGCTGCTCTTGTAAGCGGAGAAGGCAATGGCACCCCACTCCAGTATTCTTGCCTGGAAAATCCCATGGACGGAGGAGCCTGGTGGGCTGCAGTCCATGGGGTCGCTAAGAGTCAGACACGACTGAGCGACTTCACTTTCAGTTTTCACTTTCGTGCTTTGGAGAAGGAAATGGCAACCCACTCCAGTGTTCTTGCCTGGAGAATCGCAGGGACGGGGGAGCCTGGTGGGCTGCCGTCTATGGGGTCGCACAGAGTCGGACACGACTGAAGCGATTTAGCAGCAGCAGCTCTTGACAGGCTTCCCTGGTAACTCAACTGGTAAAGAATCCACCAGCAATGCTGGAAACCTGGGATCGATCCCTGGATTGGGAAGATGGCCTGGGGAATGGAATAGCTACTCACTGCAGTATTCTGGCCTGGAGAATTCCGTAGACTGTGGAGTTCATGGGATCACGAAGAGTCGGACTCTACTGAAAGAATTGTAATTTTTCACAGCAGACCTTTGAAGCTTGGCCAAACTCTATACAAAGAATAATTCTCGCAATATTATATTTATTTTTTTCATGGTAAGTGCTTCTGAAACAACTTTTTACACAATAATTTGCTTTTTTTTTCATTAACTAGGTACAAAATATTTTATTGGTTGCTGATCTTTTTTATTGGCAGTATGGACTTGATTTTTATATTATGGAAATTAAAATTTTGTGTGTCTAAGTTACAAATTTTTATTTTATCTTATTATGAATCTTGCCATGCAGAATATTCCTCGCAACTGCTTGTGTATTAATAGTTACATTATTTTCTTGAATGACTTCTGAGTTTTGTTACATACTTAGGGTGATTTTGCCAGTTTGAGATTGTTTTTAAAACCTAGGATGTCTTCTCATTGTCCTTTTCTAGATCTTTTGTTTGTTTGATAGAATGTGGTCCATTTTGAGGTGTATCGAGGTAATATACTAACTGTACAATTAAATTATTTTTACTAATACTTTATTTAGATTTTTATACCAATCTTCATCATATATGATTGTTTTGTATATTCTTTTGTTCCTTTTTATATCACTTATATCAATGCATGTCATTTATGAGAATGTGGATTTTTTTCCTGCATATCCTAGAACAACTGGTTCATTTGAGTTTTACCTTTTTAGGTTCAGTATAATTTCTCTGTGAAACTAACTTAGCCTGGTATACTCATTTAAGGATAAATCTTTGGTCTTAATTTCTGCTTATTGATTTCTACTTATAATTTCTAGTTGTCTACTTAGTTATCATTTTTTTCTGAGTTCACATTTAAATATTATTTTTATATGAATTTCCTCTATCACTTTTGCTCAAATATAATCTCTTATTTCATGCACATATATTTTTGGTCAGTTTATTTTTAATTAGGTTGGCTAAATGTTTATATTTTGCTGGTTGTTTTTTAAAGAAAAAAAACTATTACATTTATTATTGAATTATTTTCCTGTATTATAATATTAATCTCTGCTTTCTTCTTTATTATTCTTACAGTTTACTTTGGTTTCATTCTTCTAAAACTTTAATTGAGGGTTACTTTACTTTTTATTCTTACTTGTACTTTAATATAAATGTTTAAGGCATACAGACTTTTTTTGAGAATCCTGTATATTATCATTATTTTATAATATTTCTAAATTATTGATTTGATATTCTCATTGGCCTAAGATATGTTTATAAGATAACCATTGTTTCATTTTTATATCGAATGCCAGGGATTGATATTGCTATTGCTTTCACTAATTAATTTTTCCTAGGCTGTGTCTGGGTGTTTATTGCTTTGCATCATTTTTTTTTACAATAAATTATGCCATTTTAATTTATAGATTTAGATTTCTGGAATTTTCTGAAGCATTTTTTTCTGTTTTGTTTCTCATATTCATTAACATCAGGAATATTAGCCATTTTTTCTGGCTCTCTCTCTATATAAATATGTTGATAATATTTTTTTCTATTATTTTAAAATCCTTGATTATTTGCACTCCATTTCAAAAGTCTTTTAACTCCCATATACTATGCCTTTGTTGGTTTTTATTTTGTGTGTGTGTTTAATTTTGGACTTCTTTTTTTAGAAATGAAAATCTCCTTTGAACTGCTTTCACTAAGGGCTTCAATCACATCACACTTTTTAAAATCTTTCTCTACTCTCCTGGAGCTTCCCAGGAAGTGCAGTGGTAAAGAATCTGCTTGCCAATGCAGGAGGAGCAGATTCCATCCTTTGGTCGGGAAGATCTCCTGGAGTAGGAAATGGTAACCCACTCCAGTATATTGCCTGGAGAATTCCATGGACAGAGGAGCCTGGTGACTATAGTCCATGGGGTTGCAAAAAGTCAGACACCGCTGAACGACTGAGCACATGTGCTACTGTCCTGGTTGCTACCTGCTTATGGTTAGCTTTAATTTTAAGTTACATATTTCTAAGTTTGTGTACATCCATTTTGGACTCAGTTTATAAAGACAAACACTTCATAAAGGTTTAAATATATTTATAATGCAGAGCAATGAGTTTGTTGCAATTTTTGTCTGCTTTGTGACAGTGGTTTCCTAACATGTGTCTTCGACGTGCCATTGTCTTTTATTCTTTCTCATGTTTTTTCCTTGAGGTGTCTTTTTATAAATATTATTTTATAAACACTATTACTCTACAGAGTCTGTGCTCATTTATTTTTTTTTATTAGTTTTGAATGGTTTCTGGAGAGGTCGGAAGGAGTTTATGTAGAGAAGGGGCCATGTTCCAGAATAGCAGGAATTTTCCTTATGACATAAGCTTTTCATTATACGTTTATCTAGCCATGTATACTAGCAGTTACAACTTTCTTTCCAATTAAGTGTTTCTTTTTTTCTGCTTCACTGTCACAGTACTTTTGAAAGTACTGTTCTCTGTGAGACTCACCCCTTAGGTCTGTGTTTCCTTTTCATGGCAACATAGGTGCTGACTACCACTGCCAGCACACACCCATTTCATCATTCCATTACTCCAAGATGCAGCTTGTTTGACTGGCTCTTTGGTGTGAACCCCTCTCTGTTTTTTTTTTTTATTATTAAGAACCCTGCTGTGCCATTTTGAGATTTGCAACCACAGGCCTCTTTTTAAAATATTAATTAATTTATTTTAATTGGAAGATAATTGCTTCACAATATTGTGGTGGTTTTTGCCATACACTGACATGAATCAGCCACAGGTGCACATATGTCCCCCCATCCTGAATATCCCCTCCCACCTCCCTCCCCACCCCATACCTCTGGGCTGTCCCAGAGCACCGGTTTTGAGTGCCCTGCTTCATGCATTGAACTTGCACTGGTCATCTATTTTACATATGGTAATATACATGTCTCATGCTGTTCTCTCAAATCATCCCACCCTCACCTTCTCCCACAGAGTCCAAAAGTCTGTTCTTTACACCTGTATCTCTTTTACTGCCTTGCATATATGATCATCATTCAGTTCAGTTCAGTTCAGTTCAGTCACTCAGTCGTGTCCAACTCTTTGCGACCCCATGAACCACAGCACACCAGGCCTCCCTGTCCATCACCAACTCTCGGAGTTCACTCAAACTCATGTCCATCGAGTCGGTGAAGCCATCCAGCCATCTCATTCTCTGTCGTCCCCTTCTCCTCCTGCCCCCAATCCTTCCCAGCATCAGAGTTTTCTCCAGTGAGTCAACTCGTCGCATGAGGTGGCCAAATATTGGAGTTTCAGCTTTAGCATCAGTCCTTCCAATGAAGACCCAGAATTGATCTCCTTTAGAATGGACTGATTGGATTTCCTTGCCATCGTCTAAATTCCATATATATGCATCAATACACTGTATTGGTGTTTCTCTTTCTGACTTACTTCACTCTATATGATGGCACTGTCATATATCTGTTTGATTTTTCTTCTATTTATCAGTGTTTCTTCACAAATTATAGTTTAAGATTACAGTCAATGTCTACTTATGTCAAGGAAGAGGATATGTTTCTGTTTCTTGTTCTCCTGGTTGTTTTGAAGTTATTTCTAAGGAAAGAAAAGCATTTTATTTTTCTTCTCTTTTAAAAGAGGAGGTCTCCTTTATTTAACTTTGTAATGCACTATTGGAATTTGTTTCGCTTTCAGAAAAAAATAATACAAAAACCCTTTCAATATCTATCATTATTAAATAATTTAAATCCTTTAAGGACTACTCTATTTCAGTAGAAACTGAGACTTAGTATACTGTGAGAACTGTAAATTCAATAATGTATCATACACATCAAAACATCAAGTTTGCAAGTGTATTTTAGACCCTCAAAACCTTAATTTAATTCACTGCAAATATTTAGAAGATTAATGGAGAAGTAATCTGAATTATTTGTTAGGATGGTTTTCTGTTGAGACGCTACAAATCATTGTACCCCATAATAAGAAATGGTCGATGTTTATCTGTTCTGGGCTTAATTGCTGTAGAATTGGTTCATAGTTGATGCACAACTTTTATTCTAACTACTGATTCTACAAAATACCTCTGTAATTGAGGTGCATATGCTGTATACTTTGTGAGAGATGGAGTATGGAAGAAGTGTGTTATTTTTTCTCTTTTGTGATAGCCTATGTTATAGCTATGCCTCTCATTAGCTGTTTGACAGGAGGGAAATGACTTACCTGTCTATTTCCTCATTAAATTGAGATACTTTCAAACTTCCCTGAAAACTAGAAATGGATAATATCTCAGTAATTCAGAATAAATCCAATTATTTCTACTAAAAAAGAAATACTCCAATTTGGATTAGAACCATATGGTTTGGATATTAGAGTTTTGGCCCATATATAACTCATAATCCTTTCCTTTCCTACCAATGTCTGCTAATTTACATTTCAAAACAGGGTGATATTTTAAAATCCTGATATTGCAAAAATAGGACTCAACTGAACCAAACTCTTTCTAAATTGAAAAAAGATGGATAATTTTACATGAGAAATGCTTTAAAGTTTGGATGCAACCAAAGTAATATATTTTTTCTTCCTTAGAGTAATGTATTCTTTCACACCCAAAGCATTACTATGTATCAAAATGCTAGAAACTATAATTCTGATGTGCGGCAGAATTGCCAAGCTGGATAATATTTTACTTGGTTATAGTATTAATGGAATTTTAGCCCCAATGTATACTTTAGTGAAGGCATTGTCTTACTATTTAGAAAATAAAGGACCTCAGATGGCATTAGTTATAAGGAAAAAAATCTTCCCTAAAAAGTAAAGTTTTGAAGAAAAACATTCTAAGAACTGTGCATTTATAATTACTGTCTCGACCTCATGTTTTAACTCTGAAGCTCACATTTTTACAGAATCAGCCAGAATAAACACCGGCTTTGTCATGGGGCAGGCTGATATAAAGAATCATATGTGCTCAATGACATGGCACCAGAAGACAGACACAGGTCTTTGCTATAAATTCCCTTTTTAGAATTTAGATTGTCACTTTTTTTCCCTTTTGTAGTTAATTTAAATTAGTTCTGCTTGTCAGCCTGTACCTGCCAAATAAAACATCCTAATCAAATGTCTAGTGTGCAACACAGAAAGATTTGGTTGATGCTGGGCAGACTATTGTTCTGTTTCATCTTCATAACCATAATACCTAATTAAAACCTTTAAAAGTTTTTACTGAGATGTTAAATTAGGTATCCAAAAGGAGGAGGAAAGGAGAGTCATTTGATCATTATTATCAAATTGGCTGTCAGTGGTACAAAATCTCATCAATTTGTTTTTTTCTGCCGCTGTCAATTCCTTCCAGACCTTTAACACCTGAAGCCATCAGATCAGTCACTGGTTCACTTCTTCCTCAACGCTCTTCTAAATTCATAGGGTTTAACTGTATGATGAACTTACCAGAGTCTTTCCACTGTAGCCTATAAGAATTTAGTCAATGAACATAAACACTTAAGGGAGAAAAAGTGAGAGTAAAGTAAATAAAGTATCTTAATAAATGATTAATTTTTCTTCCAAGCATATTTTTCATACAAATAATAAAGTTATAATTAATAGGTTATCTGTGGCTCAGATCATGAACTCCTTATTGCCAAATTCAGACTTAAATTGAAGAAAGTAGGTTAAACCACTAGACCATTCAGATATGACCTAAATCAAATCCCTTATGATTATACAGTGGAAGTGAGAAATAAATTTAAGGGACTAGATCTGATAGATAGAGTGCCTGATGAACTCTGGACGGAGGTTCGAGACATTGTACAAGAGACAGGGACCAAGACCATCCCCATGGAAAAGAAATGCAAAAAAGCAAAATGGCTGTCTGAGGAGGCCTTACAAATAGCTGTGAAAAGAAGAGAAGTGAAAAGCAAAGGAGAAAAGGAAAGATATAAGCATCTGAATGCAGAGTTCCAAAGAATAGAGGAGAGATAAGAAAGCCTTCCTCAGCGATCAATGCAAAGAAATAGAGGAAAACAACAGAATAGGAAAAACAAGAGATCTCTTCAAGAAAATTAGAGATTCCAAGGGAACATTTCATGCAAAGATGGGCTCGATAAAGGACAGATATGGTATGGACCTAACAGAAGCAGAAGATATTAAGAAGAGGTGGCAAGAATACACAGAAGAACTGTACAAGAAAATCTTCAAGACCAAGGTAATCATGATGGCGTGATCACTCACGTGGAGCCAGACATCTTGGAATGTGAAGTCAAGTGGGCCTTAGAAAGCATCACAACAAACAAAGCTAGTGGAGGTGATGGAATTCCAATTGAGCTATTTCAAATCCTGAAAGATGAGGCTGTGAAAGTGCTGCACTCAATATGCCAGCAAATTTGGAAAATTCAGCAGTGACCACAGGACTGGAAAAGGTCAGTCTTCATTCCAATCCCAAAGAAAGGCAATGCCAAAGAATGCTCAAAATACCGCACAATTGCAGTCATCTCACACGCTAGTAAAGTCATGCTCAAAATTCTCCAAATTCTCCAGGCTTCAGCAATATGTGAACCATGAACTTCCAGATGTTCAAGCAGGTTTTAGAAAAGGCAGAGGCACCAGAGATCAAATTGCCAACATCCGCTGGATCATGGAGAAAGCAAGAGAGTTCCAGAAAAACATCTATTTCTGCTTCATTGACTATGCCAAAGCCTTCGACTGTGTGGATCCCAATAAACTGTGGAACATTCTGAAAGAGATGGGAATACCAGACCACCTGACCTGCCTCTTGAGAAACCTGTATGCAGGTCAGGAAGCAACAGTTAGAACTGGACATGGAACAACAGACTGGTTCCAAATAGGAAAAGGAGTACGTCAAGGTTGTATATTGTCACCCTGCTTATTTAACTTCTATGCAGAGTACATCATGAGTGACACTGGGCTGGAAGAAGCACAAGCTGGAATGAAGATTGCCGGGAGAAATATCAATAACCTCAGATATGCAGATGACACCACCCTTATGGCAGAAAGTGAAGAGGAACTCAAAAGCCTCTTGATGAAAGTGAAAGAGGAGAGTGAAAATGTTGGCTTGAAGCTCAACATTCTGAAAACTAAGATCATGGCATCTGGTCCCATCCCTTCATGGGAAATAGATGGGGAAACAGTGGAAACAGTGTCAGACTTTATTTTTTGGGGCTCCAAAATCACTGCGGATGCTGATTGCAGCCATGAAATTAAAAGATGCTTACTCCTTGGAAGGAAAGTTATGACCAACCTAGATAGCATATTAAAAAGCAGAGACATTACTTTGCCAGCCAAGCTCCATCTAGTCAAGGCTATGGTTTTTCCCGTGGTCATGTATGGATGTGAGAGTTGGACTGTGAAGAAAGCTGATCGCTGAAGAATTGATGCTTTTGAACTGTGGTGCTGGAGAAGACTCTTGAGAGTTCCTTGGACTGCAAGGAGATCCAACCAGTCCATTCTAGAGATCAATCCTGGATGTTCATTGGAAGGACTGATGCTAAAGCTGAAACTCCAATACTTCGGCCTCCTCATGTGACGAGTTGACTCACTGGAAAATACTCTGATGCTGGGAGGAATTGGGGGAGGGAGTAGACGGGGACGGCAGAGAATGAGATGGCTGGATGGTATCACTGACTCGATGGACATGAGTTTGAGTGAACTCCGGGTGTTGGTGATGGACAGGGAGGCCTGCCATGCTCTGATTCATGGCGTCGCAAAGAGTCGGACACGACTGAGCAACTGAACTGAACTGAACTGAGTGCATTAGCAAAGGTGCAAGCAAGAATTGTATAAAAATATTGGATTTTCAAGAAGCTTTAGTTTTCAAGGTATTGTGGCCTCTATAAGCTCAACAGTGCTAATCAAGTCCATAGTTGCGTGATAAGTACACACATTCTTCCTTGTTCTTAAAAACTTATAAGTTTTTTTTTTTTTCTAAAAAAAAAGAAAACCTGCACATTGCACACTCCTTCATGACATAGTAATTACAATGGATGTTGATGAAAGTTTTGAAACACAATCCAAACACAATCTTTGCCTCACTTCACTTTGAATCTATTTTTCTCTAAGTGCTTGTAAAGTAATACATTTTAGTGTCTCAGTGAATAAGGATAAATAGATGGTTTTCTTCCTGTGAAATCTATACGGAATTATAGTTCCTAAAATGCTGATATATAAGGAGGCAATTTTATGAATGACCTGATCAATGGAAGAAAATATATTTCATTAAGAAGGTAGATAAAAGATTGCACAGCAAATAAATATATTATTTTATACATTGTTTATAATGGCTTCTTCTATGGCTATGCTTGTATTTATCTGGGTGACAACCACAAATTTAACTAAGTTACACTTAGTTTTGAGCTTCCCAGGTGGCTCAGTCGTAAAGAATCCAATGCAAGAGGCACAAGAGATACAGGTTTCCATCCCTTAGTGGCAAGATTCCCTGAAGAAGAAAAAGGAAACCCACTTCAGTATTCTTTCCTGGAGAATTCCAAGGACAGAGGAGCCTGGGAGGCTATAATCCATGACATCACAAAGAATCTGATACAACTAAGCACACATGCATACTTGGTTTTGAATTTGCAAATATGGCCACAATTTTAGGGATATTAGAAATATTCCTATAGGCAAATAGAGGCAAAATAGAGAAACACAATCCTGGGTAAGCATTCCATTTGCAGGTCTACTGAGAATAGCAAGTCTCCACTAGGTATACTCCTCTTTTAACACCATCAATTGGTACAAAAATGGTCACTGATATTCTAGACACTAGAAAAACTCACCCATCAATAGTGGATGAATAACATTCATACTTTTACTCTGATTGGCTCTTCATCAAAAACCTACAACACATAATGATTTTATTTATATTCAAGTCTCTGCCCAATTAGTACACATAAAACGTTCATGAATTTTAAACTTGGAATAATGATTGTATTCTTCATAAACAAGCAATGTGGTTTTCACTGTTAATTAGTCAAGAAGACAATAGAAAAGAAACAATGCTGTCAAACCTTAAGAAAAAATATAACTAAAACAAGGTAAACATTTTTTTCTGAATTCATCTCTTCAGTGGCTCCCCTAAACTAAGCATCTGTAATAGACTTCTCAAATCCAAGATAGATGACCTTGAACCTCTCCCTCCTCTAATGTGCTCTCTGTTTATCATTTTGATTATTTTTTCCATTATGAGGATTACCAAACTACATTCCACTTTTTTTCTCAAGTAGAATAAACTTTTGTGACTCCAAGTCTTTATTGACACTACCCTTGCCTGAATTCCATTCATCCCCTAGGCCATGATGCAAAATTTTCCTTCAAAAACTCAACCCAAACATTATCTCCTATAATGAGACCTTACTCCAATCAGAGTGTTTTCCTATCACTTCGTTTATGGTTCGGTTCTGACACTTTATCTAATTTCTCACATTTCGCCTGAATTGTGTATATTCTGTCTCTCCTTCATGCTTCAGTCAAGTGAATCTATGTATGAATTCCAACATTCCCACATACCAGATTCGTGGCTTCAGGAAAATAAGTTAATTTCTCAGAGCCTCAATTTTATCATATTTAAAATAAGAATAACAATACTAACTCAACATAAAGACATTAGATGAAATAAAGTATGTAAATCATATGCAATTTAGCTACTGCTACTGCTGCTACTGCTAAGTCACTTCAGTCGTGTCCGACTCTGTGTGACCCCATAGACGGAAGCCCACCAGGCTCCCCCGTCCCTGGGATTCTCCAGACAAGAACACTGGAGTGGGTTGCCATTTCCTTCTCCATGCAATTTAGCTAGATTATGGCTATTCTAATGTCAAGGTCTATGTCTTTTTTACCTTATGTCTCAAATGCCGAGACCAATATCTTGCATATATATCTGTCTCATTCAGTTTCTTATTTGGCTCAAAATCCCTTAAAGAATATAAGAATTCTGACCCATGATCATAAACAACACTATAACCCAAAAAGTAGAAACATGATGATCTAAGCCACTAGATAGAGTTTTAGAGGAAAAGATATAGACTAAGGTACATGTACCCACCTCTTCCAAAGCCTCATCCTACTCCAAGAATATGTAACTCAATAAATTAGCCTGTGGGAATGATACTAAACACAGTACAAGAAACCCTTGCAATATGCCTGGCTCTGCCATTTCATGGTTATGTGAAATGCTGCAATTCTCAGCCTCTCTCAAAAGTTCTGTTGTTTTAATTTATAAAATGGATACTATCACTTTGGCATTGACTTCAAGTATTGTTGATGAGATCAAATGAGATGACCCAAATATATCTGGCAAACTGAAAAAAAAAAAAAAAGATAATTTGAAATCAAACTCACCTAGTCTTATACCCAAGTTTTACAAAACACATTACCAAGTAATGAAGAGTGTTTCTACATTTGCAAATACAGATAATGATATCTACCTTGGGGGGAAAATGGGAATATTAAAGTTAATATACACAAATTTCATGTTATATAGCAGTTGTTAGAATGTGCTAATATCTGTTATAAGGCATTATTTATTATAAAAACATAGTAGGGATACAAAATTAACAACTTTGATATGTTAAATGTTTTCACTAACGTCAATTATTAACATGGGTTTAATTCTTAAGTAAATCTAGTTGACCATTTTAACTTTTGAAACGTTACTTTTCTCATTTCTTCTACTGACAGCAATTCATGTAAATCTTTAAATTCATCCTCAGTGTTTCAACCAAGTTATTGTATTCGGTCCATTTAAAATAGATAGTGTTTAGGTTACTTTTATTTTAGCAACTGAAATGTACCACCTTTCCCAAAGAAATCAGTTCCCATTAGGAACTAAATCTAAGAGGGGAGTCACTGCGTGCAAAGCCTTAGCACCATAATGGAAGTGAGCATTTCATATTTTAGTTTTGCCAAGTGGGTCATACCCTGCCAAGAGTGCTTTATAACTGCTTAATATTTCCCAGTCATTTGAATGTAAATAAGTTTGTCAAGAGAATTTGGATAATTTATTTTTATTTTTATTTTTAAGCAACCATGTTTGGCAGGCACATTTTCCCAAGATCACCCAGCTTTAATTTTAAATTTCAAAAGCCTCACATTTAATCCCTTGAGCTGGCCTGGTACCTTGCACCATCTGTTCCCATGGTTTTGTTATAACAGCGAGCACCTGCAGAGTTTTGCAACATTTCAAGCTGATTGTGGACAAAAATCAAAATAATTATAATTTTCATAAAGTAGAGACTTCCATTCAGACACCACAATCCCACCTAACATGGATTTTGGAAAACCAATCTTGCTCATAATGTGTTTCGTATGGATAAGGGTAATTTATTTCTATTTTGTTTTTATAGAAGATCAATCCTTTAAAACACATGTACAATCAATGTGGAATTCTAACACTCCAGTCACATCCATAAAACTCTTGTATAATCCTAGTCAGTTCTTGGATCAGGGCTTCATGCTGTGTTTTGATCAGATAAGGCCATCAGCCAACAGCAATGGTGAAGTTAGTCCTCTCTTTGATTGTTTGCAATTTTTGTTGTTTTTTCCTTTTATATTTATGACAGCAAGATGACTTTTTGGCTTCTAATATTTTCCATTGCCAATAGAACACAAAATCCAAGTATTATTCATTAAAAACCAAAAGGGAAAGAGTGCTCCTTCTCCCTGTACCTTTGGGATAGAGAAGTAACTCAGGTAAGCACAAGATTCTATATTAGAAAGTCTGAACTTTTGGCAGAATCAGTGTCTTCCAGTAACTAAAATATCCCACTATTATGTAGACCATCTACAGGTCACTAGAGAATTACTCCTGCAGCATGAAGAAATATAAGATGGATACCTGAATATTGACCTTTGCTCTTTGTCTTGGAATTTAGAAAGAAAGAAATAATGAGTTGTCAGTGGGGCTTAGCCTTTCATTTTCTATTTTAAAAGCATTATCCTTTTATTCACATAACATTTCTAAGATTCCTTAAAACCTTAATTTTAATTTTGAGTTCACTGATAAGGAGCTAGGCATGATAAGTTTGACATACTTCATCTAGATGTTGAAAAAGGAGTAATAATTTGGTACTATAAATTACCTCATTAAGACATGACCACATACATGGTAGAGTGTTATAAGAAAATTAAGAGTTGTATCTGTAATATTGGACTCCAATCAGTACCACTCATGAACACCCCTTAAAAGAATATTAAAACCTAAGAGAATATACCTTTTGGCCAACATTGCCAGATCACTTTTTGGCGTTGAAGGAAAACAGTTAAACCATCAAATGTGAACTTTCATTCATAGAGGAACAGTAGGAATGAAAGTGGTACTCGGTCTAACAAATTAAGTAAGAAGGACCTTGTAAAGATGGCTGTGTTGATGATGAATGGGTGATAACTGTAATGTCCAATAGAATGGAGGCAAATAGCAGCAAGAACAAGGGCTTCCCAGGTGGCGCTAGTGGTAAAGAACCTGCCTGCCAATGCAGGAGACATAAGAGAAGCCGGTCAATCCCTAGGTTAGGAAGATGCCCTGGAGTAGGAAATGGCAATCCACTGCAGTATTCTTGCCTGGAGAATCCCATGGACAGAGAAGCCTGGTGGGCTACAGTCCATAGGGTAGCACAGAGTCGGACACGACTGAAGCGACAGCACATGCGCATGCCCCAGCAAGAATTAATGTAACTGGAGGGGCTTCAGATAAAATGAAGTGAAGTGAAAGTAGCTCAGTCGTGTCCAACTCTTTGGGACCACATGGACTGTATAAATTATCCTTATCCCTACGAAACCCCATAAATTCTCTAGGCCAGAATACTGGAGAGGGTAGTCTTCCTGTCTCCACGGGATCTTCCCAAGCCCAGGATCGAACCCAGGTCTCCCACATTACAAGTGGATACTTTACCAGCTAAGTCACAAGAGAAGCCCCAAAATACAAGAGTGGGTAGCCTATTCCTTCTCCAGCAGATCTTCCCCACCCAGGAATCGAACTGGGGTCTCCTGCATTGCAGGTGGATTCTTTACCAACTGATCTTTCAGGAAAGCAGCTTCAGATAAAATACTACTTAACAAATTAAGCAAGATTTGGGGGTTGCAGAATTGTAGCACAGTCTGTCGGAGAAGGCAATGGCAAGCCACTCCAGTACTCCTGCCTAGAAAATCCCATGGATGGAGGAGCCTGGTAGGCTGCAGTCCATGGGGTCTCTACGAGTCACACATGACTGAGCGACTTCACTTTCACGTTTCACTTTCACACATTGGAGAAGGAAATGGCAACCCACTCCAGTGTTCTTGCCTGGAGAATCCCAGGAACCGGGGAGCCTGGTGGGCTGCCGTCTATGGGGTCACACAGAGTCGGACACGACTGAAGTGACTTAGCAGCAGCAGCAGCAGCAACATGAGACCTTTGTCCATTCTAAAGGAGATCAATCCTGAGTGTTCATTGGAAAGACTGATGCTGAAGCTGAAGCTGCAATACTTTGGCCATCTCATGTGATGAGTTGACTCACTGGAAAAGACTCTGGTGCTGGGAAAGGTTGGGGGCGGGAGGAGAGGGGACGACAGAGAATGAGATGGCTGGATGGCATCACCAACTGTGTGGACATGAGTTTGAGTGAACTCCAGGAGTTGGTGATGGACAGGGAGGCCTGGCGTGCTGTGATTCATGGGGTCGCGGCGAGTCGAACACGACTGAGCGACTGAACTGAACTGAACTGAACATGAGACCATTTTAAAATTTCTGAATTAGTAGCTTTATTTGAAAAGTTGTCATAGACCAGCTTAGTTCAATTAATCTGCATAAAAACTAACCTGAATAGCATTTTCATTTCATTGTTCTTTGAGACATCATTATAACGTATAAGTTCTCTTCTAAGTCTAGGTTTCTTGCCTTCCTCATATGAAAAATAAAACAATGTTGTTAGTATCCAAGAACTGCATTTCCACTAAATATAAAAAATAATATAAATACTATTGGTTTGAACACTTACTTTTAGATATAAGCTAATGAACATGTCATTCACAAAGGTCATTTCTAAAGTATTTGTTAATGAATAGAAAACTAGAAGAATCCTTCTGACTCCCAGGACCAGAGTATTAGAAATATTAATAAATTGGAAGTCTGAAGATGAACTCTTGTTCTAATTTTCCATTTTTAGCTGAGGGAACTGGAGAGAATTTAAAAATCACATTTACTGGGTTTATCTCTTTAAATTATATTACAAGCTTCATGTGGGCAGGAATTTTACTTGTAAGGTTTATTATATTCCGAGAAAAATATGTGATAAGTGAGAGTTTGGAAAGATGATCTCTTTCATCTTGCTTAAGTCCAATATCCATACAATAATAAATGATCATATATGATAATACACTACACTGCACCATGCTATACTAGATCTATGACAAGAGAGTGTTAAAAATAACAGACTATCTGTTGTCTTTCATTCTAGAAAATTCAGCTTAGTCCAGTGAGTCCATTTGCACAAACTTTAATTTTTTATTCCCCATACTGTTTGAGTTCCTAATCTATAAACTTGCTTTTTATTTTAATTAGAACCCTGGTTATATGTAGAGCTGTTGTAAATTATTGTTCAGATGATAAGTCATGTTCAACTCTGTGAATCTATGGAATGAAGCACGCCAGGTTTCCCTGTACTTCACTATCTCCTGGAGTTTGCTCAACTCATGTCCATTGAATCAGTGATACCATCCAACCATCTCCTCCTCTGTCACCTTCTTCTGCTTGTGCCCTCAATCTTTCCCAACATCAGGGTCTTTTCCAATGAGTCAGCTCTTCACATCAGGCTGTCACAGTATTGGAGCTTTAGCTTCAGCATCAATCCTTCCAATGAATATTCACGGTTGATTTCCATTAGGATTGACTGGTTTGACCTCCTTGCTGTCCAAGGGACTCTCAAGAGTCAGAGAGTAAGATGTTCCTAACTGCCAACATCATAATCATCATATAGCAAGTGGTTATTTGATACAGTTCTTGGAGTTCAAATCTCCAGCTGTGGCTTGATTTGATAACTGACTGGAATTGGCTGGGAATTTTCTCAGAAGTGATACATTTTAATGCATCAGGGCTGGTGACTTTCACCACTGAAAATTCCACTCAGATTTTCCTGAATTTTTTAGGTCACAGATAAACCTCTATTATATAATACAGGATGATTATATAAGGAAGCATCCTAAAAGATGATGCTGTGAAAGCACTGCACTCAACAGGCCAACAAATTTGGAAAACACAGCAGTGGCCACAGGACTGGAAAAAGTAAGTTTGCATTCCAATCCCAAAGAAAGGCAATGCCAAAGAATGCTCAAACAACCATACAATTGCACTCATCTCACACGCTAGCAAAGTAATGCTCAAAATTCTCCAAGCCAGGCTTCAACAGTACATGAACCATGAACTCGTAGATATTCAAGCTGGATTTAGAAAAGGCAGAGGAACCAAAGATCTAATTGCCAACATCCATTGAATTATCGGAAAAGCAAGAGAGTTCCAGAAAAACATCTACTTCTGCTTTATTGACTATGCCAAGACTTTTGACTGTGTGGATCACCACAAACTGCAGAAAATTCTTAAAGAGATGGGAATACCAGACAATCTCTCCTGCCTCTTGAGAAATCTGTATGCAAGTCAAGAAGCAACAGTTAGAACTGGACATGGAACAACAGACTGGTCCCAAATAGGCAAAGAGTTACATCAAGGCTGTATATTGTCACCCTGCTTATTTAACTTATATGCAGAGAACATCATGAGAAATGTTGGACTGAATGAAGCACAAGCTAGAATCAAGATTGCCGGGAGAAATATCAATAACCTCGGATGTGCAAGTGACGCCACACTTATGGCAGAAAGCGAAGAGGAACTAAACAGCCTCTTGATGAAAGTGAAAGAGGAGAGTGAAAATGTTGGCTTAAAACAACATTCAGAAAACTAAAATCATGGCATCCGGTCCAGTCACTTCATGGCAAATAGATCAGGAAACAATGGAAACAATGACAGACTTTATTTTGGGGGGCTCCAAAATCACTGCAGATGCTGATTGCAGCCATGAAATTAAAAGATGCTTACTCCTTGGAGGGAAAGTTATGACCAATCTAGATAGCATACTAAAAAGCAGAGACACTACTTTGCCAACAAAGATCTGTCTAGTCAAAGATATGGTTTTTCCAGGAATCATGTATGGATGTGAGAGTTGAACTATAAAGAAAGCTGAGCACTGAAGAATTGATGCTTTTGAACTGTGGTGTTGGTGAAGACTCTTGAGAGTCTCTTGGACTGCAAGGAGATCCAACCAGTCCATCTTAAAGGAAATCAGTCCTAAATATTCATTAAAAGGACTGATGCTGAAGCTGAAACTCCAATACTTTGGCCACCTGATGTGAAGAACTGACTCACTGGAAAAGACCCTTATGCTGGGAAGGATTGAAGGCAGGAGGAGAAGGGGCCAACAGAGGATGAAATGATTGGTTGCTGTCACTAACTCAATGGACATGAGTTTGTGTAAGTTTCAGGAATTGGTGATGGACAGGGAGGCCTGGCGTGCTGCAGTCCATGGGTTTGCAGAGAGTCGGACATGAATGAGTGACTGAACTGAGCTGATATAAGGAAGAATTAACACAATGTGTTAATAAACACATACAAAAAATCTATTTAAAAACACCAGGTAAATGAAGACCACTATACTAACTGAAGTGAGACAGAGAAAGACAAATATCATGTGATCATTGCTTATATGTGAAATCTAAAAAAAAAAAAAAAGTTCAATAAACTTATTCACAAACAGAAATCAGTTCAGTTCAGTTCAGTCGCTCAGTCGTGTCCGACTCTTAGCAACCCCATGAATCACAGCACGCCAGGCCTCCCTGTCCATCACCAACTCCCGGAGTTCACTCAAACTCATGTCCATCCAGCCATCTCATTCTCTGTCGTCCCCGTCTCCTCCCACCCTGAATCACTCCCAGCATCAGAGTCTTTTCCAGTGAGTCAACTCGTCGCATGAGGTGGCCAAAGTATTGCAGTTTCAGCTTTAGCATCAGTCCTTCCAATGAACACCCAGGACTGATCTCCTCTAGAATGGACTGGTTGGATCTCCCTGCAGTCCAAGGGACTCTCAAGAGTCTTCTCCAGCACCACAGTTCAAAAGCATCAATTCTTTGGCTCTCAGCTTTCTTCACAGTCGAATTCTCACATCCATACATGACCACGGGAAAAACCATAGCCTTGACTAGATGGACCTTTGTTGGCAAAGTAATGTCTCTGCTTTTTAATATGCTATCTAGGTTGGTCATAACTTTCCTTCCAAGGAGTAAGTGTCTTTTAATTTCCTGGCTAAGTCAGCATCCACAGTGATTTTGGAGCCCCAAAAAATAAAGTCTGACACTGTTTCCACTGTTTCCCCATCTATTTCCATGAAGTGATGGGACCAGATGCCATAATCTTTGTTTTCTGAATGTTGAGCTTCAAGCCAAACTTTTCACTATCCTCTTTCACTTTCATCAAGACAAACAGAAATAGAGGCATAGATATAGATCTATCTAGCTATTTTGTAGATCCTTATTAGTTATCTAGTTTATATGTAGTAATGTAATATGTCAGTCCCAATGCCCTAAATTATCATTCCCTTTCTCTCTCTTCCCCATGCTGGCAACTACAGGTTTGTTATAGCATACAAAATAGCACAGGAAATTCTACAAAATAGAACAGGAAATTCTACTCAATACTCCGTAATGCCCTAAAAACAGAGCAGATATATATATATATATATATGTATAGCTGATTGACTTTGCTGTACATCTGAATATAACACAACATTGTAAATCAAATATATACCAATTTAAAAAATAAAAATATCAGATCAATATAAGTACATATATGTCTAATTCAATTGTTAATTGTATAAATGCTGAATATTTTATGAAAATTAGCAAAATACTTTTGCTTTCATTACTGCCATCATGATCATAAAATATAGGTGCCCAACCTTTTAAGTAAGTAATACTAATTTCATGTTTTATCTCCTGTATGACTGGTTCCTCTTAAAAAATATTCTTCTGAAACTGCTCACTACTCTTGGCCAGAGGGAATGCTTATTTGTTTATTTATTTTAGGTTTAAATTCCTATCCTACAATTATGTTTATTATAATAATAATGCTTAACTCTTCAAAGGACAATAAGGGGAGATAAATAATACCCCCCTCATTTTAATAACACTGCTTTCCTAGGATTCCTATGTTCCCACCTCTTTTTCGCTGTCATGCTTCACTCTACTTCTCATTCCAGAAGCTCTATGTCTAGGACTTTGTCTTTTACCTTCACAAGATTTTCCTTTGAAGAATCTCTTATTCCTTAGTGTGCCAACTACTACCTTCATAACATCAAAGTAATGCTGGCCATTAATTTGGCCATTGATCAGACTGTGATTACTTCATGTATTTACCATAAGTTAGCTAATTTAAATTTCTCGAACTACAGTACTTTTAGTTCATCTCTTGGAAATGAATGTATGCTTGACTGGATAGATGTAGTTTTTCTTCGACCACTTCTCGAATTTACCCTTGTGAGAACTAAGAACTTTCCTCCTAGAGTACAATGTGTTGGTGTTACTTTCTCCAGCTGAGAAGAGTACTAGTGATTGAGGTAAATCAGTCATCTTGGAATGTGAAGTCTTTTATCTATTTTAGATGCAATATTCAGTTGTGGAAGAAGTTAAATAGAGACAATTTAAAATGAATAAAAGCTGTACCTATATCTTTCTTGAAAAAAACAGCAGCTATAACTTCAGTCTCACTAAATGGTTAAGGACACCACCAAGTAAACTGACCAACTCAGTATGTTCAAGCCCAGTCCATATGGGATTTCTGATGCAGTTGTTTTACTCTAAGTCTCCAGACCTTGAGACTGGACATTGTTTACCATTGCCCTTTATCTCCCAAGACATCTAGTGTCTTTACTTGAATGTAGTGGACACATAATGAAGTTATTATTGTCATTATTTTAAAGAATAAATCTTTTAAAGTGAGTCAAAGACTGTGAAAATGGCGTGTAAAGGAAGTTTCTTACATAGAAAGCCATGGAAATTTTAAATAGGATAGTTAGAAATTACCAATCCCATTTGAAAGAGCTATACTATTTTCACAAAATGTAATTTATTGACTAAGTGAAATTGTTTCCACTATTTCATAATTCATTTTCTTGCACTTGCTTTCATTTTAAGTAAAAGTTAAAAGTGATTTTTAAGCTTCCACAATTCTCAAAGCATATCTCCTCTTTGTTAAATCTGATTTACAAGTGTCCTCTTGAATTGTCCCATGTCTTTCTTCATCCATTAAACTGCCATACAAGTGAAGCAAGCTCTTCTTCAAAGTGGTAGGAAATAAAAAATCACAATTAAACGTTAATTTAAATTTTTTCACAACTCCTCTGGGCTAGAGGTTTTCCACTTTTTTTTTTTTTTTATGTTGTATGTGATAACAGTCTCTGAAGGATATTTCAAGTGCCTATTTTCATTGTATAACTAAAATTGAGTACCTGTCATAGGAAAAAGGCTGCACATGTTGTGGAGGGAGGAGGAAGCTTATTTCAATGAAAGGTGATTTATCTCTAATTAAATGTTTTTCAGCCTTTAATTGGTCTTCATTTTTCACGTGAACTTTGAGGCTGTGTTTAGATCACAGTTGGGAAAGAATTAAGGTAGACAGGGAAAACTTAAGATAATTATAAAATAATTTTAAAATTGTTTTTTAAAAGGGAAGGTCTGAGACTGAAACTGATAAACAGATTGATCTTTTGCAACTAAGCAGAATCTCATTTTGCTATCTTTAATATGTATTTTTAAGGGCCTAGGCTGCTTAGTTTGTAAAATGACACTAATAATGCCCAGTTGAATTTTCATTTTATGTATATATCAATTAGTCTCTCTGAAGGAGAAAACAGCAAGCCACTCCAGTATTCTTGCCTGAAAATTCCCATGGACAGAGGAGCCTGGTGGGCTACAGTCCAAAAGGTCACAAAGAGTCAGACATGACTGAGCAACTAAGCACAATTAGCCTATAAACTGAGAAATATATTTTAACCATATTAGCATTCGAGAAGGAATACTTGTGTCAAAATCCTACCTCTGTTATTGTGATTGTGCAATCTCTCTGGCCCTCTTGATTTCTTTATCTGGAAAATGGTATAACACTTTAATCCATAGCTTTATTATAAAGTTATATCAGCTAATAAATGTGAAAAGCTTAGAGTCTGGCACATATTAAAATCTCAATAAATGGAATTGTTTTACTAGTACCTATAGCTTCCCTGGTGGCTCAGACGGCAAAGTGTCTGTCTGCAATGCAGGAGACCTGAGTTCGATCCCTGGGTTAGGAAGATCCCCTAGAGAAGTGCTGGCAGCCCACTCCAGCACTCTTGCCTGGAGAATCCCATGGGCAGAGGAGCCTGGTATGCTACAGTCCATGGGGTCACAGAGTTGGACATGACTGAGTGACTTCACTTTCACTTTCATAGATACTAAAGTGACCTCTCTCTCTCTTTTTTTTTTTTCACTGCATTTAATATAAAAATGAGAATGAATAAATACCAGTATTGATAAACTGGAATTCTTTGCTTAGTAATTTTACAAACTTTACATTCAAAAGTAACAGTGAAGAAGAGATGTCATATTAATTGAGCCATTAGTTATCATTGTAAGTTGTCAAGCACTGTGTTAGGCACTTTCTTATTGACTTTTCAAATTGGACCTATCCCTCTACTGGAGTTATAGGAAATGATGAGCCCAGAAGTTAAGTAGCATACAACTGGATATCATTCAAACATCTTGGGGTCTAAATGACCTGTTTGCCCCAGCCCTTGCCTGTCTCCCTGACCTCATATTGTATCAACCTCCTCCTCATCACTCTAGTCATTTTGAAATGTCATGCCTGTTCTTTCCATAGCAGGAACTGGGATTAGCTGATCTAGAATAATCTGGCCCTGTATTTTTGCATATCATTCTTGTTCATTATTTGTCTCAGCATCTCATCACCGCACAGGAAGGATTCTGTTGACCATTCAGTCTAAATAAGGTCCTTAAGACCTGGTTACCCCAGTCTCTCCAGCACATCATCTTACTTTATTTTCTTCAATGTACTTATTGCTATCTGTAGTTGCCTTATTTATTAAAAAAAAAAAAAATACTGTCTTCTGTAGTAAAATCTAAGCTTCATACAAACAAGAGCCATGTTTCCCCATTTCATATTGGCCAGTACATACTTATTGGGTAAATCAATTTGAACTTTTGATTATAGCATCCTTGATCATGTGACAATTATTAGCTATCAGTTTGACTTCTTTTACTTATGACAGCGTATTGAGACTGACCACATACATTCTGTTCGACAAGTTTGAGTTTTTCATTCCATTGATATTAATACCTAGAAAAACAATTCCACAGTAAAATTAACAAATGATAACTAAAATTTAAGATCCTGAAAAGAAAAACACCAAGGTAAATGTTTATAAAGACATAAGTCCATTAAACCACACAGTTTATCTGTAAAAGTTATATATTTATTATAGGCTGAATATGTACACAATACCTAAATTTAATAAAAAAATGTTTCAAACTCTTTTATAATGTGTGAGAATACTTGCAAAAATATATTTATTTATTTACTATTGATCACAATGTTAAAATCTAAAGAAGCTCTGGTTATTAAAGCAGTATATAGTGCCCTGATTGATATTTTGAGTTTGTATAATTGATCTATCCATGATTAATGTATAGCATTTTTTAAAAATTGGTATTAAGAAAAGATGTAATTATTCCTGTTAATGACTATTTAGTGCTAGTCTATCTGACAAAACTAATTTTGAATCATTTTAGAAAATGAATAAAAACATTATATTATTTATCATATAGTACTCTCCAATATCAAGCATTATGTTTTAAAATACACACTTTTACTGCTTTTTGTACAATTTTTGCATTAGGTGTTTGGATGTGAATTATAAATTTCTTTAATATGGAGGTATTAAATGAACTTAATATTTTGTTTTGAAATAAGTGTAAAATTTAGGCAAAATTTCTTCTGTCTCAATACAGCATAACTGCTTTTTATAGTGAAAGTCTTATGAGGCCTTAATACCAAAGAGTGGTTTCAGGTTAAAGTGTGCCACAAGTGCTTCTACTTTATTAGAATTTCCTTTTAGGATTTATTGAGAGGGAGACATTCAGAGTGTCATGAAAAATAAAACTGATGCTTTGTTGTTGTTGGGCTCTAAACACTGTACTTTGGTTGGTTATAATGCTACCAAAATCCACATAGTACTTAATTTATCTAACCTTCTGATAGTGAATGAACAAAGGTAAAAATAACAGGCTAGTTATAAACTAGTACTATGGTGATGACATTGTGAATTATTTAAAAAGGGCATATTCAATGTGACCATGGAGCCATCAATCATAATAGACATTGATGAGAAAAAGAGGTTTCAGTCACTTCCTATCTGCAAGGAGAACAATTCTATCTCACAGGTAGCTATGAAGTGCTGGGTGACCTGATGTCACTTGCATTGTTGCTCTACCCTTTGAACGGAGCAAGTAGATTCTCTCAATATTAGAATCGAATGAGTAAATAAATTCGCAGTTCACTGCCACTCTCCTTCCAAGTGCACACTTCAATTTGTCTAACAATAGAGAGGACAGAAAAGCAGAAATCTCTTAAAGCGCAGATGAATTTTTTATGGAATGTTCAAATCCAGCTGCAAAGGATGGGGTTTTAAATGGTAGCAGACACTCTTTTAGAGGGAGCCCCAAGAGATGAAATCTTTTGGAAATGTTTTGTACTGAATTCATTCCTTTTCACGTACACATCTGTAGCTTTTCTTCTCTGAAGCCCTGCTTTAACTAAATTGTTCCACCTTCGAGTTCACATTGATCACTGAGATGCCGAATAAAAAACACTTCCTTTATCTTTACAGCCCAGAATTTCAAGTAAGAATAGTTTTTAAAGTGCATGGGTGTAATACTGCTGTATTTGTCTACTTCATTCAATAGGGAAAATTAAGTTTGCAGGAAAATAAAGAGGTGACTGTTTAAGAAAATTTTTTAAACATATTAATAATTTTAGCTCCTTTTTTCCTTTCAGGTGATCAGAATAATTTTATTCACCATAATTTCCACCTCAGGGCTTTCTATTTGAACGTTAATATTGCATGCATTAATTTATATATTTAAATTCTGAGTATCAATTTTCCCATCACAATATCCTACAAAATTCTCTGGCATTTACAAACCGCAAAACTACAAAAAGCTACATTTTTTGCCTCTATGACTATATGGTAAAATCCACTACTTCACTATAGCATATTCACATTTTAAGGTGTAAACCGTGAATGGTATGAAAATTTTCTTTGCAAGGATTCTCTTAAAAATTAGTGAATGTAGCTAAATATGTTTCCCTCTTCTATTTCTATTCTTCCCTGACCCTCCTCCACCCACTAGTCATTACCCCTCCCTATGAGAGTAGAAATATGAAAAGTGTTTGCATTGCATTCTGCATCTGCAGGGTAATCTCTTGAAGCCTGCACACTACTCATTTTTATTCACTTTTCCTCTGTAATATATTCTGGAAGTATATTCATCTCCACCTAACCTCCGGAACCACTTGAAAAATGTGTACCACCACTTAATTGTTAATAACAGGTAAATCAAAGGTAAAAGATAACTAATTAATTTTCTAGCTCAGTTTTATTTTACTGTTACTGTTTTGAGAAAATATAACAAAACCCCATTAGTGTTAAGGTAAGCCCATGAAACAACATAATATAATGCAAGAAAGACATTTAATAGTGTAGAGGAATGTTAAATTACTAATTAACTCCAAGCTACTGTATAAGAAAGCATAGTAATTTACAGGATTATTGCAATATGCAGCCTGGATTGCCATGAGGGTCAGCTAGGGAGCATTTCTTTCTATCTCTCCCTTTAGTGTAGTGGTTACTGTAAAAATCTTCTCATATTAAAACGCACTGTCCTACCCACAGTTCATTGCTGCTAATTAGCAGCAGTTGAGACTTTGCTAGCAGTCACTTTTTTTTCTACATTAGGCTGCCAAATGTTACCAACTGCTCAAGATTCTCCATGCACAAAGTGTCCAGCTGCCCAGCTTGCACCGCAAGGCTGTGTCTTTCAGCTGTTTCATGTCAACTTTAACACCTGTGCAAAGGAAACACTAAATCAAATGATCTGTCCTGCCTTTTCTGATGGGAAGGTCATCAAAAGTGCTCTGGATATTTTGGCCCTGCTTATCATCTACTTCTAGAAAACTGCACTGAACACACACACACACACACACACACCTCCTTTTTTATTTAAGCGCCCAGTTGAGACCAGGGACTCACTGAAACTTAAATCACTGCCATATCTGCCATGTCAAAGTCAAGTGTTTTCACAGTCTATTTAAACTTTTATTTAAGCAATAAGGCTTCAGAGAGTCATCTTTTAGTTTTACCTAAATATATAAGAAGAATGCCATAACTTTGATGAATAATTGATTAAATAAACCATTCCTACATCAAAGGCAGGAAGAACAGCTCTTCACTGAAAGGCTAGACTATCAAATAGGACTTTGTTGTCCTCAACATTGCTTTAGAACTGCAGCATTACAGAGTAAGAAGAACATTAATTTTTGAGGTCTTATATGATCACATAAAATAAAATTGACTGCTTTTTCTCCTTAATTAAACACTAGTAGTGTTACAACACTATAAATTTGAAAATAATCATACAGCTTAATCATTTCCTGTCTGTGCCATTGGCTTTATGACTAATTCATATTTAACCTTCTTGGGTACCTACTTCTTTAAAAAATTCAAAACAACTGTCACTGGAGTCTCATACCTGTGCAAAGGGGAATCAGAGCTTAAAAATGATATAGAATGGGAAGATGATATATAATGAACTAAGCTGTATATATGATTTAGTAGCAAAATAGCCTCTGCTTTATTATGATTACAGAGCAATTGATAAATATCTAGCTAATTTATTCTTATTTTCTATTTATAGTGATAAATTTAATGTTAAAGATAAGTGTAATTGTATAAGTGTGAAAGTATTTACATTAATATTAGCATTACAATATATTTAATTAGGCAATCAGAATTGAAAGGGGAATGATTTTGGTCTATATATCTGTTTGATACTATTATTTTCTTTACCTTTCAATTGAAATTCTATATTTTAACTGAATTCATTCTTCCTTCATTTGTACTATAAAAAAGCAAAAGGATGGCAAAATTTACTTATGACATGAGTCTAAAATTCATTGTTCTGACAGGAATGAATCCACGCAGACTGTGATCAAAACTGTAGCCCTAGGGTAACACAGAACGAGTGTCAACTACATTTTGCTGTTCAGTTTCACAAAAATCCCCTCCAGGAATTTCAATCACAATATCCTGAATTTTTATTCATGTAACAGTTACAAAAAATTATAGAGAGGACACATATAAAGTTATATGTGTTTGAGATTCAGAACAATCATTTTGTGATTTAAGAACAAAATATTCTTTTTTTCTTTTTTTATGAAAAAGGAACAATAGAGATATTATTCAGTTTTCAAAATTATATCACCAGAGATTTATATGTAAAATTCTTGCTAGTATAACTTTCTTCTCCCTGAACTATTCAAAATGTATTTAGTCAAAATTGTCAAATAAGCACATAGGTAGGTCAATATCACTAAGATTACTGATCAAATACTTTTTTTTTTTCCTTCCTTTCTTCACCCTCTGCATGTCTGCACTGGGAGAAAGAAGCTGGTAGAGGGATGTGAAAATTGCTCTTTAATCCATACAAACACAGATGATTTTACAGGCACCAATAAGAAAATGTACAAAAAGAAATTATTTAAAGCCAATCACAGTTCTAATTGTGTAAGTGTCTGATATTTCATAACTAAATAAAGGTCTTTAGATTATGAAGCAGGACTTTCAAAGGTTGGTTAACCTCATTGAACCTCAGTATTCCAGTCTGCACATTGGGAATAATAACACTTACTTTATAGTTCATTGTTGACAAATAATCTCAGTATTAACTAAGTGAATAGGAAAGTTTTGTAAATTTCTGGAGGTTCATAGATCTTGATCGAGAAGCAATCAAGCTCCATGAGCCAGGGCTGACTGTGCTCTCTCTGATTTTTCTTCACCAAATCTTGCATATGAGAGGTTGAACTGAATAGTCTCTTCAAGCTGTGGTATGACTGACTGAGGGAGATGAAATCTTACTGCTCCAAAAGATATATTTTTGTAGGGCACAAGCAACCCACTCCAGTATTCTTGCCTGGAAAATCCTATAGACAGAGGAGCCTGGCGGGCTGCAGTCCATGGTTTGCAAAGAATCAGACCCAACTGAGCTACTGAACACAAGACTAATTGATCAGTTGAGTGTCTAAAAAATTATCCTGTGCAGGGGAATAGATTAGGAGGGAGTTAGGTATTCGGAGTTCATTTCACATACCACCACTGAAATGTCACTGTAGAGTCCTACCAATAACATCACCCCTTCTCATATACATGCCAGTAAACTTGACCTTTTTTAAAAAGCTCTCATGTGTTAGTCAGAAATTATTTTCTCCGAGGTGCTATTAAAATATGACATATCATTATTTTATGGGTGTTGAAGGGGAATAGAAAATAATTAAAAATGGCTGCTGTAAAAGCAAATATGTATGACATGAAGAGCCCAGGAGCAGATGATAATCTCTGGTTAGACTACTTGCTATAAGATGTGAATGTGTTGTCTCTAAGGGGGAAAAGATGCCACTGAATAAGCTTTGATTCTATTCTCAAATTCTTGTTTCCCCAAATAATCCATCTATGTAACCTTGTATTGTATAAGCTACGGTATGTTTCTGGATAAGCCCAATTGCCAAGTAGCTGTTGTGCTGTGCTAAATTACTCAGTCATGTCCAACTCTTTGCAACCCCATGGACTATAGCCCACAAGACTCCTCTGTCCATGGGGATTCTCCAGGTAAAAATACTGGAGTGGATTGCCATGCCCTCCTTCAGGGGATCTGCAAAAACCCAGGGAACGAACTCAAGTCTCTGGAATGAAGCCACCAGGGAAGTAGTTGTTAACTACTGAGCCACCAGGAAGTAGCTGTTAATGACCTATAAAGGAGAAATAATATAATCCAGACTTCACATAAAAAGTAAATGAAAATGCCAGGCAACATTAAGAAGATGCTGTATGACAAATGATGATGATGGTCACTATTTGTGAAGCCCTTCCTAGGTGCTTAGTCATTTATTCCTTCAACAAATGGCATACATTTCCCACTCTGTGCCAGACATTGGTCTAAGTGTAGGAGTGAGAAAGCAACTAACAAAATAGACAATGTCTGGCCTTTTAAACTTATCATGGTGAAGCAATGAATAAAAATAAAAATACTGAGATACTTAATATGACTAAGTCCACACTCTGTGGATGAGAACACAGAGGCACAGAGATGATGTCATCGGTCCACACTCCAACAGGTGGTATAATGGCAGAGCTGAGAGACTACATGCATCCATGTGTCTTTGTGCCACTTTATGCTCTATCTCAGAAAAGACCCACTATGGTAAAGTAGTGAAAGAGATAGCTTATGTTGAAGTTTGACCATGATTTCCTGAACAAGGAAGTCTCTGGCTCTATTCTCAAAGGAGGCAAAGCATTTAGATAGAATTCACATCAAACATAATCAAATATATAGCTGAGACTTAGACTGGATTATATTTAGAAGACCAGGGATTAATGTGGGGAAATGGAAAGGAGAAGGAGAAAAGAAGAAGGCACAGAAAGTTCTTGTTGGGAGAATCTGTGTTACTGCTGAAAAATCTTGACTATCCAGTCCGCAATACATAGACACATGACATTTTTTAAATCAAGAGGGATCCTGATAGCTGTGTTGTGGGAAGAGTAATGTGGTCACCGTGAAAGCACACAAGGCTGAAGGAGTGAGAGTTTGCATGCCAGGGTGGCTAGTAAAAAGCTATAACAATTGTGTGAAAAATGAGGGTGATCACAGTAGAAGAAAACAAAGCAGAAAATTTACAAATAACATAACTAGAAAAAATGATGAACAGATAGAATTTGGGGTAGGGAGAGCGACTGAGAAGGAGTAACAGCAAAAGATGGAGATAGCCTAAAGCTGGAGAAGATTGGAACTAGTTATAGGAAGTGGGGCCAGTTTACAAATGAAATGTTAGTGTGTAGAGGGACTAAAACTGAAATGGTCAGGTCAGGCTAAATCAGCAGCCGATATTGTTTGTCCTTCCTCCGTGCCATCAACTATACCTGTTATTTCCCAGGCCACCTCAAAGTTCTTCCCAACCAAGAGAGGCCCTTTTGTGATTTTTAACACCCTAAAATCCAGAATAGGATCATATGATTCTTGAGAGATTTGTCTTTACCTAGTAAGTCAAATTTGATCAAACCTACCCTACTTGAATCATTTTTCATCTGAATACCAAAATTCATTAGAGATGTCAGTAGCCATAATTTTCTTTTTGTAGTCTTATCTTATTGCACAAAACATGCAAAACACAAGAAATAAAAAACTAAGAAAGATACATTTCACAGTATCAATACACATGTGTTTCTTTGTGTCTTTGTTCAGTTTAAGATAGCAATGTTTTTACATAGCCGTATCCAGTGTAGATGGAATTTTACATTCTAGTCTGGAAAGGAAGGATGGGATTGGCTTTTAGGATGCAGTAGGCTTGCAAAAGTGAGAACTGAGAGTGACCAGTTCCTGTCTTCACCCCTGCCTCAGGAAGAGGCACAATGGCTAGGGTTTTGAGATGCAGCCCACAGGTTGAAAACTCAGGCATGGGTTAATGGTGGGCATCCCTGGTGGCTCAGACAATTAAGAATCCACCTGCTACGCAAGAGACCAGGGTTCGATCCCTGAGTTGAGATGGAAATGGCTACCCACTCCAATATTCTTGCCTGGAGAATTCCATGGATAGAGGTGACTTATGGGCTACAGTTCATGGAGTCACAAAGAGTCAGCCACGACTGAGCAACTAATACTTCAGGATCTTGAAGCAGAATTTCTTCTCTGACAAGTCTGTCTTCCTTTCAATGTTTTCTAGCTGATAAGATGAGCCCCACCCATACTATAGAGGGTAAATCTCCTTTATACAAAGTCAACTAATTAGAGATGTTAACCATTGGAATGTGAAGTCAAGTGGGCCTTAGAAAGCATCACTACTAACAAAGCTAGTGGGGGTGATGGAATTCCAGTGGAGCTATTTCAAGTCTTGAAAGATGATGCTGTGAAAGTGCTGCACTCAATATGCCAGCAAATTTGGAAAACTCTGCAATGGCCACAGGACTGGAAGAGGTCAGTCTTCATTCCAATCCCAAAGAAAGGCAATGCCAAAGAATGCTCAAACTACAGCACAGTTGCACTCATCTCACACGCTAGTAAAGTCATGCTCAAAATTTTCCAAGCCAGGCTTCAGCAGTATGTAAACCATGAACTTCCAGATGTTCAAGCAGGTTTTAGAAAAGGCAGAGGCACCAGAGATCAAATTGCCAACATCCGCTGGATCATGGAGAAAGCAAGAGAGTTCCAGAAAAACATCTATTTCTGCTTCATTGACTATGCCAAAGCCTTTGACTGTGTGGATCACAATAAACTGTGGAACATTCTGAAAGAGATGGGAATCCCAGACCACCTGACCTGCCTCTTGAGAAATCTGTATACAGGTCAGGAAGCAACAGTCAGAACTGGACATGGAACAACAGAGTGGTTCCAAATAGGAAAAGGTGTACGTCAAGGCTGTATATTGTCACCTTGCTTATTTAACTTATATGCAGAGTACATCATGAGGAACGCTGGGCTGGAAGAAGCACAAGCTGGAATCAAGATTGCTGGGGAAAATATCAATAACCTCAGATATGCAGATGACACTACCCTTATGGCAGAAAGTGAAGAGGAACTCAAAAGCCTCTTGATGAAAGTGAAAGAGGAGAGTGAAAAGGTTGGCTTGAAGCTCAACATTCAGAAAACAAAGATCATGGCATCTGGTCCCATCACTTCATGGGAAATAGATGGAAAAACAGTGGAAACAGTGTCAGACTTTATTTTTTTGGGCTCCAAAATCACTGCAGATGCTGATTGCAGCCATGAAATTAAAAGACGCTTGCTCCTTGGAAGGAAAGTTACGACCAACCTTGATAGTATATTAAAAAGCAGAGACATTACTTTGCCAACCAAGGTCCGTCTAGTCAAGGCAATGGTTTTTCCCGTGGTCATGTATGGATGTGAGAGTTGGACTGTGAAGAAAGCTGATCGCCGAAGAATCAATGCTTTTGAACTATGGTGTTGGAGAAGACTCTTGAGAGTCCCTTATACTGCAAGGAGATCCAACCAGTCCATTCTAAAGGAGATCAATCCTGGATGTTCATTGGAGGGGCTGATGCTAAGGCTGAAACTGCAATACTTTGGCCACCTCATGCGACGAGTTGACTCACTGGAAAAGACTCTGATGCTGGGAAAGGTTGGGGGCGGGAGGAGAAGGGGATGACGGAGAATGAGATGGCTGGATGGCATCACCGACTCTGTGGACATGAGTTTGAGTGTACTCTGGGAGTTGGTGATGGACAGGGAGGCCTGGCGTGCTGTGATTCATGGGGTCACGGAGAGTCGGACACGACTGAGCGACTGAACTGAACTGAACTAAATAGCATCACAGTTACACTAAGATCAGTGTTTGATTAAATAATACAGTGCCAAAATATTCATTCAGGGACTTTTATTTTCCAGGAACTAGTATGGATGTGATTTTATAGATATGAATAGAGCTAAGATAAAATCCTGGCCTTCAAGGAACTTACAATATTCTTAAAAGATAGCTATATTAATAAATTAATATAATGCAATGTGATCAATGTTGGTTTTATGAACAAGTATGAACAAGTATCCATGGTATGACTAAGAGTTGGACATCACTGAGTGACTAAACACACACACATGTGTAATATTGGTTCACTGAAGAAGGAAACCTTTCCCAGGAAGTTGGTTCAGGGAAGCCTTCCTGGAGAGTGTAGCATTTGAACAAAATCCTTAAGACTTCTAATTTAATGAGCAACAGTCATTGAAATCTGTTAATGCTAAATGCAGTTCTAGGGGCTGGGATTTTATAGCAAATATCTCAACTTTTATAAAATTAGTGTTCCATGGGGAGATTTGAGGTAGACAATAAAATAAGCAACAAATAATTAAAATCCCTAGTAGTGATTTGAGCTATCTAAAATTTATCAAGATAGTATGATACAGCTTCCTATTTTTGACTTTACTATTTGAACTGAGACATAAAAGACAAGAAGAAAAAAAAAAAGATAAGTGAAAAGAAAGGTCTTTCTAAGTATAGAAGGCAGTGGGAGCAAAAGCGTATAACAGTCACCACCAGAGCAATAGAAAATAACTTTGCCTGTTTAAAATTTGGATTCAAAAAAGATTTGATCTATTCTAATTGTCACAGGATATTTATATTAAATTTAAATATTAAATACTACATTTTAATTAGTTTAAAACAACTTCTTTGGTCTTAAATAGCAACTGGGTTTTCTCTTTCTCGTTTTTTTTTTAAATTAGGGGATAGTTGCTTTACAGTGTTTATTAGTTTTGGCTGTCCAATGAAATGAATGAGGTATATGAATAGTGAATCCCACCTTCCCAATCCTGTTCACCTAGGTCACCACAGAGCACTGCACTGTATCCCTGTACTCCAGAGCAGGTTCTCATTGTCTATCTGTTTTACATCTCACAGTGCACATACATCAATCTCAACCTCCCAATTCACCCACCATCACCACCACCATTCCCCACTCCACATCTGCAGGTCCATTTGCTACATCTATATTCTGAAAGCACCTATAGTCACCTAATCTATGACAAAGTAGATTTTATCTCGTTTCCCATCTTCTTTCCACTATTCTTAAGATATTGCTCTGGTGTGTGAATTTCAAAATCTGTATTACAAACTCTTAAGCAATTAGAAGCCCCCTTGGACAGAAAAGAAATCAAACCAGTCAATCCTAAAGGAAATCCACACTGAATTTTCTTTGGAAGGATGGTTGCTGAAGCCAAAGCTTCGATACTTTGGCCACCTGAGGCAAAGAGCCTACTCATTCCAGATGACTCTGATGGTGGGAAAGATTACGATAGGAGAAGAAGGGGGAAACAGTATGTAAGAAGGTTGGATGGCATCACTGACTTGAAGGACATGAGTTTGAGCAAGCTCTGTGAAATGGTGAAGGGCTGAGAAGTCTGGCATGCTGTAGTCCATGGGGTTGCAAAGAGTCAGACACAGCTTAGCAATTGAACAACAAGCATTTAGAAGTCATTTTATCTGGTACACAGGTGAAGCATTCATTCCACATCCTGCTGAGAGATGAGACCATAGATGGAGTCGGCTGATAATGGCTCCAAAGATAAGTCCCCGACTTAATCCTTGGTACCTTGACTCTTACATCATATGGTAAAATTATGGCAGATGAAATTAAATTGAGGATCTTGAAATGAGGAGACTGTCCTGGATTATCTAGCTGGATCCTAAATGCTATCACCAATGCCCTTAGAAAAGAGATTCAGAAGGACATAAGATATAGAAGATGAGGAGACAATGGACCGTGGTGGCAGAGACTGGAGGGATGTGACCACAAACCAAGAAATGCCAACAGCCACCAAAAAATGTAAATCAAGGAGCTGAATCCCCCTAGAGCCTGAAAAGACATGTGGTGCTGCCAACACCTTGTTTATGACTCAGTGGAATGGTTTCAGAATTCTGGCTCCCAGAACTATTGAAAGAAAAAATTGCTGTTGCTTTTTGACACCAAATTGGTTTTTCGAATGTTACAGCAGCCATAGGGAAAAAATCCAAAGGATTTTAGGTGTATCAATCAACAGTAGAAAGAACGGAGAGACAGAGCCAAAGCAAAAACAACACCCAGTTGTGAATGTGACTGGTGAGGGATGCAAAGTCCAATGATATAAAGAGCAATATTGCTTAGGAACCAGGAACGTTAGGTCCGTGAATCAAGGAAAACTGGAAGTGGTCAAATAGGAGATGGAAAAGTGAACGTTGACATGTTAGGAATCAGCAAACTAAAATGGACTGGAATGGGTGAATTTAACTCAGATGACCATTACAGCTACTACTGTGGGCAGGAATACCTTAGAGGAAATGAAGTAGCCATCATAGTCAACAAAAGAGTCTGAAAGGCAGTACTTGGATGCAATCTCAAAAAAAACAGAATCATCTCTGTTCATTTCCAAGGCAAACCATTCAATATCATAGTGTCCAAATCTATGCCCCAACCAGTAATGCTGAAGAAGCTGAACTTGAGCTTCTTGTAGGTCTATGAAGACCTACAAGACCTTCTAGAACTAACACCCAAAAAAGATATCCTTTTTATTATAGGGGACTGGAATGCAAAAGTAGAAAGTCAAGAAATACCTGGAATAACAGGAAAGTTTGGCCTTGGAGTACAGAATGAAGCAGGGCAAAGGCTAATAGAGTTTTGCCAAAAGAATACACTGGTCATAGCAAACACCCTCGTCCAACAACACAAGAGAAGACTCTACACACGGACATCACCAGATGGTCAATACTGAAATCAGATTGATTATATTCTTTGCAGCCAAAGACGGAGAAGCTCTATACAGTCAGCAGAAACAAGACCGGGAGCTGACTGTGGCTCAGATCATGAACTCCTTATTGCCAAATTCAGACTGAAATTGAAGAAAGTAGGGAAAACCACTAGACCATTCAGATATGACCTAAATCAAATCCCTTATGATTATACAGTGGAAGTGAGAAATAGATTCAAGGGACTAGATCTCATAGAGCGCCTGAAGAACTATGGACGGAAGTTTGTGACATTGTACAGGAGGCAGTGATCAAGACCATCCCCAAGAAAAAGAAATCCAAGGAGGCAAAATGGCTGTCTGAGGAGGCCTTACACACAGTTGTGAAAAGAAGAGAAGGGAAAGGCAAGGGAGCAAAGGAAAGATATACCGTTTGAATGAAGAGTTCCAAAGAATAGGAAGGAGAGATAAGAAAGCCTTCCTCAGTGATCAGTGCAAAGAAATAGAGAGAATAAAAACAATAGAATGGGAAAGACTAGAGATCTCTTCCAGAAAATTAGAGGTACCAAAGGAATATTTCATGAAAAGAAGGGCTCAGTAAAGGACAGAAATGGTATGGACCTAATGGAAGTAGAAGATATTAAGAGGAGGTGGCAAGAATACACAGAAGAACTGTACCAAAAAGATCTTCATGACCCAGATAACCACTATGGTGTGATCACTCACCTAGAGCCAGACATCCTGGAATGCAAAGTCAAGTGGGCCTAAGGAATCATCACTACAAACAAAGCTAGTGGAGGTGATGGAATTCCAGTTGAACTATATCAAATACTAAAAGATGATGCTGTGAAAGTGCTACACTCAATATGCCAGCAATTTTGGAAGACTCAGCAGTGGCCTCAGGACTGGAAAAGCTCAATTTTCACTCCAATCCCAAAGAAAGGCAATGCCATAGAATGGTCAAACAGCCAACAATTGCACTCATCTCACACTCTAGTACAATAATGCTCAAAATTCTCCAAGCCATGCCACAGTACTTGAACCATGAACTCCCATATGTTCAAGCTGGATTTGGAAAAGGCAGAGGAACCAGAGATCAAATTGCCAACATCCGTTTGATTATTTAAAAAGCAAGAGAATTCCAGAAGAACATTTTCTGCTTTATTGACTATGCCAAAGCCTTTGACTGTGTGGGTCATAACAAACTGTGGAAAATTCTTCAAGTGATAGGAATACCAGACCACCTGATCTGCCTCTTGAGAAATCTGTATGCAGGTCAAGAAGCAACAGTTAGAACTGGACATGGAACAACATACTAGTTCCAAATAGGAAAAGGAATATGTCAAGGCTATATATTGTCAACCTGCTTATTTAACTTAAATGCAGATTATATCATGAGAAACACTGGGCTGGAAGAAGCACAGGCTGGAATCAAGATTGCCAGGAGAAATATCAATAACCTCAGATGTGCAGATGACACCACCGTTATGGCAGAAAGAGAAGAAGAACTTAACAGCCTCTTGATGAAAGTGAAAGAGGAGAGTGAAAATGTTGGCTTAAAACTCAGCATTAAGAAAACTAAGATCATGACATCCAGTCCAATCTCTCCATGGCAAATAGATGGGGAAACAGTGGCAGACTTTATTTTTTGAGGCTCCAAAATCACTGCAGATGGTGACTGCAGCCCTGAAATTAAAAGACACTTGCTCCTTGGAAGAAAAGTTTTGACTAACCTAGACTGTGTATTAAAAAGCAGACATATTACTTTGCCAAGAAAGGTTCATCTAGTCAAGTCTATGGTTTTTCCAGTAGTCATGTGTGGATGTGAGAGTTCAACTTTAAAGAAAGGTGATTGCTGAAGAATTGATGCCTTTGAACTGTGGTGTTGGAGAAGACTCTTGAGAGACCCTTGAACTGCAGGGGGATCCAACCACTCCATCCTAAAGGAGATCAGTCCTAAATATTCTTTGGAAGGACTGATGCTGAGCTAAAACTCCAATACTTTGGCCAGCTGATGGAAAGTACTGACTCATTTTAAAAGACCTGAGACTGGGAAAGATGGAAGTCAGGAGGAGAAGGGGACGACATAGGATGAGATGAATGGTGGCATCACCAACTCAAAATACATGAGTTTGAGTGAGCTCCAGGAGCTGGTGACGGACAGGGAGGCCTCACGTCCTGTGTCCATGGGGCCACAAAGAGTCGGACACGACTGAGCGACTGAACTGAACTGAACTGAAGTTAAATGAGACTATGTCAGAGTATAATATTTTAGAATTAACATAAAAAGTATTAAAATATTCTTTCTCATACTTCTTATTGATAAGAACGGATTCTATTAGAAAATCTAAACCTTGACTAATTTTTGTTACTTTAAAATCAAACATTCTAAATTCTGAATCTGCTTTAAAAGATTAAACAGATTTCCCATATTTCAAAGTTGATTTTATAGTCATATATTATCAGAGACTATATTTTATTTATAATCACAATGATATCTATTTTCCTTTTAGACTGATCACCAGATGATTTCCATCACTTTCACTCTGTTTTTCTACTTTGCTTTTCTTCCTTTAGTCACTTAAAATCTTAACAACATATATCCGTCTTAGACAATAGAAATGGCCTGGGATGAAGAGTCTTGAACCAGGAGTCAGAAGTCATGGGTTCTATTTTTGTTTTGTGTGATGGTTTGCATTGTGCCTTTAATCTAATCACTTACACCTCTTAGTCTTAAGCTGCTGCTAAATAGCTTCAGTCGTGTCTGACTCTTTGAGACCCTATGGATCTCTGTTCACAGAATTCTCCAGGAAAGACTACTGGAGTGGATTGCCACGCCATTCTTCAGGAGATCTTCCTGACTCAGGGACTGAACCTGAGTCTCCTGCATCACAGGCAGATTCTTTACTGCTAAGCCACCGGGAAAGAATCTTAGTCTAGTCTAAAAGAAAATGTTAGATCAGATGATCAACAAGGTCCTGTGATCAATGTAAAGGTCTATGTTTTACAGAGTATCTCTCCTACCTATTGACTCTATTAAATTAATATTTTATGTTATTGTGTTTCTTAAAGCGATATATAGGGCTTCCCACGTGACTCAGTGATAAAGAATCAAACTTTTAATTTCATGTCTGCAGTCACCATCTGCAGTGATTTTGGAGCCTCCCACCCCCCTCCCCCGCAAAAAAAAGATAAAGTCTGCCACTGTTTCCACTGTTTCCCCATCTATTTGCAATGAAGTGATTGGACCGGATGCCATGATCTTAGTTTCTGAATGTTGAGTTTTAAGCCAACATTTTCACTTTCCTCTTTCACTTTCGTCAAGAGGCTCTTAAGTTCTTCTTCACTTTCTGCTGTAAGGGTGGTGTCATCTGCACATCAGGTTATTGATATTTCTCCTAGCAGACTTGATTCCAGCTTGTGCTTCATCCAGCAAACCGTTACTCATGATGTATTTGCACATAAGTTAAATAAGCAGGGTGAAAATATACAGCCTTGATGTACCCCTTTCCCAATTTGGAACTAGTCTGTTGTTCCATGTCCAGTTCTAACTGTTGCTTCATGACCTGCATACATATTTCTCAGGAGGCAGGTCAGGAGGTCTGGTATTCTCATCCCTTGAATAATTTTCTCAGGTTGTGGGGGTCATGCACGATTGAGTTACTGAACTGAACTGAACACAGTCAAAGGCTTTGGCATAGTCAATAAAGCAAAAGTAGATGTTTTTCTAGAACTCTCTTGCTTTTGCAATGATCCAACAGATGGTAATTTGATCTCTGACTCTTTTGCCTTTCCTAAATCCAGCTTAAACATCTGGAAGTTCACCATTCATGTGCTGTTGAATCCTGGCTTGGAGAATTTTGAGCATTACTTTGCTGGTGTGTGAGATGAGTGCAATTGTTAGGTAGTGTTAACATTCTTTAGCATTGCCTTTCTTTGGGATTGGAGTGAAAATTGAGCTTTTCCAGTCCTGAGGCCACTGCTGAGTCTTCCAAAATTGCTGGCATATTGAGTGTAGCACTTTCACAGCATCATCTTTTAGTATTTGATATAGTTCAACTGGAATTCCATCACCTCCACTAGCTTTGTTTGTAGTGATGATTCCTTAGGCCCACTTGACTTTGCATTCCAGGATGTCTGGCTCTAGGTGAGTGATCACACCATAGTGGTTATCTGGGTCATGAAGATCTTTTTGGTACAGTTCTTCTGTGTATTCTTGCCACCTCCTCTTAATATCTTCTACTTCCATTAGGTCCATACCATTTCTGTCCTTTACTGAGCCCTTCTTTTCATGAAATATTCCTTTGGTACCTCTAATTTTCTGGAAGAGATCTCTAGTCTTTCCCATTCTATTGTTTTTATTCTCTCTATTTCTTTGCACTGATCACTGAGGAAGGCTTTCTTATCTCTCCTTCCTATTCTTTGGAACTCTTCATTCAAACGGTATATCTTTCCTTTGCTCCCTTGCCTTTCCCTTCTCTTCTTTTCACAACTGTGTGTAAGGCCTCCTCAGACAGCCATTTTGCCTCCTTGGATTTCTTTTTCTTGGGGATGGTCTTGATCACTGCCTCCTGTACAATGTCACAAACTTCCGTCCATAGTTCTTCAGGCGCTCTATGAGATCTAGTCCCTTGAATCTATTTCTCACTTCCACTGTATAATCATAAGGGATTTGATTTAGGTCATATCTGAATGGTCTAGTGGTTTTCCCTACTTTCTTCAATTTCAGTCTGAATTTGGCAATAAGGAGTTCATGATCTGAGCCACAGTCAGCTCCCGGTCTTGTTTCTGCTGACTGTATAGAGCTTCTCCGTCTTTGGCTGCAAAGAATATAATCAATCTGATTTCAGTATTGACCATCTGGTGATGTCCGTGTGTAGAGTCTTCTCTTGTGTTGTTGGACGAGGGTGTTTGCTATGACCAGTGTATTCTTTTGGCAAAACTCTATTAGCCTTTGCCCTGCTTCATTCTGTACTCCAAGGCCAAACTTTCCTGTTATTCCAGGTATTTCTTGACTTTCTACTTTTGCATTCCAGTCCCCTATAATAAAAAGGATATCTTTTTTGGGTGTTAGTTCTAGAAGGTCTTGTAGGTCTTCATAGACCTACAAGAAGCTCAAGTTCAGCTTCTTCAGCATTACTGGTTGGGGCATAGATTTGGACACTATGATATTGAATGGTTTGCCTTGGAAATGAACAGAGATGATTCTGTTTTTTTTGAGATTGCATCCAAGTACTGCCTTTCAGACTCTTTTGTTGACTATGATGGCTACTCCATTTCCTCTAAGGTATTCCTGCCCACATTAGTAGCTATAATGGTCAAGTAAATTAAAATTTGTTTTAAGGCAGAACCAGTAGCTTAAAATTACCACAGATGATCTTGAATTATGGTGGCTGCAGTGCTGGATGTTGAACCGGCTCAGGAATCCACCCAGGACCCTGAATCACAAGTGGGAAAAGGAAGAAGTATCGTGAGTTACAGGTCCTCCTAGACATAGAAGAGTGCACCTAGTGAATTGCCTGCTCCAAGATGGACGGCTCCCAACGACTCATCTTTGACGCGCTCTTTCCAGTCACAGGTGGCTTTGGCAGAACCGACCGCGCAAAGAGGCATGGCCGTGAGGAGCTACCCCACGCCTGAGGCCAGGGCCGGCGGCTGAGAGGAGCTACCCCACAGCCAATAGGCAGTGGCAGCACGGGAGCAGGAGGGCCGAGAGGAGCTACTCCACGTTCAAGGTCAGGAGGGGCGGCCTTGAGGAGATACCCATCATCCAAGGTAAGGTG
The DNA here is from genome assembly GCF_049115385.1 of Moschus berezovskii. Taxonomy (NCBI): domain Eukaryota; kingdom Metazoa; phylum Chordata; class Mammalia; order Artiodactyla; family Moschidae; genus Moschus; species Moschus berezovskii. The sequence goes on from NC_142461.1 coordinate 97,910,768, forward strand.
CAGCGGCTGCGCTCTCTTGGAGCAGCTGTGAAGAGATATTCCATGCCCAAGGTAAAAGAAACCCAAATAAGACAGTATGTATTACCAGGGGGCATCAGAGGGCAGACACACTGAAATCATAATCACAGGAAACTAGTCGATCTGTTCACATGGACCACAGCCGAATGTGGTCCACTGGAGAAGGGAATGGCAAACCACTTCAGTATACTTGCCTTGAGAACCCCATGAACAGTATCAAAGGGCAAAATGATAGGATACTGAATGAGGAATTCCCCAGGTCGGTAGGTGCCCAGTATGCTACTGGAGATCAGTGGAGAAATAACTCTAGAAGGAATGAAGGGATGGAGCAAAAGCAAAACCAATACCCAGTTGTGGATGTGACTGGTGATAGAAGCATGGTCCGGTGCTGTAAAGAGCAATATTGCATAGGAACCTGGAATGTTAGGTCCATGAATCAAGGCAAATTGGAAGTGGTCAAACAGGAGATGGCAAGAGTGAACATAGACATTCTAGGAATCAGTGAATTAAAATGGACTGGAATGGGTGAATTTAACTCAGATGACCATTATATCTACTACTGTGGGCAGGAATCCCAGAGAAGAAATGGAGCAGCCATCTTGGTCAACAAAAGAGTAAGAAATGCAGTATTTGGATGCAATCTTAAAAATGCCAAAATGATTTCTGTTCATTTCCAAGGCAAACCATTCAATATTACAGTAATCCAGGCCTATGCCCCAACCAGTAACGCTGAAGAAGCCGAAGTTGAATGGTTCTATGAAGACCTACAAGACCTTTTAGAACTAACACCCCAAAAAAGATGTTCTTTTCATTATAGGGGATTGAATGCAAAAGTAGGAAGTCAAGAAACACTTGGAGTTACAGGCAAATTTGGCCTTGGAGCACGGAATGAAGCAGGGCAAAGGCTAATAGAGTTTTGCCAAGAGAACGCACTGGTCATAGCAAACACCCTCTTCCAACAACACAAGAGAAGACTCTACACATGGACATCACCAGATGGTCAACACTGAAATCAGATTGATTATGTTCTTTGCAGCCAAAGATGGAGAATCTGTATACAGTTAGCAAAAACAAGACCAGGAGCTGACTGTGGCTCAGATCATAAACTCCTTATTGCCAAATTCAGACTGAAATTGAAGAAAGTACAGAAAACCACTAGACCATTCAGATATAACCTAAATCAAATCCCTTATACAGTGGAAGTGAGGAATAGATTTAAGGGACTAGATCTGATAGATAGAGTGCCTGATGAACTCTGGACAGAGGTTCGTGACATTGTACAGAAGACAGGGACCAAGACCATCCCCATGGAAAAGAAATGCAAAAAAGCAAAATGGCTGTCTGAGGAGGCCTTACAAATAGCTGTGAAAAGAAGAGAAGCGAAAAGCAAAGGAGAAAAGGAAAGATATAAGCATCTGATTGCAGAGTTCCAAAGAATAGCAAGGAGAGATAAGAAAGCCTTCCTCAGTGATCAATGCAAAGAAATAGAGGAAAACAACAAAATAGGAAAAACAAGAGATCTCTTCAAGAAAATTACAGATTCCAAGGGAATATTTCATGCAAAGATGGGCTCGATAAAGGACAGAAATGGTATGGACCTAACAGAAGCAGAAGATATTAAGAAGAGGTGGCAAGAATACACAGAAGAAATGTACAAAAAAGATCTTCACGACCAAGATGGTCACAATAACATGATCACTGACCTAGAGCCAGACATCTTGGAATGTGAAGTCAAGTGGGCCTCAGAAAGCATCACTACGAACAAAGCTAGTGGAGGTGATGGAAAATAGCTCAATTCCAGCTGAGCTATTTCAAATCTTGAAAGATGATGCTATGAAAGTGCTTCACTCAATATGCCAGCAAATTTGGAAAACTCAACAGTGGCCACAGGACTGGAAAAGGTCAGTCTTCATTCCAATCCCAAAGAAAGGCAATGCCAAAGAATGTTCAAACTACCGCACAATTGCACTCATCTCACACGCTAGTAAAGTCATGCTCAAAATTCTCCAAGTCAGGCGTCAGCAATATGTGAACCGTGAACTCCCAGATGTTCAAGCAGGTTTTAGAAAAGGCAGAGGCACCAGAGATCAAATTGCCAACATCCGCTGGATCATGGAGAAAGCAAGAGAGTTCCAGAAAAATATCTATTTCTGCTTCATTGACTATGCCAAAGCCTTTGACTGTGTGGATCACAGTAAACTGTGGAACATTCTGAAAGAGATGGGAATACCAGACCACCTGACCTGCCTCTTGAGAAACCTGTATGCAGGTCAGGAAGCAACAGTTAGAGCTGGACATGGAACAACAGACTGGTTCCAAATAGGAAAAGGAGTACGTCAAGGCTGTATATTGTCACCTTGCTTATTTAACTTATATGCAGAGTACATTAAGAGGAACGCTGGGCTGGAAGAAGCACAAGCTGGAATCAAGATTGCTGGGAGAAATATCAATAACCTCAGATATGCAGATGACACTACCCTTATGGCAGAAAGTGAAGAGGAACTCAAAAGCCTCTTGATGAAAGTGAAAGAGGAGAGTGAAAAGGTTGGCTTGAAGCTCAACATTCAGAAAACAAAGATCATGGCATCTGGTCCCATCACTTCATGGGAAATAGATGGAAAAACAGTGGAAACAGTGTCAGACTTTATTTTTGGGGGGCTCCAAAATCACTGCAGATGCTGATTTCAGCGATGATATTAAAAGACGCTTACTCCTTGGAAGGAAAGTTATGACCAACCTTGATAATATATTAAAAAGCAGAGACATTACTTTGCCAACAAAGGTCCATCTAGTCAAGGCTATGGTTTTTCCCGTGGTCATGTATGGATGTGAGAGTTGGAATGTGAAGAAAGCTGATCGCCGAAGAATTGATGCTTTTGAACTGTGGTGCTGGAGAAGACCCTTGAGAGTCCCTTGGACTGCAAGGAGATCCAACCAGTCCATTCTAAAGGAGATCAATCCTGGGTGTTCATTGGAAGGACTGATGCTAAAGCTGAAACTGCAATACTTTGGCCACCTCATGCGATGAGTTGACTCACTGGAAAAGACTCTGATGCTGGGAAAGGTTGGGGGTGGGAGGAGAAGGGGACGACAAAGAATGAGATGGCTGGATGGCATCACCGACTCTCTGGACATGAGTTTGAGTGAACTCTGGGTGTTTGTGATGGACAGGGAGGCCTGGTGTGCTGTGACTCATGGGGTCGAAAAGAGTCGGACACGACTGAGTGACTGAACTGAACTGAACTGAACTGAGTTAAATTCACCCATTCCAGTCCACTTTAGTTTGCTGATTCCTAAAATGTCAACATTCACTTTGCCATCTCCTATTTGACCACTTCCTATTTTCCTTGATTCATGGACCTAACATTCCCGGTTCCTAAGCAATATTGCTCTTTGCATCATCGGACTTTGCATCCCTCACCAGTCACATCCACAACTGGGTGTTTATGTTACTTTGACTCCATCTCTTCATTCTTTCTTGAGTTATTTCTCCACTGATCTCCAGTAGCATATTGGGCAGTTACCGACCTGGGGAGTTCATCTTTCAGAGTCCTATCTTTTAGTCACCCCATGGACTCTACAGTCCTTGGAATTCTCCAGGCCGGAATACTGGAGTGGACCGCCTTTACCTTCTCCAGGGAATCTTCCCAACCCAGGGATCGAACCCAGGTCCCCCATGTGGCAGTCAGATTCTTACCAACTGAGCCACAAGGGAAGTCCTCTTTTACCTTAATTATCCATTAACGATATATATATTATGTGTATATATATTAAAAGGAATATATGTAAAAAATAATGTAGTTTCCACCTCTACTTTGAATAATCTCAACCCCCGACTCTATTTTCTCATCTGTTAAATGGGGTTATGAGAATATCCTAGTAACTAGTTATCAATTATAATAAGAATTTATATATAAAAGTCTTCTGAAATCTATCAAGGGCTCCATGTATGATGAATTTTTTTTTTATAATTGGATATCTGTATTTGTGATAATAATTTCTTCTTCTTTGGCTGTAGGAAATAGTGCAGCAAAAAGAAAAGACAGTTATTATAAAGCAAGAATGCATTTTTGCTTCTGTACTTTGCTTCCTGTTCGTAAAACCAAAGTTACTCCATTTAAAGATAAGGTTGTTTTTAAGTAAAGATTCCTAAAATGGTTTTTGAAAAAATAAAATAAAATAGATGGAAAAAAAAAAAAGAATGTTTCGTGCCTCCAAGAGCAATGTGGAGAGGTCAATCTAGAAGACTGTCAAATTTAATGCAGTGTCAATTCACTTTGATTTTTCTGCTCCTTCTTGAAAAAAGGATGAACGATTTTAAGTGATGTTGACTTTGGTTGTTATATAATTATTTGGAAAGAATTACTTAATTGTATAAATAAAATAAATGGCCACTTCTATTGTGTAAAAAAAAATAAAAGAATACAAAAAAGGAAAGAAACATTATTTTCAATAAAAAATAGATTTAAGGTGAGAGGTGACTATATTATTCAAAACAACTACTGCTTTGCATTGTCAGAGAAATTAATATCTCCAAAAATTGCATGAGGAATAAATGCTTAAATAAATGAGTGGGGGAGATAGCTATGACCTCTGACTAATGAGAGATGGAGTGACCTTTAAAATGACTCAGATTCCAAAAACAACTGACTCCTTTATTTCTGCAATCTGTGTTTCATTTTGTGAAAAACAAAGGAATGAGTATAGTCAAGAACAAAATTGCAAACCTAACAGGGAACAGGACTGGGAGCCAGGGGATCCAGGTCTTACTCCTTGGGCCTTGCTTGCTCTATGTGTGACCTTGAACAAATCACTTAATCCTCCTGGGCTTCAGCCCCATCACTTCCAACATGAAGGAGGTCTAAGGTCCCTTCTAGCTTTAACACTTCCTGACACTAAGATTCCAATTCTTAGCCTCTCTCTCACTGTATTTGACACTTTGTTGACATACTGTCAGAACACTTCACACATTTCCACAAAGCCATAACAAAGCATTATCAGGTCATTAACACAGATTTTTAAAGAGAAACTTTAAACTATTGTTCAATAGGTATTTGTAACAACACTTATGTTATGCTATTAGATTCCTTAGTGAAGATATAGAAATAAAATATGTAGATATGCACCTAAAAAAAAAACCCACCTTTTTAAATTCACACACTATAAAGAATAAAGTTGTAATACAGCTATGCATGAGAAAAAAATAGCCATTTACTTTTCCCCAATGAGCAAATAACTACTTAACTAAAAGAAGAAAAGAGAAAAAATATTTTTAGCCTTAGGAGAGTTGTGCCCAGGTTTTTCATGGCCTTATTTTCCATTCCTTCCATAAATGGTTGACATAAACATGTATGTCTCATGGTGTGTGTATGTGTGCATGCGTGTGTGTGTGTCTACCTCAATCACATCTAATGTTTATGGGCACAGACTATCCCAGACATTGGTCTACACACATTTCTTATTCCCCTGCATACCCTCAACACCCCTATATGCATTCTCATCACTACGAGGAGCTGTGTTCTTATTTGTAACCAGGAAAGCAATCTGCCTACATTGGCAGATTATCATAGTCAGAATTTTACCTGGATTTTGGCAGGCCTAAAGATCTTCTTCTCCAGATCATTTTAAAATGCTTTCCTTTTCCCTTTCCTGAGCAAAATTAACATATCCCTTTGCCTTCTATAACTTAATCCAGATCTTATCCACCTTTCCCACCAGACATAACTTTATTCAATCTAACATACTTGGCAATATCTCAGAGATTGTGCCTGCATGTGAGTGCTGTATTTTCAATCATAATGCTTTCCAAATGGGTGTTGGGGGTGGTTTTGTCATTCTTTCTACAGTATTTAGTTTTAAAAAAATGAACACATCATTAGGATATAACACTTTTAGAAATAGAGCTACCACTACACCAGGTGGGGGAGAATCAGAATACTGATTAATTACACTTTTCATCCAAGGATCACAAGCCAGTGATGAAGCATTTCTTTGTTTGCACGTGATAGAGTCCCTGTCCCTATGTAGCCTATATCCTGGGTCCAGGCAGAACTGAACTTACACCTCAAAAATGATAACTATCTGCCATTTTCTTAAAAACACTTCAAGAAAGAGGTGGCCTTACTCTCACAAATGAATTACGTTACAGCACTTTAGCAAAGAAAGGAAGATACATTATTTAGCAGCTCTCCAAATTACAGTAAATGGGCTTAAATTTATTAATTGATTTTATCCATTTTACACTGAAAAAGTAAATAAAGTGAAGTAGAATAAATGAGCCATGCAGTTCCAGCCCACTGGCTATTTTAAGTGAAACTGGAAATTAATGAGGTGATTAAGGAAAATATGGTGAAAGGAGGGAAAAAAGAGGCCTTAAATATTTAATCTGGATGAACACAATTGTAAACACTTTTTTATTCTGTTGCATGAAAATAAGAGTACTTGCTCCGACGTTCATGCCTCTCCCTGAGCACTGCCATCTAGCAGGGGCTTTATGAGTGACCGCCTTGGTCCCTGGAGTGAACCAGTCCTAACACCTTTCCCAGCAGGCCTCTGCATACCGGTGGGCCCCCAGGACCTACTACTGCTGAGAAGGCCCTCTCACAGTTTCCCCCCTTATCCCACTGTGACCATGCCGAACCGGCATGAAGGTAAACAAGCTAGAAGAAGAGACACATTTCATCCGAAGTACTAGGTCCAATCAAAGTGGCAGAGGTGTTATTTTTGATCAACACCATTTTCTCTTCTTTGTACTAATCTAACACAGTTGACTTGGGCAATCATTCCCCCACTGGCTCACGTCAAATAGGTCCAGAGATTCAAATTTTTGCAATTTGTAAATAGTCCCAAGAATAGACAGACAGCAGTATGGTTACTTATCCCTTTACATTCAGAGGGATTTTCATATTCAAAGCTCCTGTAAGGACAAATGATAATGTGCGTTGGAAAGACTATGGAGGCTGTATTTTTCCAATTAATGCTATTCCTAATAAGAGTAATCATTAATTCTATCTTTAAAAATATAAACTAAAACTGAAATAAAAGAGAAAGGGACTTCCTAAAAGTCACACCAGCTGCGTGTTGTATTAGGAATCATTCCAGCCTCCCTCATGCTGCAAGTCTCTCCACAAAGTAAACCATCTGGGGGCTAACGTGGACCTGAGGTAGCTGTTCTAGCCAGAAGGTCAAACATACTGAACCTACTACCCGAGCCAAGTTTAGAGGAAATATTGAAAAACACAGTAAATCCTTACAGTGAGCTATAAATACTCATAAATACACTAAAATTTACAGTTCATTATGCTCCTGTTTTGTCCTTGCTAAAGTCAAAAATCACACACACCTTCCTTTTAATAGACATTTACTGTACATTAGGAAACAAGCCACATAGTGGTTCAAAATACTGCCAGTTCTCAGCAGGTCAAATAGGTGCTGATTGCAGATTTAAACTAGGTTCATCCTTCTCAGTTTTACATGTGAACATTGGATTTTGAATGCAGGATATAGGGTTTGCATGTATATATCTGTGTGTGTGTGTGTACTTTTAAATCACACTCTACAATCACTATTGCCAGAAGCTATCTCACCATTCAAATAAATGACAGAGAAATTTCCAGTAAGAACTTTCGGTTTTCTAATCTCATAAACTATGTAAAAATATCTGTTAAAAAAGAAACTAGAGCATCTATGACAAAAATACTAACCATAGATCATTTATACAACTCTGGAATCATCACATAAAATCAATGTTTACAAGATTCTAACTTAAAACATTTTTATTCTTAGCATGATGTTTTAATATTATTTCAGAAATAAACTTTCATGTAGAGATATTTAATGAATTTGTTTTTAGTTCCATTTTATCTAACGAAAGCACACTCTCTATAAAAATAAGACTCGTATGAAATTGGAAATATTTTTATCACATAATATAGTAAAGAATCACAATAAGCATATAGGGTTTTGCATACTGTTTGGTCCAGAGAATGGCAATACTGGCCTCTCCAAGAGCTTGTTTAAAAAAGTCCCTTCTAGAAGAAAACGGAAATAAAATGTACATTTTAGCAAAGCTCCTCCTTTATTTTTGTGAATACTAAAGTTTGGGAGACATGGGTATAAAACAGTAGCTTGATTAACAACATGTAGAATGTGCCAAGTATTTCCTAAGAAAAAAGTGAAACTGTGCTTAAAATTCAGCAGATTACATTGGAACACTTTATTTTCTAATAATAGAAGAATAAGGTACATATTACTCAAAATTATTTTGCAGGGCACTAATCAAAATGCTTTTCAAATGATAGCTCACAGGTTTTAATCTTCTCTCCCCAAATATATTCTTATATATTTTCATAAAAGGTGAGTCTTGTCTCAACAACTATGGAAATTAAACTCAAATATAAATAATCAGGTCCTTGATAAGTCCCACTGACTAGAATATTGGCAGATTTTCTCTCCAGTATGATTTAATCTAACCAGTTTATCTAACAGTTTTATTTTGCTTTTATCTTGATTTCTTTATAAATACAATATGAAATATAACCACACCAAAAAATAAAATACAATTCTACAATGAAATATTTTCTTTCATTTCTCATAGAACTTTGGCCCACGGGCGCAAGGGATCTATCTTTCTTTGACAAAAGTGGCTTCTCTAGGTCAGGTCAGAAATCTACTGTGGCTGAGTGGTGGAGGCCTACAGAGACTACCTGAATTTATACCTGGTCATGGACAAAAAATATCGTTGTTCTTTTAAAGAGCTATAAATGCACCTACTGGGTTAGCCTTTCCAGAGATATTTTAAAAGAACTGCAATGAACATTGGAGTACACGTGTCTCTTTCAGTTCTGGTTTCCTTGGGGTGTATACCCAGGAGTGCCATTGCTGGGTCGTATGGCAGTTCTATTTCCAGTTTTTTAAGGAATCGCCACACTGTTCTCCACAGTGGTTGTACTAGTTTGCATTCCCACCAACAGTGTAAAAGGGTTCCCTTTTCTCCACACCCTCTCCAGCATTTATTGCTTATAGACTTTTGGATGGCATCCACCAGTCCAGGTTTGATGTATGATACAGGGTGCTTGGGGCTGGTGCACTGGGATGAACCAGAGGGATGGGATGGGGAGGGAGGTGGGAGGGGGGTTCAAGATGGGGAACACATGTACACCCAGGGAGGATTCATGTCAATGTATGGCAAAACCGATGCAATATTGTAAAGTAATTAGCCTCCAACTAAAATAAATAAATTAAAAAATAATAATAAAGTATAGGACACTGATACTGCAGTGTCCTACAGACATTTAAAAAAATAATAAAAATAAAAGAAATTATATCTACAGTGTTCTACTTCAATCAAACAGAGCCAAATCTTAACTGTACCTGCAATCCAGAGTTTACCTCTGCTACTCTTGAATATTTCACTTTACCTGATCTCTACACAGAAATTCAGATTCACTATTGTTCTCTGCCTTGTGGGGACACTGCAGATGCCTTGTGATTTTATTTTTGGTTTATTACTTTTTTTGTTTTTTCAATTTGCCTGCTTCCTTGAGAAATGGGCTTCCCGGGTGACTTAGATAGTAAAGAATCTGCCTGTAAGCAGGAGACCTGGATTTGATCCCTGATTTCGTTAGATCCCTTGGAGAAGGGAATGGCTACCCACCCCAGTAATTTTGCCTGGAGAATTCCATGGACAGAGGAGGCTGGCAGGCTATAGTCCACGTGGTCACACCGACTCGATGGACTTGAGTGTGAGTGAACTTCGGGAGTTGGTGATGGACAGGGAGGCCGGGCCTGCTGTGATTCATGGGGTCGCGAACAGTCGGACATGACTGAGCGACTGAACTAACTGAGCGAGTGACTAACACAACAGCACTTGAGAAATGGAGCTTGTCATGTTGTTAGTACAGGTCTTAGACTGATGATATCTAACTTTACTTCTTTATCATTAAGATTTCTTGTATAGTTACTGTAGGGAAATTCTTCACCAGTATATTTAATTTCATCAATATTTTCCTATTAACTCCTGTGCAATAGAACACAAATGATAAGATTACTTATAAAGAGAGAGAGGAAAGAAGATGCAGGATAAATTTAAAAGTTAGTCTTATCCTAATGTACTTGTTTTTAAATTTGGAACCATAATATATTTAACACAATTTTTTAAAATCTCAAAAGAAAATAAGAACACCATCCTTAATATTGAAAAACAAGCTGAAAAAAAAAACTGAAAACAAACTGAAAAAACTAACTATAAATAAATTGGTTGCATAAACATCAGAGGGAAAGCACATTTCAAACTACTTTTAATTAAAAGTATTTTGACTATAAACACCTAGTGAGATAATATTCAAAGTCAAAATCAAAATGACTTCAAAGAAATTTTGACTGCAGTCAGTAGTCTTAATATTAGCATTTATATTAGGACTGTTAAAATGAAAATATTATATAGATGGATTAAATAAATGAATTTTAAATTTTTAAATAATAAGAAAATATCAAGGTGTTCAATATAAGGAATGAGAAATATAAGTATAGTATCAAAACAGATTACTAAAAATAACACCATCTTAAATTTAATTAGAAAATACAAGAACTCATAATATATATTTTAATTTCAAGCTCTAAAAAAGGCTGGGGGCTTTCCAGGTGGCTCAGTGGTAAAGAATCCACTTGCCAATGCAGGACACACAGGAGATTCAAGTTTGTTCCCTGGGTTGGGAAGATTCTCCAGAGGAGGAAATAGTAACCCACTTCAGTATTCTTTGGCTGGGAATCCCATGGACAGAGGAGCCTGGCAGGCTACTGTCTATAGAGTCACAAAGTCGGACACCACTTAGCAATTGAGCACACACTCACACACAGATAGTATGAGCCTAACCACAAAGGGCACTGAGAAAATCCCCAGAGCTCAGATTATGGCCACTAAATATTTTGGTTTCATAGAGAACCAGAGTTCCTTATAGAAGTGGCTTTTATCAGGCCTGGCGAGGGAAAGTACAAGATGAACCAGAGACAACTTGGAATGACAAGGAAGACTTAGGCATCATATCAAAAGAATCCAAAGTCAAATCAAAGCAACTTACTCTAGGTTAAGAAGATAATTTGCTCATCAACTTGGTTTAAAATATAAGTACATAAAAATAAAATAATTTACCATGATATTTAGACTAGTTGTTTGTTACAAATGGAGATTGCTAGGTCATCATCTTATTACTGTAAAAAATATTAAATGAAGTTTAAAAGATTAGCCATTTTCTTTGTTTTTCCTATCCAAACTCTATTTCAGGGTAACTAAATATTTTTGAGGTGAACTTTATTTTATATCAATAAATTGTAGCCAGTAAATGGAGATGGAAAGACAGAATTAGAAAAAAATCACCATTTTTCAACTTAATGGATCTTATCAATGATCATCAGCTGACATGAAATGCATTAACATAGTTAGTGATGTTCATTAACACAATTAACATAAATCATAGTGAACGGCTGTGATTAAAAAGTCTACAAATAACAAGTGCTGAAGAGGATATGGAGAAAAAGGAACCCTCCTACACTGTTGGGGGGCAGTGTAAATTGGTGAAACCACTGTGGAGAACTGTGGAGAAGTTCCTTAAAAAGTAAAAGCAGAATTAGCAAGTGATTCTATAATCTCACTTCTGGGTATACATCCAGAGAAAGTTATAATCGGGTACATTCAGCCCGATTTTCATAGCAGCACTCTTTACAATAGCCAAGACATGAAAGCAAACTAAATGTCCATTAACAGACGATGAATGATGAATGGATAAAAAAGAGGTTTCATATATATATATTTACATATATATTACAGTATTTTTTAATATTTAGCCATTTTTAAAATTAAAATATAGTTCATTTATAATGTTTTGTTAGTTCCAGGTATATAGCAAAATGATTCAGCTATATTCTTATATACATTTGTATATGTATATATATTCCTTGCATATATATATACAACATTCATTCATATAATATATACAATGAATAGATATACAATATATATGTATACATACAATAAAATGTTAATCAGTAACTAAAAAAGAAGAAAATATTGTCATTTGCAGCAACATGAATGGACCCAGAGATTATCATGCTAAGTGGAATAAGTCAGACAAAGACAAATAACATAATAGCACTCATATGAGGAATCTAAAAAAATGATAAGAATGAAATTATTTACAAAACAGAAATAGACACACATACATAGAGAGAAAGACATTACTGAAGGAGATAGCAGGGGTAAAGGGGGAAAGTCAATTAGGAATTTGAGATAAAATATGCATACTGCTATATATAAAACAGGACTTCCCTGGTGGCTCAGAGGGTAAAGAGTCTGCCTACAATGTGGGAGACCTGGGTTTGATCCCTGGGTCAGGAAGATCCTCTGGAGAAGGAAATGGCAACCACTCCAGTACTCTTGCCTGGAAAATCCCATGGACAGAAGAGCCTAGTAGGCTACAGTCCATGGGGTCACAAAGAGTCAGATAAACAAGGACCTACTGTATAGCACAGGGAACTAATTCAATATCTCATAATAACTTATAATAAAAAAAACTCTAGAAAAAGAATTAACTGAATCACTTTGCTATACCTGGAACTAACAGAACATTATAAATACTGGAGTGGATTGCCATTTCCTCCTCCAGGGGAATCTTCCCAACCCAGGGATTGAACCCAGGTCTCCTGCATTGCAGGCAGATTCTTTACCGACTGAGTTATGAGGGAAGCCCCATAAATTAATGAACTATGCCTCAATTTTTAAAATGGCTAAAATGTTTAAAACATACTGCAACACAAATACCGGGGTATTCTTTGTTAATAAAAGGTATTTGAGTATTTGTGGGTGAAATTATATTCTATTTGGGATGTGCTTAAAAGTATACAAACAAAAAATCATGGGTACACAAAACAAAATTGCTAAAATAGCTATAATGGTTCAAGTTGAATTTTAAAGAATTATTCTAACAGTTACTCTTAAAAAATATTACTAAATCAGAGTTTGGAGGAATAGAACAGGTCATAAATTCATAGATCCCATCAATCTTTAGTTTCAATTCAGTCACTCAGTCATGTCCAACTCTTTGTGACCCCATGAACTGCACCATGCCAGGCATCCCTGTCCATCACCAACTCCTGGAGCTTACTCAAACTCAAGTGCATCAAGTCGGTGATGGGATCCAATAATCTTATCCTCTGTTCTCCCCTTCTCCTCCTGCCTTCAATCTTTCCCAGATTCAGGGGCTTTTCCAATGAGTCATTTCTTTGCTTCAGGTGGCCAAGGTACTGGAGTTTCAGTTTAAGCATCAGTCCTTCCAATGAATACTCAGGACTGATATCCTTTATGATTGACTGGCTTGATCTCCTAGTTGTTCAAGGGACTGTCAAGAGTCTTCTCCAACACCGCAGTTCAAAAGCATCAATTTTTCCACACTCAGCTTTCTTTATAGTTCAACTCTTACATCTACACATGACTAATGGAAAAACCATAGATTTGACTATGTGGACCTTTGTCAGCAAAGTAATGTCTCTGCTTTTTAATATGTTGTCTACATTGGCCATAGCTTTTCTTCCAAGAACCAAGCATCTCTTTATTTCATGGCTGCTGTTACCATCTGCAGTGATTTTGGAGCCCCAAAACATAGGTTATCACTGTTTCCATTGTTTCCCTATCTATTTCCCATGAAATGATGGGATCAGATGCCATGACATTAGTTTTCTGAATGTTGAGTTTTAAACCAACTTTTTCACTCTCCTCTTTCACTTTCATCAAGAGGCTCTTAAGTTCTTCCCTTTCTGCCATAAGGGTGGTGTCATCTGCATATCTGAAGTTATTGATATTTCTCCTGGCAATCTTGATTCCAGCTTGTGCTTCATCCAGCTTGGCATTTTCCATGATGTACTCTGCATATAAGTTAAATAAGCAAGGTAACAATTTAACCTTGAGATACTCCTTTCCCAATTTGGAACCAGTCTGTTGTTCTATGTCTGGTCCTAACTGTTGCTTCTTGACCTGCATATAGATTTCTTAGAAGGTAGGTCAGGTGGTCTGGTATTCCTATCTCTTTAAGAATATTCCACAGTTTATTGAGATCCACATAGTCAAAGAAGTCCATAAAGCAGAAGTAGATGTTTCTCTGGAACTCTCTTGCTTTCTTGATGATCCAGCGGATGTTGGCAATTTGATTTCTGGTTCCTCTGCCTTTTCTAAATCCAGCTTGAACATCTGGAAGTTCACAGTTCATGTACTGTTGAAGCCAGGCTTGAAGAATTGAGCATTACTTTGCTAGCACGTGAGATGAGTGCAATTTTGCAGTAGTATGAACATTTTTTGGCATTGCCTTTCTTTGATATTGGAATGAAAATTGACCATTTCCTGTCCTGTGGCAACTGCTGAATTTTCCAAATTTCCTGACATATTGAGTGCAGCACTTTCACAGCATCATCTTTTAGGATTTGAAATACCTCAACTGGAATTCCATCACTTCCACTAGCTTCATTAGTAGTTGATGCTTCCTAAGGCCCAGTTGACTTCACAACCCAGGATGTCTTGCTCTAGGTGAGTGATCACACTATCGTAGTTATCTGGTTCATTAAGATCTTTTTTGTATAGTTCTTTTGTGTATTCTTGCCACCTCTACTTAATATCTACTGCTTCTGTTAGGTCCCTGCCATTTCTGTCTTTTATTGTGCCCATATTTTCTTGAAGAGATCTCTAGCCCTTCCCATTCTATTGTCTTCCTCTATTTCTTTGCTTTGATCACTGAGGAACACTTTCTTATCTCTCCTTGCTACTCTTTGGAACTCTGCATTCCAATGGGTGTATCTTTCCTTTTCTCCTTTGCCTTTATCATCCGTTCTTTTGTCAGCTATTTGTAAGGCCTACTCAGACAAACGTTTTGCCTTTTATTTTCTTGGGTATGGTCTTGATCACTGCTTCCTGTACTGTGTTCTTCAGTTTACTTAATATTTTATATTTTGGATTTGTTCTAGCTTTCATTTCTAAGATTATCAAAGAGAGTCATTGCAAAAATTTCC
The DNA here is from genome assembly GCF_049115385.1 of Moschus berezovskii. Taxonomy (NCBI): domain Eukaryota; kingdom Metazoa; phylum Chordata; class Mammalia; order Artiodactyla; family Moschidae; genus Moschus; species Moschus berezovskii. The sequence continues at coordinate 97,925,834 of NC_142461.1, forward strand.
TTCAATTACTGTTTTTTATTGGTTACAGTTTGATGTCTAATGGAAATACTTGATGAAATTGAATTTGATTTTTTGAAAACTAAGATTATTTCATAACTCATGCATTTCTATGAATAAATTATAATTCATTTGTCTGTCACCCAGGCAGCTAAGAACATTTTCACAGAGAAGGGAAGGAGAGAGGCAAAGTCCAGTTCAGAGCATCAGTGAAGTACTATTTCACAGCAAAGCACCACTGGTTTCATACTTACAAAGTTAGATTCTCTAAGAACTCACCAGTCACTGGTCACACTTCTTTTCAAAATACATGCATTCTTTTGGTTATCATGCTTTTACCCCCAGGTGATTCTTGGCTACCAAAAAGTACTTATAACAGATCAAAATAATTCATATTTCCTTTTAATAGGAACTAGTTAACATACCAGTAGGTAAGCTGTTACTACATCCCTTAAATATATAAATTTTGGATTTTGTCTCACAATACTATGAATGGAAAAATTTTCCCTTGATTTTAATCACATTGAACAACATTTATTATTCTGCTGTTATACAAATAACACCAAGATAAAGTCCTTGTGTCAGTTTAGCCAAAATATTGTTAAACAAACTTTTAAACATTTGAGCCTGTTGCTTCAAACAAATGTGTTAATAAATCAAATATTAATTTTGAGACGTGTTTTCTTTTTTCAAAAATAATTTTGAGTAGTTCAGAATTAACAAAGTTCTTATTTAAATAGTAGCTTATCATAAATTCCATTTAGAAGTGGGAAAAGAAGTGTTGTGATATATGAAGAACATTGATACTTTATTACTATCATTGATTACAGCACAGGAAGCATAGCTTGGTGCTCTTATATGATGTAGAGGGGTGAAATGGGGGAGTGTGTGGGAGAGAAGCCTCTGAGGGAGGGGATATGCATATATATATATATATATATATATATATATATATATATAGCTGATATTCTTCATTGTACAGCAGAAATTAATACAACATTGGAAAGCAATTATATTCCAATAAAAATAAAACAATACTCTCTCAAATTGATATTTTTTTCCATTTCATTCTTTTGCCATTTGAGGTGGTAGAAATGTATTAGACATTAAAAAAATATTTCAGGGTCAACACATTTTTTTTGATCTCATGTGTGGGCTTCAAATTGCACTCCAGTATCAATAAATAATATACTTAAGATACAATTCTGAGATACATTCACAAACGCTATGTTAATCACAAACTTCTATTTTTGAAACAGTGTCCATATGTAAGTAATCAGGCACAGAGTCATTATAACAATGACCATTTCTGAATCAGACTTTGTATATTTTGAACACGCCTGATAGGTTTTCCTTATTTTTTCTTGCATTTGCATACTCATATATAAGAGGTCAACCACATTTGGCAGGGTCACTTAAGATAACCCCTTCAGAATATAAATGATCTGAAGATAGTAATGATTCAGAACCTTTTATAACTATGGACTTTGTGATACATGATTGTTCTTACTTTATACTTTAGTTGACATTGTAAACACTATTTCTGTTATAAATCGGTGTCTCAGCTGCACGTTACAACTTGGGGTAGACCACTGAATTGTCTTCTTAAATATTATGACATAGGGAAAATCACATTGTGCTTTAACCTATCAACAAAGGAGCAAAGCAATTACAGAGCTAAACAGAGTCCAGGAAGACCCAATAAAGAAAAATCCAAGAAAATTTGGTGAAAATTCTTAAGGGGCCCTCCAATGTTTAATTTAGGCCTGACATGATTAATATTCTGATTCTAATTCAAAAGACTGAACCACAAAAGTACATCTTTTGGGTATTTTTAATAAGCATAGTACAACACTCTGTGAATTAACAGCTGGTCTGACTGGTATTTTACTTCTTCTTTGCTTACTCAAGTGAAGCAGTTAATATTAGTATAATCATCAAACTAACAGTAGTCCGGCAGAGGGACAGATTTTTTTTTCCTAGTGTTGTCGATGGAGAATATAAATTTTGAAATGCACACACACAAAAAAATCCACGGCTGTATTAATATTAGTCAAACCATTGTTTTAGATCAAATACACAATATGAGTGCTTTTTTTCAAAAGAAAAAAGAAAATGAAAATTTTAAAGTCTATTCCATTGGAAAAAATAAAATGGCGTATTTCTATATATCACACTTTGAAAGGATAAGCAAACTATCAAATACTAAAATAATTAAATAAGATGAAATATATGTTGAGAAGTCCTGAGAATAACATTACCAAAAATGATGAACAACTTATTACCAATACGATTACTAAAATTATTTAATAACTTTAAGATGAAAAATGTTTTTTAATAAAACTGTATGAACAATCATAATATATTTTATACAAACCCTAAACAAAGGTCACATTTTCCTAGTCAATGTAGAATATTATTCAGATCACATAGCATTGATGTTCATAGTTTTGACTGTTTGCAAATAAAATTTCATTTTGTCACTCTCATTCAGATTCAGATTAATCATTAGTTGTTAACTTTGGTTGAAAAGAAAAACTTTAATTTCTTTAATTTTGATATGTAATACATTTGTAGAAAGAGCATATTTAAAGCAAAATTTTTAAAATAATATTTACTCTTTTATTCAATCCATATTTAATTTTCATGCCAAATTTCTCATAGAAAAGCTCATAGAGAGCATTATTTGTAAGTCTAGTCTAGCTCTTTTAACCATTGCAGTCAAATATAATCATTCTCCAAAGCTAAATGAAACTATGATTTATAAATATATTATAGACTTCATTAATAACACTTATTTAAGAGGCAAAATCTTTACCATTTACTGTTTGCCATTGCATTCATGGGAAAATATAATGCAATATTTTCATTGATATCATGAAATGTTAACTAAAATATTACTACTGTGCTTCTAATTAAAATCATTGCAAAATATTAATTCTAATACTCAAATATACATACTAAAGTACTAATTAACTGTCTTAATGTTTTGGCTCTTTAAAAATTGTATAATAAATCTTTTTTAAAAGGTATAAAAGATAGCACCTTTTAGTAAGACTGTATTTAGAAACGGGCCTATTTAATCACTTTGATAGATATCACGCTACTTGAGTGAGTAAGTAAAGTCATTTCAGTCATGTCCAACTCTTTGCAACACCATGGACAGTAGCTCATCAGGCTCCTCTGTCCACAGAATTCTTCAGGCAAGAATACTGGAGTCTACTGCCATTTCCTTCTCCAGGGAATCTTCCCAATCCAGGGGGTCTACTGCATTGTAGACATATTCTTTACCATCTGAGCCACCGTAGAAGCCAGTATGGCACTTTCTATTTAGCACATGAAGGGTACGAAATGTTTCACACTACTATCTACAGTTACCAATGTTTTTATAGTTTTTAAGGTTTTTGAAATCATGTGCAAAGACTTTAACCTTTGAAGCATCAGTGGCAATATTAATTTGATGCTTGTTTTCATCCTCTCCAACTATCATCTCTATGAGAAGAAAACATCAGTGCATCCTCCTCTCCAATTACAAAATGAAACAAGCACAAAGCAATATTCATGTTGGTTTCAGTTCCATAACCATAACATAACTGATCAGTTGTCACACAAAAGTAATAGACTATGTAGGAAGTATGACACACTGGTAAGTCTGCTCTTAATTAAGCATTCAAACTCATTTTTTTTTAATTTCTAAAAAAGAATTTTATTAAAAAAGCACAAATGCAAAGAAATGAACAGAGGAAAATTTATGCGTCGAACCTGGACTGGTCACTTATGATAATATACATGCTACAATTCCATTCTCTCCAATCATTCCACCTTCACCCTCTCCCACAGAGTCCCAAAGACTGTTCTAAATACCTATGTCTCTTTTGCAGTCTCTTATACAGGGTTCAGGTTACCATTTTTCTAAATTCCATATATATGCGTTAATATACGGTATTGATGTTCTTCTTTCTTTATACAGAGTGAAGTAAGCCAGAAAGAAGAACATCAAACTCACTTTTTAAAAGACTCTGTGCAACCAAAGAAAAATACACCAGCAGCAAGATTCAGTTTCAAAATCACTGATTTGGGATTCTGGCTAGCAAATGGTCTGTGTCAAAAGCTATCCAGGTTTGTAACCACTGCCTGTCAAATATTAGTTTCTGAACTTGACTGATAAAGGGGTGAATTAAATTACTAACTACTACAAAGGGCAATTGTGACTGGCTGGTGAGGCAGTCCTGACATCAAATATAGCTTTACTGAAAATAGATAATTTATTTATTGGAGACTTGTGGAAGAAAGATTGATTATGAAGTTTAGAGAAAGAGAAGAGAGAATAATAAAAGCTAAATAGTTTCATTTTCCCTCAAAAATGCTCCAACCAGAATTGTAACACAAGCGTTTCTACTTCTTGCAATTATTAAAAGACTCCAGCATTGTCAAGAAACCCAGATTCTACTACTATAATACTTTGGTGAGAGCCCTAGATTCTTCATAATTTTATTTTATTTTTCATTGAAGGCTAATTACTTTAGAATAATATATTGGTTAGTTTTGCCATACATTGACATGAATCCGCCACGGGTGTACATGTGTTCCCCTTCTTGAACCCCCCTCCCACCTCCCTCCTCCCCATATCCTCCCTCCAGGTCATTCCTGTGCACCAGCCCCAAGCATCCTGTATCATGCATCGAAACTGGACTGGTGATTCATTCACATATGATGAATACATGCTTCAGTGCCATTCTCCCAAATCATCCCACCTTCACCCTCTCCCACAGAGTCCCAAAGACTGTTCTATTCACCTATGTCTCTTTTGCTGTCTCGTGATTTTTCATAATTTTAGAATGCTTTTAGAATTAATAAAACACCAAGGTTGTATTAGATCTATATGGTTTCTACTATCTTTTCCAGCTCTAATCCCTATAAATGCTATTTTTCTGGCATAGCATTAACTGTTGAAATAGAAACTTAAATCTCCACACAAAAATAATTTAGAAAAAATTTCAGTATTAAAAGAAGAGAAGGAGGCAGGAACATGGGACCTAAAAGATATATCTTCTTATATGATTCTGGCTTCCAAGGACAAAATGTTTCTGGAAAAGGTTTTCAGACATGGAAAATTATTTATAGTTTTCTACTTCTTAGGAGTATTTATATATTATTGGTTATTTTAATATTTAGTATTCAGACAGAGAAGTTTATTTCCAAATTTAATACAAATTTTATTTAATCTTTAGAGTGAAATTTTATTATGAAAGTATAGTTTCCTATTTGACTAGTAAGAAGAAAGAATTCTGGTACAGGAAATTTACAGGGAAGTTCACAAGGGCACATATCTTTTAAACCATAGATCATATTTCCATTGGCAGAAACATAACTGGCAAAGACTCATAGACTTTTAGCTACAGAAATATTTACAAAGAACATATTCAAGATTTAGTATGCTGTTCTTATAAAACGGCCTTCTCATTTTAATATAGAACGCTCAATAGTCCATATCTTTAATGAAATCAAGATAGCAATGCTTGAGGTTACACTAAGATGATCAGTAAACAAGTAAACAATCACTTAGTTATATAACACTGGCTTTCTCTTTATATGGCAATCAGCTTTACTTCTGACTAAATTTTTTAGCTACCATTTCACCTTGAAAGCACATTTGTTTATTAGGTAAATTTAAGTTTGGCAAATTTCTGTGTCTTATAATAATTGTAAATGCTTATAATAATTAGAAATCTTATAATAATTGTAAATTTCATCAGTACATGAAACGTGAACTTCCAGATGTTCAAGCTGGATTTAGAAAAGGCAGAGGAACCAGAGATCAAATTGCCAACATCTGCTGGATCATTGAAAAAGCAAGAGAGTTCCAGAGAAACATCTATTTCTGCTTTATTGACTATGCCAAAACCTTTGACTGTGTGGATCACAAAAAACTGGAAAATTCTGAAAGAGATAAGAATACCAGACCACCTGACATGCCTCTTGAGAAACCTGTATGCAGGTCAAGAAGCAACAGTTAGGACCGGACATGGAAAAACAGACTGGTTCCAAATAAGAAAAGGAGTACGTCAAGGTTGTATACTGTCACCCTGCTTATTTAACTTATATGCAGAGTACATCATGAGAAACGCTGGGCTGGAAGAAGCACAAGCTGGAATCAAGATTGCTGGGAGAAATATCAATAACCTCAGATATGCAGATGACATCACCCTTATGGCAGAAAGTGGAGAACTAAAGAGCCTCTTGATGAAACTGAAAGAGGAGAGTGAAAAAGTTGGCTTAAAGCTCAACATTCAGAAAACTAAGATCATGGCATCTGGTCCCATCACTTCATGGGAAATAGATGGGGAAACAGTGGAAACAGTCACAGACTTTATTTTTGGGGGCTCCAAAATCACTGCAGATGGTAACTGCAGCCATGAAATTAAAAAACTCTGGCTTCTTGGAAGAAAAGCTATGACCAACCTAGATAGTATATTAAAAAGCAGACATTACTTTGCCAACAAAGGTCCGTCTAGTCAAGGCTATGGTTTTTCCAGTAGTCATGTATGGATGTGCGAATTGGACTGTGAAGAAAGCTGAGTGCTGAAGAATTGATGCTTTTGAACCTTGGTGTTGGAGAAGACTCTTAAAAGTGCTTTGGACTACAAGAAGATCCAACCAATCTATTCTAAAGGAAATCAGTCCTGGATATTCACTGGAAGGACTGATGATAAAACTGAAACTCCAATACTTTGGCTACCTCATGCGAAGAGTTGACTCATTGGAAAAGACCCTGATGCTGGAAAAGAATGAAGGCTGCAGAACAAGGGATGAGAGAGGATGAGATGGTTGGATGGCATCACTGACTCTATGGGCATGAGTTTGAGTAAGCTCCAGGAGTTGGTGACAGACAAGGAAGCCTAGCTTGCTGCAGTCCATGGGGTCACAAGGAGTTGGACACGACTGAGTGACTGAACTGAAATGAAGCACGTATTTTTTTAAAGGATGCTAAATTTAAAAAATTCTTTTGCTTTCCACAGCTTATTTGTTAATGAAAAGTGTATTTGTGAAACAACCTTCATTTTAATTACCCCTATTAATTAAAATGTGTAGATTTATATTTATGAAATGTTTCTCAAATTCTAAAGCTCTTTGCCAACTTTGGTATTATGGAAAGAAGTAGCCCAATGGTTGATTTGGAAAGAACTGACTTGGTCGTTAAGAATGCCAGAACAGGGGACTTGTAATTCAATCATAGGAATCAAAATCAATGTAGGATACATGCTGACCAAGAGACAGTAATTTGCCTGTGTTTTGACTATTTTTAAATTTTATTTCGGGATGGGATATGGCTGGAGCTGCAAGAGAATATATGCAAAAATATGACAGTGGTGGCAGGTGGTGGAGGACAACGCACACACAGGTAAGGCCACCAGGGGTCAAGAGGAGTTAGGACTGTGAGTCCATAAACATTTAATTCTCAATGTGTGTGTGTGGGGGGGGCAGTTGAAAATGCCAAAATTCACATCAAAATCATGCATTAAATGTTTTTATTTGTTATTTAGTTCACTGAGAATTAAAATTATATTGAAGTGAGCAATCAAAAAACATGCTTTTAGGCAACCAAGCGCTTATAGATAGAATAAAACACAATCTCTGACTTCAAGGAATGCAGAAGAAACATCACCCTGCCCTTTAGAAGTTTAGAGTTTAACTGGGAAAATAGAAACAGGAATGTTATTTTGGAGAGAAGGGCAAAATTATACAGTAGTTCAGGACTGAGTGACACAAGCTCTAGCTAAGAGTGTTGCCGTTTGAGAAGAGTATTATAAAAAGGAGTATGGATTTCTCAGAAAAAAGGAGACTGAAGAATGGAACAAGGATAGACAGAACAATCCACAGCAGATTTGGAAATCATAGCCAGTAAGGTGTGGTGAAAACAGAACATGTACAGTCGAGAAGTTCCAAAGGCTGATGTAGGAATGGCAAATAGATCGGTGGCACTGAAGCCCACAGATTACATGGTTATCAGCCCAGAGGGTGGTAATCTTAACTCTGTCTGACCTGAAAATCCATTTTTACAAAGAAATATTTAATTATATATAATGTATTTTATATGAGTAGTTTGCACACATCCATATACATAGGTCCCTGGAGAAGGAAACGGCACCCACTCCAATATTCTTGCCTGGAAAATCCCATGGATAGAGGAGCCTGACTGGCTCCACTCCATGGGGTCTCAAAGAGTCAGACACAACTGAACACACACAAACAAGGCACACATGCATATGCATATATACAAAATACCATTAAGATATAATTACTTCACTGTTTAAAAATAAAATCTATAGGTAGTTTATTAATAAAGTTAACTACAGAAAGCAACTTAATATAAAGGAGAAAATTTTAAGATATAAATGCGCAGGTATGACTGCATTAGAAGACACAATAAAGAATCCAGATGCTTGGATCTTAATCACTAAAAATAGAATCACTTACAAATGCAGGCTGATTCAGTTGTGTTGTATTGGCAGCATAAATACTACTAACATGGTTGTTATATGTGATATAACTTTCCTAAGTGGTGAATTTTTTTAAATTTTCAAGATTTATTAATGTTTCAGTATGTGCTTTATTCTCTTTATTGTCAAATAAAATTCTTTTGCATAGGTATATCACATTTATTTAATCAATTATTGGACACTTAAGTTGCTTCCATTTTTTGTATATTATAAGCAATGCTGCTATGAACATTCCCATGAGGGCACTTCTTACCCATAAAAATTAAAATATTATGTTTTTAGAACAGCATCATTAAATATATGAAAAGGGAATCCATAGACCAAACTAAAATATTCACAACATATAAATTGTCAAAGATCTTGTATCTAAGATGTATAAACAAGGCTTACAAAACAATCATAATAGGGTAAATAATTAAAAGTGTTGAAATGATTTGAACAGTACCTTCACAAAGGATTATATACAAATAGATGATGAATTCAAGAAATAATGCTTAATATTAATCAACAGCAATAAGGAAAATTAATGTTAAAACCACAGTGAGATTCCACTATAAATATATAAGAAAAAATAATTATAAAGACTAAAAATACCAAATGTTGATAAGGAATCGTGGAGTAACTGGAACTCTCATACAGTTCTGTGGGAAATGTAAAATAATACAAACATTGTGAAACAGAGTCAAGCAACTTCTTGTAAAATTAAACATACAGGTACCAAAGAATTAAATTTATTTTTAAGGTACAATGATGGATAAATAGAATAAAAGCAGTAGACCAGATTTGATAGATTCATATTAAGAGGTTTTGAAATTTTCCTGATGGACATAAATAAATTCAAAAATAGTATTATAAATGGGCTAGATTCTGAATACTCAGTCAAAATCACATAGACATAACACTCCAACTCTTATAAATGATTTTAAAAGTCATGCTTTCCTACTGACATTTAGTCTAAAACTTTATACATCTATGACTGTCATTGATCATATTAAAATTCAAAGATCATTTCTACCTTTTGCTTGTTAACGTGTTGCTTTTATATTTCTTTTTCTTTCAGAGTACAAAACATCTGGCCAATGACTCCTAAATATTTGGAGAGTCATACAGAGCTTTAAAATCTGAAGAAGCAATCATCTTACGTTCCAGAGAAATATACCAAATTGCATGCATAGGAAGTTTAAGATATAATTTTACAGAGTCATTGATCCCCTAACACACATCTGCGTACTTGTTCAGTTCAGTTCAGTTCAGTTGCTCAGTCGTGTCTGACTCTTTGCGACCCCATGAATCACAGCACACCAGGCCTCCCTGTCCATCACCAACTCCCAGAGTTCACTCAAACTCATGTCCATCGAGTCGGTGATGCCATCCACCCATCTCATTCTCTGTCGTCCAGTTCTCCTCCCGCCCCCAATCCCTCCCAGCATCAGAGTCTTTTCCAGTGAGTCAACTCGTCGCATGAGGTGGCCAAAGTATTGGAGTTTCAGCTTTAGCATCAGTCCTTCCAATGAACAACCAGGATTGATCTCCTTTAGAATGGACTGGTTGGATCTCCTTGCAGTCCAAGGGACTCTCAAGAGTCTTCTCCAACACCACAGTTCAAAAGCATCAATTCTTCGGTGATCAGCTTTCTTCACAGTCCAACTCACACATCCATACATGACCACTGGAAAAACCATAGCCTTGACTAGACAGACCTTTGTTGGCAAGGTAATGTCTCTGCTTTTTAATATACTATCTAGGTTGGTCATAACTTTCCTTCCAAGGAGTAAACGTCAAAAATTTCATGGCTGCAATCATCATCCGCAGTGATTTTGGAGCCCACAAAAATAAAGTCTGACACTGTTTCCACTGTTTCCCCATCTATTTCTCATGAATTGATGGGACCAGATGACATGATCTTTGTTTTCTGAATGTTGTACTTCAAGTTAGGGATCTATAAACTCTAAAAAAAAAAATCCATGAAGCAAATACAATTTAGAAATGTTGAAAATATGAGATGGGCAGACATAGTATAAAAATCTCTTTCACTTTGCCAAAGATCTAACTTAATATAATAGAAAACAAAACTCTTTATCACATGCCATTAAGCATTTCTTGAGGAACAAAAACTTGCATCATTACTGGAAGGAAATATTGGATAAATAACTGAGTGTAATGACTTGCACATATAGTGCACTTAACACTTATTAGCTACTATTCATTCTCTTATTGGAACTATAAGACATCATTTGAAGATAACTTTCCAAAAGATGGCGAGTTTCCTTAATTCCAGTACTCTTTTAAGTGGTTGCTTCTCACTATTACTTTTATATTTGTATAACAAAGGAATACTATTTTTACTATGGACCCTAGAGTTCAGTATTGCACACATTCTTTTCCTTACGTTATTATAGAACAAGAGAACTCTGATGATACACTGCCCCACACAAAGCTTCCTTGTGTAATATTAAGATAGATCATTTGCCAAAAGAATAACCTCACTAAGAGGCCAAAGGCATGGGGGCAACAAAAACGTCTTTATGTAATGATTGGTTCAGAGGCATCCTGTGCCTTGAAGCATGATTCAAATTTCCTCATTGGATTAATTCTGTATAGCTCTCACGCATAACCAAGTCCCTCACAAATCAACTCTCCTTGCTTCTAGAATTCATTAGGGACCATAGTTTCTCTTTAAAATAACTACAATCTAGCTTTCTTCCAGTTTTGTTTTCAGCACAGAACAAAGAGGAGTTGAGTATTTAACTTCTTAGTTAACAATAAACATATTAGTAATAAAAGATAAAAGAAAAATGGAGTAGAAAACTTGGATACCCACACACCATGCTTTTTTGGTTGGACTCACTGGAAAAGACTCTGATGCTGGGAAAGGTTGGGGGTGGGAGGAGAAGGGGACGATGGAGAATGAGATGGCCGGATGGCATCACCGACTCTGTGGACATGAGTTTGAGTGTACTCCGGGAGTTGGTGATGGACAGGGAGGCCTGGCGTGCTGTGATTCATGGGGTCGCGGAGAGTCGGACACGACTAAGCGACTGAACTGAACTGAACTGAAAGTTGCTCAAGTCTTAAGTTTACACAGTTAAAATTCTAAATAAAAGAATACTTAATGATAAAGTTATGCAGATCTAAGAATGAGAAATCTGGAAATGTTTCCTTCAAACTTAATCATATTATAAGCTTAATTATATTCAGAACATGAAGTTAGATTAATGAAGAATACCTCTTTTTAGAATTAGTTTGAAGGTTTAAATCAAGCTCAGTAAATTTAGCTGAGTAGATACTCAGGTGCCTTATAGCTTTTTTCCTCTCTCCTTATGTTCTTTCTTTTTATCATTGCTTTGCCTTTATTGACTCTATTCTGTCCATAAAAAATAGGAATAGGAGTAGGAGTAGTGGTGCTCACTGAAAATCTAAGGATGTATAGAACCAATATCCATAACTTAGGATACAGCTTCCCATCTTCAAACGATCTTGTATTCATATATGGTAAGTCACTTCAGTCATGTCCAACTCTTTGTGACCCCAAAGACTATAATCAGCCGGGGTGCTCTGTCCATGGGATTTTCCACGCAAGAATACTGGAGTGGATTGCCACACACTCCTCCAGGGAATCTTTCTGAACCAGGGATCAAACACGTTTCATATCTCCTGCATTGGCAGGTGGGTACTTTCCTACTAAACCACAGAAAAAATAAACAATTTATATACTGTAAAGCTCCTGGTGACTAAAATTTTTTTTAAAAAGTGTTGTTTACATTGAAATTTCTAAAACTAACATATCTCCTTTTTACCTTTTCTTGTTTGTAAGAACGTAACTGTGATAACTACTTTGTTACATCCTAACCACTTTCAATGGGTTTGATCAGACCAAATAGACATTTCCTGAGAGTATATAAATGTATCAATCCAGTTCAGTTAAGCCGCTCAGTCGTGTCGGACTCTTTGCAACCCCATGAATCACAGCGCTCCAGGCGTCCCTGTCCATCACCAACTTCTGGGATTTATCCAAACTCATGTCCATTGAGTCGGTGATGCCATCCAACAATCTCATCCTCTGTCGTCCCCTTCTCCTCCTGCCCTCAATCTTTCCCAGCATCAGGTTCTTTTCCAATGAGTCAGCTCTTCACATAAGGTGGCCAAAGTACTGGAGTTTCAGCTTCAACATCAGTCCTTCCAATGAACACCCAGGACCGATCTCCTTGAGGATGGACTGGATGGATCTCCTTGCAGTGCAAGGGACTCTCAAGAGTCTTCTCCAACACCACAGTTCAAAAGCATCAATTCTTTGGCACTCAGCTTTCTTTACAGTGCAACTTTCACATCCATACATGACCACTGGAAAAACCATAGCCTTGACTAGACGGACCGTTGTTGACAAAGTAATGTCTCTGTTTTTAATATACTGCCTAGGTTGGTCATAACTTTCCTTCCAAGGAGTCTTTTAATTGCATGGCATCAGTCACCATCTGCAGTAATTTTGGAGACCAGAAAAATAAAGGCAGCCATTGTTTCCACTGTTTATCCATCTATTTGCATTGAAGTGATGGGACCAGATGCCATGATCTTAGCTTTCTGAATGTTGAACATTATGCCAACTTTTTCACTCTCCTCTTTCACTTTCATCAAGAGGCTCTTAAGTTCTTCACTTTCTGCCATAAGGGTGGTGTCATCTGCATATCTGAAGTTATTGATATTTGTCTTGGCAATCTTGATTCCAGCTTGTGCTTCCTCCAGCCCAGAGTTACTCTGCATATAAGTTAAATAATCAGAGTAACAATATACAGCCTTGACATACTCCTTTTCCTATTAGGAACCAGTGTGTTGTTCCATGTCCAGTTCTAACTGTTGCTTCCTGACCTGCGTACAGGTTTCTCAAGAAGCAGGTCAGGTGGTCTGGTATTCCCAACACTTTCAGAATTTTCTACAGTTTGTTGTGATCCACACAGTCAAAGGCTTTGGCATAGTCAAAAAAGCAGAAATCGATGTTTTTCTGGAACTCTCTTGCTTTTTCGATGATCCAGCAGATGTTGGCAATTTGATCTCTGGTTCCTCTGCATCTTCTAAAACCAGCTTGAACATCTGGAAGTTTATGTTTCACATATTGCTGAAGCCAGGCTTGAAGAATTTTGAGCATGACTTTACTAGCATGTGAGATGAGTGCAATTGTGCAGTAGTTTGAGCACTCTTTGACATTGCCTTTCTTAGGGATTGGAATGAAGACTGACCTTTCCAGTCATGTGGCCACTGCTGAGTTTTCCAAATTTGCTGACATATTGAGTGCAACACATTTACAGCATCATCTTTCAGGATTTGAAATAGCTCAACTGGAATTCCATCACCTCCAATAACTTTGTTTGTAGTGATACTTCCTAAGGCCCACTTGACTTCACATTCCAGGATGTCTGGCTCTAGGTGAGTGATCACACCATCGTGATTATCTGGGTCATGAAGATCTTTTTTGTACAGGTCTTCTGTGTATTCTTGCCACCTCTTCTTAATATCTTCTGATTATTTATACTTATAAATGTATAGTTGGTCTTTTTCCTTCATTTCTGCAATTTACCTAGAATAATTTTGTTTACACCATTGCAAATAAATTGATTTTCTCTTACTATTCTAGTTCTGCTTGTTTTCTGTATTTTCTATTCATTTAACTTCCTTGATCACATATCATATGTCAATTCTGCTTCTTAAATATCTCCAGATATATTCACTTTTCTTGATTCCATCAGACTTTATAAATTTCTTGTTTGGATTATAGTAGTATTTTCCAAGTCAGTGTTCTTACTGCATGACTTGGTTCCGTTCTATCTGTTTCCTAAATTGGAAGAATTTTTCAAAATGCAGAACCCATCAAGTCATCACTTTTTATCATACATTTGATGTGGTATTGATATGGTACCATTAAACTGTACTTTATATACAATAATTTTTTTTACATCTACCCAATCTCAGAAAATTGAAAAACATACTAAAAGCTTCCCATACATGAATGACAAAGTTTAATCAAGCATTGTAAAATGAAAATCAAAGATGTTTATATTTCTGCCTCTGCTTATCCTGTCTGCTTTGCTGCTCCTAACTGTGTAGCCTACAATTTTTGTAGTTTTTGGAATCTAATATCATCTTGTTAGTATCTGTACCTTTAACATGGTGTTTCTTCTGATTAAAAGCCCTTTCTTCCTTCCTTATTTAAAATAACACTTCATTCATTGTCTTTCAAGGTTCTGCCTGGGTGCCACCTTGTAACCTATTCAAAAATAGATGTGTAGTTTAAAGGTCTGTCATGGGAGACCAACAACAACTCAAGGGCAAAGATCTGGTCTAACTAGTTTTTGTGTGCACAGCACCTAATATCTACTTAATACTTAGAAATATGTGCCAATAAATATGGCAGGTTTGACTCTCTTCCTAAATTTTCACTTCACTCCTCAGACCGCCTCAAGCCATACATTATTTTGGATAGACACACTTGGTCCTATTGACACTCTCTGTCAAATACATTTTCAAGAATTTGTCAAAGCTAAGAGATAAACGTGTAGTAGGGCAGAAAAGATGAGCTTAGATTTATAATTTAGGCACTAGGATACAATCAAGAAAATTTAAGTGGTGTACAGCCACATTGCGTATTAACATTATCACTTTGATGACAGCCTGAAAAAATAATTGGATACGGATGAGGATAATGCCAGGGTGATCAGTTTGGAGGGAGGCTGTTTTAACAGCCAGGAGAGAAATACTGAGTACTGAGAGTAGGGCAGGAAAGAAATACCTGGGAGGTAAAACCAACAACGTTTTGTTAAGAGATGTAGGGCTGAATTACAGTTAAGGAAAATTAGAGTCAAGGGAAATTCCAAGATTTCAGCATTTCCCTTCTGCCAAATCAGAAAAAACGAAGAAATTTTGAGGTTGGTATAAGTGGCAGTGAATGTGCAGAGAAGATAATAAATTTCTGTTCCAAATATGTTAAGCTTGAGAAATATATGGGACATCAAGCAAGAAGGTTCAGTTCAATTCAGTCGATCAGTCATGTTCGACTCTTTTCGACACCATAAACCACAGCATGACAACCTCCCTGTCCATTACCAACTCCTGGAGTCCACCCAAACCCATGTCCACTGAGTCGGTGATGCCATCCAACATCCTCTGTCGTCCCCTTCTCCTCCTGCCCTCAATCTTTCCCAGCATCAGGTCTTTTCCATTGAGTCAGCTCTTCACATCAGGTGGCCAGAGTATTGCAGTTTCAGCTTCAACATCAGTTGTTTCAATGAACACCCAGGACTGATCTCCTTTAGGATGAACTGGATGGATGTCCTCACAGTCCAAGGCACACTCAAGAGTCTTCTCCAACACCACAGTTCAAAAGCATCAATTCTGCACTCAGATTTTTTTATAGTCCAACTCTCACATCCATACCTGACCACTGGAAAAACCATAGCCTTGACTAGATGGACCTTTGTTGACAAAGAAATGACTCTGCCTTTTAATAAGCTGCCTAGGTTGGTCATAACTTTCCTCCCAAGGAGTAAGTCTTTTAATTGCATGACTGCAATCACCATCTGCAGTGATTTTGGAGACCAGGAAAATAAAGTCAGCCACTGTTGCCACTGTTTCCCCATCTATTTCCCATGAAGTGATGGGACCAGATGCCATGATCTAAGTTTTCTGAATGTTGAGCTTTAAGCCAACTTTTTCACTCTCCTCTTTCACTTTCATCAAGAGGCTCTTTAGTTCTTCACTTTCTGCCATAAGGGTGGTGTTATTTGCATATCTGAGGTTATTGATATTTCTCTTGGCAATCTTGATTCCAGCTTGTGCTTCCTCCAGCCCAGAGTTACTCATGATGTACTCTGCATTTAAGTTAAATAATCAGAGTGGCAATATACAGCCTTGATATACTCCTTTTCTTATTTGGAACCAGTGTGTTGTTCCATGTCCAGTTCTAACTGTTGCTTCCTGACCTGCATACAGGTTTCTTAAGAGGCAGGTCAGATGTTCTTGTATTCCCATCTCTTTCAGAATTTTCTACAGTTTGTTGTGATCCACACAGTCAAAGGATTTGGCATAGTCAAAAAAGCAGAAATCGATGTTTTTCTGGAACTCTCTTGCTTTTTCAATGATCCAGCAGATGTTGGCAATTTGATCTCTGGTTCTTCTGCATCTTCTAAAACCAGCTTTAACATCTGGAAGTTCATGGTTCACACATTCTTGAAACCTGGCTTGGAGAATTTTAAGCATGACTTTACTAACGTGTGAGATGAGTGAAATTGTACAGTAGTTTGAGCATTCTTTGGCATTGCCTTTCTTTGGGATTGGAATGAAAACTGACCTTTTCCAGTCCTGTGACCACTGCTGAATTTTCCAAATTTGCCATAATGAGTGCAGCACTTTCACAGCACCATCTTTCAGGATTTGAAATAGCTCAACTGGAATTCCATCACCTCCACTAATTTTGTTCCTAGTGATGCTTCCTAAGGCCCACTTGACTTCACATTCCAGGATGTCTGCCTCTAGGTGAGTGTCAGTGATCACACCATCATGATTATCTGGGTCTTGAAGGTCTTTTTTGTAAAGTTCTTCTGTGTATTCTTGCCACCTCTTCTTAATATCTTCTGCTTCTGTTAGGTCAATCCATTTCCGTACTTTATTGAGCCCATCTTTGCATGAATTATTCCCTTGGTATCTCTGATTTTCTTGAAGAGATCTCTAGTCTTTCCCATTTTATTGTTTTCCTTTATTTCTTTGCATTGATTACTGAGGAAGACTTTCTTATCTCTCCTTGCTATTCTTTTGAACTCTGTATTCAAATGGGTATATCTTTCCTTTTCTCCTTTGCTTTTCACTTCTCTTCTTTTCATAGTTATTTGTAAGGCCTTCTCAGACAGCCATTTGGCTTTTTTGCATTTCTTTTTCTTGGGGATGGTCTTGATCCCTGTCTCCTGTACAATGTCACAAACCTCCATTCATAGTTTATCAGGCACTCCGTCAATCAGATCTAGTCCCTTAAATCTATTTCTCACTTCCACTGTATAGTCATAAGGGATTTGATTTATGTCATACCTGAATGGTCTAGTGGTTTTCCCCACTTTCTTCAATTTAAGTCTGATTTGGCAATAAGGAGTTCATGATATGAGCCATAGTCAGCTCCTAGTCTTGTTTTTGCTGACTGTATGGAGTTTCTCCATCTTTGGCTCCAAAGTATATAATCAATCTGATTTCAGTGTTGACCATCTGGTGATGTCCATGTCTTGTGTTGTTGGAAGACGGTGTTAGCTATTACCAGTGCATTTTCTTGGCAAAACTCTATTAGCCTTTGCCCTGTTTCATTCTATCCTCCATGGCCAAATTTGCCTTACTCCAGGTGTTTCTTGACTTCCTACTTTTGCATTCCATTCACCTATAATGAAAAGGCACTCCTTTTGGGGAGTTAGTTTTAGAAAGTCTTGTAGGTCTTCATAGAACTGTTCAAGTTCAGCTTCTTCAGCATTACTGGTCGGGACATAGACTTGGATTACTGTGATAGTGAATAGTTTGCCTTGAAAACCAACGGAGATCATTCTGTAGTTTTTAAGATTGCATCCAAGTAATGCATTTTGGATTCTTTTGTTGACTATAATGGCTATGCCATTTCTTCTAAGGGATTCCTGACCACAGTGTTAGATATAATGGTCATCTGAGTTAAATTCACCCATTCCCATCCATCTTAGTTTGCTGATTCCTAGAATGTCAATGTTCACTCTTGCCATCTCCTGTTTGACCACTTCCAATTTGCCTTGATTCATGGAACTAATATTCCCAGTTCCTATGCAATATTGCTCTTTACCACATTGGACCTTGCTTCTATCACCAGTCCCATCCACAACTGGGTGATGTTTTTGTTTTGGCTCCTTCCCTTAATTCTTTCTGGAGTTATTTCTCCACTGATCTCCAGTAGCATATTGGGCACCTACTGACCTGGGGAGTTCATCTTTCAGTGTCCTATCTTTTTGCATTTTCAAACTGTTCATGGGGTTCTCAAGGCAAGAATACTGAAGTGGTTTGCCATTCCCTTCTCCAGTGGACCACATTCTGTCAGACCTCTCCAACACGACCTGTCCATCTTAGGTGGCCCCACATGGCATGGCTTAGTTTCATTGAGTTAGACAAGGCTGTGGTCCGTGTGATCAGATTGGCAAGACGGTTAGAGCAGGTTTAAATGTATAAACTTAGAAACCTTGGGATAGACAGACCTGTACATAAATAGTGTATAACATGAAGGTTAGAAATACTGTTTGATATCATGACAGTATGTGAAGTTTTCAAATGAGACAGTAGATTTTTATCCAAGAAGTCTAAATCACATTTTTTCTACACCACACAGCTAAGGAAATTGAAAACTGACAACACAGAGGCTCAAATAAAAGCTAGCATGCTTGTCATTTACAAAATAATAATAAAATTAAGCTGATATGTTCCACTGTGGGATCTACAAAGTCTTATTTTCTGACTTAATTCTATCATTTCTCTCCAATACACACTAATGTGGTGCATTGTTTTACTTTGTATGTTTTAAGTACATTTATATAGTACTCAAAATAATTCCTTCATTTTTGTCTCTAATCCATAACAATTTTTCATGGTTGGCACTTCTTTATTTTTTCCAAATTCTTCTTTTGGGATTGTGTGTAAAAGCTGAGAAGGGTCAAATGATGTGTGGGTTGAAAGTAGTTTCATGATTCATGGGAACTATCAAGCTATGCAAAATTATCAGTCCCGCACAATGAGTTTCTTATGAAAGGCTTCTTAATGCAAAAAGGAAAATGAAGCATTCCATGGATTTTCCATCTCAAAAAATGCTAAGAAGTACACGGAAAATAGTCACATAATAGTTTCCAAATAATGGCCGTATAGCTCCATTATCAGGCAAACATTTTTTCCACTGTTGCCTAGATGCAAGTGGACCTATAACTAGTTCTCTGTAATAATCTATTGCCTGATTCCAATCTTATTCAAATATAGTTTTTTAAGTTTGTGGTCTATTTTGAATAATTAGAATAATAATATCATGCACATTTGTTCAAGGCTTTGCTATTTATTAACTTCTTTCATATAGATTATTTCATTAACCACACAAACTATATGTCACCAGGTGGCAAAATTTTATTTAATTACATTTCCATTCCATTAGATGTTCATTGTTAACTCTTCTGACCACACAAATGCAGTCCATTTTAAAGTTGTTTCTCATTTTATGCAAATATTTAGGAATAAGTTTTATAAATTAAATAAATTAACATTTATAAGTTCTCAAAACAGTCTCTAACAGAAAGTAAGTACTTATTAACCTGTTAAATAAAGTTTTTAAAAAATAACCATCTTCAGGAAAATTTTATGTCTCTTCATTTCACTTATCCTCATCTTACTTCTATAAACCAGTCTCTTTTTCTATACTAGGCTTATTTCTAGCCTCTTCTTCAGATGCTCCTTTCTATAAATTACCTAAAATATTGCTGCTAAATTTAATAATATTAAATTACAATCATGTAAACTCCTGCAAAATGAGTATTACTTCACAACATTCAAAATCCATCTTGTATCTCAAATTTAGCCAATCTTACATAACTACCTATTACCTCTCCTTGAGCCATACATTCTTCTCTTTTGACATGGAGTATTCAAGATGGAGAAAAGCATGCTAGTCTGTCTTTGTGACAAGTCTGTTAGGTCCCATTCAAACGCCACTTTTACCATTGAAGACTTACCTGATTGTTACAGTCAGATAGTAGGTGTCCTTCCTTTCCACTCTGATGAAGCTTAATGTTTAAGATTCAAAAGACATTCCTTACCCAATGCAGGATATAATAGATGTGCTGATGTGATCTATCCTGCTTGGCAGAATGGAAGCTGATTAAGGACTGACAGACTTGGCAAGTTATATATTCACAGTAAGTTTTCCTGAATGTTTAAATTAATTCAGAAATAGCCAGTGTAGAGTGATACTTTTACTCTTCCTTTCTCTATAGAATTCTAACCATCACTGGCTTCTCTCATCCTCCCAGAGCATCTTCAGCTTCTGTTCACTCACTTCTGTGTGCTTGGTCACTCAGTCATGTCTGACTCTTTGCACTAAATGGAATGTAGCCCACCAGGCTTCTCTGTCCACGGAATTTTTCAGGCAAGACTACTGGAGAGGGTTGCCATTTCCTACTCCAGGGGATCGTCTCGACACAGTGAATGAAACTGCATCTCTTGTATTGCCTACATTGGCAGGTGGATTTTTTTACCATTGTGCCACCCGGAAGCCCCTCTACTACACTTGATCTTAGCCAAAAGGACTGAAGCTAAATTTTCTCCTAAGCCAGGAGCTGGACAATGAGTCTCTCTTTCCCTTTCTCTTCTCCTCTTCTTTTCTTTCCTCTTCACTTCTCTCTTTCTGTCTCCTGAAATATGAATTATAAAAGGTTTGCCAAAAGAAGAAACAATGTAAAAAAAATACAGGAAAAACCTAAGTTTTAGTTCCCGAAGATTCAAAAGTAAGCATGTTTTTGAAATTCATTAAATTAGTCATTAAGAACTAAAATTAATCAAGAAAAAGAACATTAAAACACTGAAATTACTTAAAATTTTTCATTAATACACATGTATATGATTTCTAACAAATGAGAAAATAGGAATAGATTTAAGAAATAGGAATTTAAGGAATAGATTTAATAAGAATAGATTTAATAGATTTAAATAGGAATAGATTTAAAATTTCTTTTAAAATATTTTCATCATATATCTTGGCTTCAGTATGTTATTAGCTGTTTGGTAAGCAAATGGTAGGATCAGTAAAGAGAGAGCCAGAATGAAAATACCTAAGAAAAATGAATCTACTTTACACTAACATTTTGATGCTATAATTATTAAGCCGGACAATGCAGGCAACATTCTGGTATCAAATTAGTACAATTACTTTCCATGAGTATATTATCATATTGAGATTATTATCATGTATCATAACAATTAAATACTGTTGAAATACGATTATAAATATAAAGGTGATATGCAGCTAATCAGTTTTAATGTCCTTTTATCACAAAAATTCTCATTAAGTGCAAATACCGCTCATAAGATTTCCAATTTGAAAACTATGAATTGCTATAAGTTTAACACTTTGTAATTATGTAACTGTGGTTGTTTTGTAGCTTTTCCAGAGGTTAAAAAAGCAAACAAATGAAAAATCCATGAGTTTCTTTTGATGATGTTATTCTGAAACTTTCATCAATTTAATTCAAGGCAACAGACAAGGAAAATGTTTAGAAATCAATAAATATGTGTCAAATTAATGATTGGATGGTTTAAAATAAATAGAAAACTAAGCCCCATTTCAAAGCACTTATGTTATCTCAACTGATGAAAATAAATATTACAACTATAAAACTTGCAAAACTGACACTGTAAGTATTCATCCCCTTTGCAGATCATCCTTAATTGAAAACAGTCACTCTTAAAAGTATTCTTTTGTTGTATGAGGCTAAATTCAAACATCACATTTCTTTCGATTAAAAGCTATGCTGACTTGACTTGTCTCTATCGCCAGATGTAAATTTAAACAGAGGCAGCAAACATAGTAACCAAACATCGCAATTCCGTGCAATGTATACAGCACCAGCCAAAGTGGCAGCTCTATCTGCAAAATTCCGAAAACAATATTATATAGTTTAGTTTACTGTTTTCCTGCTTAATTATCTGTATAAATAAGCATATAGATATATAATATGTATGTGTATACTTGGTCTTATGTTGAAAAAGTGTTTAAGCCCTAAAAAATGGTTATTAACATTTCTAAAAGTTTCAGAAGCATGAAAGATTTTAATGACAACTGTTATCCTTAAATTTAGGCAAAGAATCACAAAGACATCTCCGCTAGTACAAATAAAGCAAGAAATTAGCCAAAGTTAGTGAAAATAATAGCAATCATATGTGCTGTTTCAATAGTTCAAGACGTTAAGCTAAAACTATTGGACTGATAGTCAATTGTTTTTATTTTATTTTACAGTTCATAACTTTTATAAATAAAATAAATTAAATGTACAGTGAATAAGTTCTCTGAAATATTTCAATATTTCTGCAGGTTTAGTAACATCGTAAAATACATTTCAACTAAAATTCACAAATCTAAAAACCTGTTAGGCATTTTTAGGCGTTTTAAGTTGGAAATGAAGACCAATGTTACATCGTAATATGCCAATTACAAATAGTACTTCAAATAGCAAATACTACAGTTTGTCCCAAACTTTAAAAACTATTCATGAACTCAACACTGAACTATTGATGGCTATGAGAATTGTTTCCTAGCCTTTTTGAAAATTTCAACCCATTTACGTTTAAGGTAATTATTGATAAGTACGATCCCGTAGCCATTTTCTTTATTTCTTTGGGTTCAAGTTTATACACTCTTTCTGTGTTTCCTGTCTATAGAAGATCCTTTAGCATTTGTTGGAGAGCTGGTTTGGTGATGCTGAATTCCCTCAGCTTTTGCTTGTCTGTAAAGCTTTTGATTTCTCCTTCATATTTGAATGAGATCCTTGCTGGGTATAGTAATCTGGGCTGTAGGGTATTTTCTTTCATCACTTTAAGTATGTCTTGCCACTCCCTTCTGGCCTGAAGAGTTTCTGTTGAAAGATCAGCTGTTATCCTTATGGGAATCCCCTTATGTGTTATTTGCTGCTTTTCCCTTGCTGCTTTTAATATTTGTTCTTTGTGTTTGATCTTTGTTAATTTGATTAATATGTGTCTTGGAGTATTTCGCCTTGGGTTTATCCTGTTGGGGACTCTCTGGGTTTCTTGGACTTGGGTGATTATTTCTTTCCCCATTTTAGGGAAGTTTTCAACTATTACCTCCTCAAGTATTCTCTCATGGTCTTTCTTTTTGTCTTCTTCTTCTGGGACTCCTATGATTCGAATGTTGGAGCGTTTAACATTGTCCCAGAGGTCTCTAATATTGTCCTCATTTCTTTTAATTCGTTTTTCTTTTTTCCTCTCTGTTTCATTTATTTCTACAATTCTATCTTCTAGTTCGCTTATCCTGTCTTCTGCCTCTGTTATTCTACTGTTTGTTCCCTCCAGAGTGTTTCTGATCTCATCTATTGCATTATTCATTGTATATTGACTCTTTTTTATTTCTTCTAAGTCCTTATTAAATCTTTCTTCCATCTTCTCAATCCTTTTCTCCAGGTTATTTATCTGTAACTCCATTTTGCTTTCAAGATTTTGAATCATTTTCACCACCAAAATTTGAAATTCTTCATCAGGTAAATTCCCTATATCTTCTTCTTTTGTTTGTGTTGGTGGGCAATTATCTTGTTCCTTTACTTGCTGGGTATTTCTCTGCCTCTTCATCTTGCTTATATTGCTTTGCTTGGGGTGGCCTTTCCCTCTTCTTGCAGTTTGTGGAGTTCTCTTTATTACGTAGTTTCTTCACTGTGTGTGGGGTTGGACGGGTGATTGTCTGGGTTCCCTGGTTAGGGAAGCATGTGTCGGTGTTCTGGTGGGTGGAGCTGGATTTCTTCTCTCTCCTTTAGAAGACAATGGGCTGCTTTTCTGGGAGCCTGATGTCCTCTGCCAGTATTCAGAAGCTGTTTTGTGGACTTTACTACGCGTTCAAATGTTCTTTTGATGAATTTGTGGGGGAGAAAGTGGTCTCGCCGTCTTATGCCTCCGCCATCTTGTTCCTTCCTCCCCAGAACACTGGATTCTTATATTCCACTTGGTCGTGGAGTATCTCTTCCTAGCTGCTCCAGCAAGGCGCAGCCACTGTACCTTACCTTGGACGAGGGGTATCTCCTCAAGGCCGCCCCTCCTGCTTTGAATGTGGATCAGCTCCTCTCGGCCCTCCGGTGCCCAAGCAGCCACCGCCTCCTGAATGTGGTACAGCTCCTCTCGGCCACCGCCCTAACCCTCAGTCAATTGTTTTTAAATTTGCTTAATAGCATACATTTAGTAAAAATTATTGATCATTCATGATATGCCAGGAGAGTTTCTCTGGTGGCTCAGTCAATAAAGAATCCACCTGCAATGCAGGAGTCTAAGTTCAATCCCTGAGAATGGAAGATTCCCTGGAGAAAAAAATGGAACCCACTCCAGTATTCTTGCCTGGGAAATTCCATGACAGAGGAGCCTGGCAGGCTACAGTCCATGGAGTGATACAGTCGGACATGCCTGAGAGACTAAACCATCATATGATACATCAGACACAAAGATGATCTCCTCTAAAGATCACAGACTTTCAGGATAGTTATATTAATTAATAATTAAAATTAGCTTGATAAAAATTATATAAAGTTTTGATGGTAGTTATATTTATAAATTCAAGAAAAGAGTGATGAACACTTCTGACAGAGTAAGAAAAGCCTTCAGAGAGGAAGTGATATTTGGGTTAAAACTAAACTGGGAGAAAATTTATCACAGACAAAGAACAATGCAAGAATTACTGCATGCAAGAGTATAATTACTAAATAACTTAGGATATGCTTGCTGTGCTGTGCTTAGTCTCAGTCTGTGTCCAACTCTCTGTGACCCCCTGGAGTGCAGCATGCCAGGCTCCTCTGTTCAAGGGGATTCTCCAGGCAAGAACACTAGAGTGGGTTGCCATTCCCTCCTCTAGAGGATCTTCCCAAACCAGGGACCAAACCCAGGTTTCCTGCATTGCAGGCGGATTCTTTACCATCTGAGCCACCAGGGAGGCCCAAGAATACTGGAGTGGCTAGAAAATCTCTTCTCCAGGGGATCTTCCTGACCCAGGAATCAAACTCAGGTCTCCTGCATAGGATGTGCTTAGGTATCTGCAAACTTATGAAGAGCAAATGTATTTACAGAGTAAAAAGGAACTACATCATTAAAAGCCTTCATCATATTTTTATTAATAAGTAAAGAAAAAATAGAGATATAGAATTACTAGTATTTTCATTACTTCAACAATTCTTTTAAATGGCAAACACATTCTAAGGTCTGAAGATACAAAAATGATTTAGACATGAACTTGTTCTCCAAGAGTGGAAAATCACTGGGACAAACAAATTGTTTGAATTTATCTATTATTTATGTTGTTCTGATCTACACTTTTTTCAGCTAACATTTAAGATAATTTGTGAAATTGTATGAAGACAGCATATTTGAAAATATGGGAACATATGCAATAAAGATTCAAGGGAAAAGGCTGGAAAAGAGGAAATCTTATGGTATAAAGATATATACACACACCTAGTACTTGGCCATTATTGGTGGCTCCCTTGGGATTTTGTGGCGAAAATAAAAAAGTAGGACTTGGCAATTACACAAGTCACAATGTTCATTAGTTTGCTTCTTTTTCTAATCCAAACCACAATGAAGTTCAAACAGGATTTTCTCAGCAAATTTCTCATAAAGTGCACATTGCATGATGCCATATATATCTTAAGCAATATTTTGTTTAAGATGCAGCACTTAATGGGTTAAAACAAGTTTACCTCTTCAACAAGGACAGCTAGATATATTTTGACAGCACCAAACAATCCCATGGCCCTCCTGAGTAAAAAACATTGCTTCCATTGCTTTTCTTCCCAATAAATTACTTTTTAAATGATCAAACTGTGCCATATTATTTATAATGCTGTTAAGAATAATATCTAAAGTACTTAAACTAATTATGCCTATTTTGTAAGATTAATTATCATTAATAATTTAACATATTTTATCATTTAAGTCAGTATCCGTTCTGATCTTTAACTTTAGAGAGCACACTGTATATGTACCACATAATTAGGGCTTATGTATCACATAATTAAGGCTAAATACTAGGAAATCAGACTAATGAGACCAAATCAAACTGAATTATTTAAGCATTTTTTCTTTAATTTTAGAGGTAGAATATTTAGTAATTAAACACTGATTTCATTTTCTTGAACTTGCATATGTCGCCTTTGTTTCTAAGGTCGTTGCTACAGAAATCTTCAAAGACGTTGCCCTGAGAAGTGAGGAGTAATGAATAGAGGGAGGTGGCTTTAGTGTGTTTCTCTCTCGCTCTCCTTTTCCCTTCATTCTTGAGTTTCCTGGGGTCTGCACTGTTTTTGTTATTGCTGTTGTTTTTCCAGGGTTCCAGAGATCTGTTTCCAAATGGGAATTTTCTCAGTTTCCTGTCATTTTTGTATTCTGTGCTGTGATGGAGAATTAATAGTTACTCAGCAAAATAATATCGGTCAGGATTTCAAGTTTTATGAACAAATACTTTAGACAAAAAAGCTTTTGTGTTCTTCTCAACATTTTACTCATTTAGTTACTCACTTATTTCGTCATTCTTTGAACAGATGTTTGTGAATGGCTATTGTGTGTCAGATTGTTGTTTACAGCACAACTAACGAGACTGTGGATATATGACTTTGATAAATAACCAATCACATTGGAGTATGTCATCCCACAAATTTTCACTAAGGGTCTCTTATGTTCCCAGGGGGTGGAATAGGTGCTAAGCACAGTGTTGTGTGACAACAAGCTCTTTGCTTTCAGAGCTGGGGTCTTGTTGGGAAGACATAAACACATCATTCAATAAGGTGCCTTATGGTGGAAGATGTGTAGAGTCATACATGGGAAATAATTTTAAGTAGGGGTCAAAGAGGACTTCTGGAGGAGGTGTCATTTAAGCTAAGTTCTGGAAGATGGTGAGATATCAGGTACACAAGTGGGTATGGGGGTCGGGGGGCAGGATGGGAAATAGCTGATTAAAGTTGAATTAGTAAAGAATCTTCTGAATAGGCGTAACAATGTTTGTGAAGGCTGAAGGGAAGAAAACTCCATAACTTGATTCAGAAACAGTAACTAATTCTGTATAGCTGAAATGTAACATTAAATGAGTCTGGAGATGTCAGTGAAACACAGACCAGAGACTGGGATCCTAGCTAGTTAAATGCTTTAAGTGGACAAACTTTCATTTCTGATTCTAAAATCTCCATTATACCTGATGATTCTCTGAACCAAGAAAACATAAAGAAGTTACTTAATTTGAAATGAAAAAAATCTTTCCATTGACAAATGATTTTGTAGAAAACATCTATGAATAAAATTAAAAGTGTCCATTTTCAGAAAAGCAATTGATGTATCTGTACACTTGCTTAGCTGTAATTATAGGAGGTGATGTGATTCAAGAAGGTAGGAAGGAAGATTTACT
Source organism: Moschus berezovskii (assembly GCF_049115385.1). NCBI lineage: Eukaryota > Metazoa > Chordata > Mammalia > Artiodactyla > Moschidae > Moschus > Moschus berezovskii. The sequence continues at coordinate 97,953,500 of NC_142461.1, forward strand.
CTTTAACTTTAGTTCCAACTTGACTCCTCTCGGATAATCTTTTTTTTTTTTCTGTACCTTCCAGCTCCCTCCTCCTTTAGATCTGGACCCAAAAGAGCTGTGTTTAGGCAGCAGGGTTCTTTAAACAGGAGACCAGAAGCAAAGTGAAGGATGCCCTTCATACAGAAATCAAAGAAGTAAGACATATTAAGAGGTTATTCCTAAAGTGAAGTGAAGTCGCTCAGTCGTGTCCGACTCTTTGCGACCCCATGGACTGTAGCCTACCAAGCTCCTCCATGGAATTCTCCAGGCAAGAGTACTGGAGTGGGTTGCCATTAAAGGTAGTTGCTAAAATTCTGAACTAAGACTGTGGGAGTGGAAAAAAAAAAAGCCAGGTTTGGAAGATACTTGTGAAATAGAAGTGACCATATGTGGTGAACTAACTGGGGAACAGCTGGTATTAGAGGGGGAAGGCAACAGAAATTCAGATTTTATCATTCCTAAAGAAGGAATGAAGAACAATCTTGGAGGACATAGAGATTTCAACATTTTCAATGAATTTTATTATTCTTTTTATTGAGACTTCCCTGATGGCAGAAACGTTTGTCATTATAGTCAGTGCTTTAAACATGTGTTAAAGAATTGATTGGATTCATACAATTAAATAGAGCAACTAGGTCACTACTCATACAGACAAATGACCTACAAACAAGTTGCTTTTGTTAGTCAATCTGGAAACCTGAACAGGTAGACCTATTAACTTACGCTTGACGTATGGCCCATAGTTTTCTGGCATTATTCCCTGATGGGAGGGGAGAAACTGATTGGCAGTGCAGCCTTCATCCCTGATCCTCTCAGGTAGTTCCTTGTCAGCAGCTCAGCCCCTCTGAGATCTGTCTGTATCACTCTGCTATTCTCAGTATCATTCAATGATACTGAAAAGACTTTGAGGAGATTAAAAGTAACTTTCAGAAGAGTCAGTTACCCTTATACACTACTCCATGGGCAAGTCTTGAATCAGAACATGCTACTGGTTGACAGTGAAGATGCTGGAAAGGGTAAAGAAGAATCATTTCTCCTTAATGTCAAAAATGACTTAAATCCAAATTGGCATACTTTTTTTTTTTACCCTATCCATCTATCACTGAAGAAATCTTAAGTAATTTTTCAAACATATTTTTGACAAGTACTGGCTATTTCTGATGGCCTAAGAGCTTACCATAACCTGGAATTGTTTTTCAATCTCTACTGGGGAAAGAAAACAAGACCATCATTACCACAATATTCATCTTTGGTAGCACAAAGTGACAGACACAATTTGGACTAGAAGACAAATGTAATAATACCTTACAAATTAATCTCTTCTCTTTCCAAAGTAGATTTGGGAGAAATTATGAATAGAAAAGATTTTAAACCTGAGTCAAGGAAAGAGAGTTCTTCATTCATCACAGAAACAAACAGTAGAGAAATGACATAATTTCCCATAATGTCTCTTGATCGAGTCAACCTATTTCACTCATTTTATTACATAGGCCCTGCAAATGCTTTAGATCTTCCCCATCACATGTCAATTCATGCTTCATTATCCTGCTCCTCAGTGCCATTCAAGGTTGACTTCCTTTCGGATAGTCATTCATGTCCAAACAGGAGTCATGCGTGTCATTTTCCTCCCTACTCTCAATTCAAAACATGGTTTACCATAATTGTATATTTTAGAAGTCATAGTGAGCTCAATTTTCTCTGCCAAAGAGAGGAAAGAATTCAGACTTTGTAGGAAAAGTGGAAAAGGAAAAGTGTACGAGGAAAAGTGAATCTGCAGCAATTTTGCTGGGAGATTATGAGTTAAGATAGAGTGTTTTCTCCACCTTATAATTCCACAGTGTCCAAAAAGGGCTTTTGGCAAACCCTGTCATGAAGTACTTTTTAAGAGCATGGTTATGAACAGAAGAACAAAAATATCTATGAATTTCTCAGAGAATGCCATGGCTTTAGCCTGCTGCAGTTTCTCTGTGAATGCATAAGTCTGTCTGACACAGAGGACAAGGTTCAAATTGAGCTCTTCAGGTTCAAGACAGCACAGTCAATTCACTTTGCTCCATGTGGGATAAAACCTACTGTGACAGTCCTGTGAGGAGGAGCTGCTCCAAACCCATACATTTTTCTAACTACATCATCACTGGTCACTGACATGGTTTCTGTCCCTTCTGCCACAGTCATAGTCAAGGAAATATTACTCATAATGAAATCAAATGAACAAACATTTAAATACCTACTATGAGCTGTTACCCTTTATTCTTGTCTTCAGCTCTGTCAATCAGTTAATTATCTTGAATGTACTCAGAAGAAAAGTGAGAGTGGGAGAGGTTGTTGAAAAAAATCACTTCAGTAATACATGGTAAAGTCTAAGGTAAAACCCGGATCTTATGGACTCCAAAGCTCATATTTGGTCCCCTTCACAACACTGTATTCAATACAGAAGTTTTATGCTAAAAGATCATCAGGTTTAACCTTCATATTTACAAGGGCAGAAACTGTGACACCTATTGGGTAAATGACTTAGTCAAGGTCATATAACCTTGAGTGAGTTAGAGCTAGTACCAGTACTTAAACTCGTGATTCCCAGCTCAGCTCCCTTCTGCACAAATTCAACTTAAAACAATGATGATAGATACTCTAATAACAATCATCAATATTATTGTCACCACTGCCAGTGGAAACCATACTTTTAGTTATCATTAGAACTTCCATAGAACTACCACATTATTCCCTGTGGTCTCATTGTTTCATGTGTCCTGGAAATAACAGCATATTCAGCATGGACCATGTACTGGTTCAGTGAGAGAGTGATATCATTAGAGTCAGGGATCTGGAAGTCTTGACTTTCAGTGTGTTAAGACTTAACATTTTAAAATACAATTGTGTGTCTAAGGATGGACAAGATAGCCTATTTGATCTTTTCACTTCTCTGAGTTTTGCTAGAACTAGGTTTATTTCTAACCAAAAAGAAATAGAGAATACCGTCATTTGACCATCTTGATGAAATGCTGATGCCTTCTTTCTGGGTGGTTTTTTTGTTTTTGTTTTTAGAGAGGACCTATGATGGCATCACCGACTCGATGGACATGAGTTTGAGTGAACTCCGGGAGTTGGTGATGGACAGGGAGGCCTGGCATGCTGTGATTCATGGGGTCGCAAAGAGTCGGACACGACTGAGCAACTGAACTGAACTGAACTGAACTGATGCTATTTATCAGATTTTCAAAAGATTAGATTTTGTGCTGCTTGGACAATAAATTATTTTAAGCTACATGATTTTATCAACCCACAGTATATGGAACATATAGAAACTGTATGGAAATAGGGGCAGTCTGCATATGTTTGCTCACTTGGTACAGTAGGTGTAGTGCATATTCACCTAACCTTCTTCACATAGTGCTATGCAAACATTTCACTGAATTGATTTTTTTAGAGCCAGGCATTATTCCAACATTGAAGCTCCATAGGAAAATGGAAATGCCAGTGCAAATTTCTATTTTTAATTTAACTATCCACTGATCCAAATTCGAACTGGAAAAAAACAGGATATTATCATGTAATGGCAATTCTCATGATGAGTGTTGCTTTATAACATCATTTGCAAATCAGGCACAAAGATTAATTTAGGACCCATTAATAGAAAAATTTTCGGAGGAACTTGAGCTCAAATTATACCAATCTGTTACTGTTCCAAAATAAACGCATCAGGTGGCATTTAAATGCAGGTGGTTAACCATTTTATCTGTGTAGATATTTAAGCTATTAGAAATATAATTAGAAAATTAAACACACAATGTAGATTCTAATTCTAGCAGCACTGTCCTTAGCATTATGCTATTTCTATTGTAAATTATAAACTGTGCTTAAATTGCACAGGTTTGTTTCTGAGTGATAGCTGAACTCAGATAATTAAGTTGTTAACCATGAACTTCAGTGGTCAACACGGTTATATATCTTTGTCTTATGTCTACTCCTCCTTCTTGTTTCCACAAATCTCAGGGGAGGCAGATGAATGGCACTTGACTCTACCCAGCTACACAGTCGACTGATTAGACATAGCCCTGTACCACAGGTACACTCAATTATATGCCTTTCAGAGAGTCAAGCATTTCCTGAAGCTAAAAGTGTTGAATCTGTTGATTTCACACATTTTATACTAGGAGAAAACTGTGATCAAACATATTTAAACCTTCAATTTTATTTCATAACATACATCCTCCTTCTGCTTAATACAGGAGGTAAGGAATTTGTTGAGATAAAAAGGATAAATCAATTTGCTTTCAAATAATTAAGTCATTAAGGACTGGACAATGACTTCATTTTTAGTAATTAAGTCATCTGTGTGGCGGGAAGATGTGACATTAGATTTAAGGCACAAGTATGTGTCCATCATAATACAACCTTGCATTTAAATTTTAAGGTGTCACACAGAACAATTTCAGTAAAAGGATAATGCCAAAACAATCATACTGGTTGTCATTATCCTAGTAAAAGAAAAGCACTTAGTAAGCACTGCCCTTAATGCTGCTTGTATGGTAAGAAAAATGCACAGTGCTGAAGATAAGCCTGAAAGTATTAACTGCAACTGGTAAATTTGCACTATACATAGAACAGACTTTTCTATTGGTTGAGACCCAACATGTGCTTATCGCTAACATTTTATTTTATAATATGTATAATGAGCTGCATATCATTTACATTCCCTATCCACTCTGTTTCTAAACAATCTTACACAAAGGAATATTCACTACCTAAATGTATGCCTAGTGTAAGTAAAGCATGGATAGTTGCTTAAATGCATAGCTATTTAAGGGAATAAAATATTAATTTCTTCCTTTTTAAAACTTAAAAATAATTATATGTTCTACAGTTAGAAGTCCAGTAGGTCTCCCATACACTCTAATCTTACTATCTTTGCTGCTAGCCAAACCTTCAAGAAGCTCTTAAAGATGCTAAAATCTCTAATCTGAAATAGCATTTGAAGTGGCAAACAAGAAAAAAGGAGGTCAAGAATTGAAAAATTTTAAAAATCAAGGGATCTTTTCCTTGATCTATTTCCTGACCAACACAAGTGGCAAGGCCTTTGATTCCTAAGCTTTATTATAAGCTAAACACTAAACAGTTTCTGCCTATTTTGGCTTTAATGAAGGTAGATATAATTTCTGAACAAGTTCAGGAAAGTACTTCTTTCAAGCAGGGAAACTGCTTAAATTAATTAAGCTAATTAGGTTAATGAATAATTAAGGTAATTCTTTCTTCCCCCACAATTCAATCTCTTCATCTCTTAGTCATAAACCTCAAATGGTGGTATTAGAACTCCTAAATACAATCACACATTATACTTGTTTAACATTCTACATCACAATTAAGACTAATTTTTTTTTTTTGCTTTTTTCTTAGTTTATAGCTTAAATAAGAATGGGTATTTTTCAGATATTGAGTATCTCTCTAATTAGCAAATATAAATATCATAAATTAGAAATTAGTCTAGAGATCTTCAGATATAAAAAATACTTTTAATAATAACTCATTTCAAATATGATAATAGGTTCTTAAGCATTTATCTGTCACACTGCAGGCTCTGCAAAAGAGTATTTCATGTACTTGTTTTAGTTACCCAAGGAGATGTATACATTTATCATATTTTCATAGTTAAGTAAATCAAGACTCAAAGATATGAAAAGGCTTGCCCACAGTCATACAGTCTGAGCTTAATGGAGCTTGAATTTGACTGTTTCAAAGGAATTATTAAATCCTTTTAGCACTTGGCTTAGTTTTGGAATGTGAATATGGTATTCTTTAAATGTCTAGAATATATTTCTATAATCTGTATATTGCCAATGAATTATCCAACTGCTGAAAAATGAAAAATTGGTAAAAAAAAATGATAGTAAAGAAAGATTTAACTGAATTGGACAAGTGGTACGTTGTGACTTTTGTATTCTAGGCCCATATCCTCCTGAACACATTGTCAATATAGTTACCCAATGCTACATTTTAATTTAGGTGTAAAGTCATAAAAGTGGATTTTAAAGAATAAAAATATTTTGCTATTTACTCCCATGATAACAGACATAATTCTCTCAGTCAGTCATCTAACTTCAACTAACCTCTGTCATCCCCCTCACCGCTAAGGGGCAATACAGCAGCACACATGTCACTATAATTAGCGTGCAGCAGCAATTTTCATTAGTCCAATGATCTCCAATAAGATTTTCCCAAGGGCTGCATTCAGTTATATGTAATAGTTAGGTGGGCCACTCATGTATTAGCATATAATTTGCACATGATTTGCATCTGCATTTAAAGATTGCATCATATTTCTCTGAATATTTCAAGTAAAAGTGTAATTACTACAACACTGAAGGTGATGATTTCTATTTTTCTGTACTATCCTACCACTTCTGACCCAGATGGCTTATAATAGACTAGCTCAGCAGAAAACTAGGAGAAACCAGAGGGGAGGAAATAATCAGTAGAGATGGTTAGGGTCCATAGAAATATTTGAGGGGGCACTACTGATGATTGCTGAAAATACATTGCATTCGAAAATTTTTCTCTTTTATAAGGATAAAGGAGTAACTGCACATTGGGTGGACCTTCTAAGAAATGCATTTCTAGCTACTGCTGATATCTTGTTGAGTATCTTTTTTTCAAACCTCATTACAGGCTAAATGGCAAATTATCTGTTATCACTTGGGAAATCTCAGTTACCTCTTAATTCTAATAGTGTAGTTACATAACAACTTTAACTGAGTTTTCTTCTAAACCTAATTACTTTCTGTTTTGAACACTAATTTTAAGTGAAGAGCTCTCTATTTCCCTTTAGGTTTTTATACATATGGACCAATCCTACATAACTGGAGAGCATTCCCTCTTTCCGGTTGTTAGTATTTGGTTAGGTAGAGGAAAAGTTACAAGAAAGGGAACAAGATTTATATAGGAAAAAAATCAGAAACAAGTGGCACTAGGCATATGAAAACATATTTACTGACACATTTTAGTACATGCTTGCTCAAAGGGTAGATAGATGGACAGGTGAATGAATGGATGGCAGGCAAATAATTATAAAACTCTTGCATTGAAAATATATACTTTATTAGTAAATCATTCTCTGAATGTTATCCATTAAAGAATATATATGGAATCTAGAAAAATGATCCAGATGAACCTATTTGCAAGGCAGGAACAGAGACACAGACTTAGAGAATGGACATGTGGAAACAGAGTGGTAAGGGGAGGGTCAGATGAATGGGGAGATTAGGATTGACATATCTACACTGCCATCTGTAAAATAAATAGCTAGTGGGAATCTGCTGTCAAGTGCAGGGAAATCAGCTTGGTGCTCTCTGGTGACCTAGATGGATGGGATAGAGTGGGGGATTTGGGAAGGAGGTTCACAAGGGAGGGTATATATATATACATATAGCTGACTCATGCTGTTGTATAGCAGAGACTATCAAAATATTGTAAACAATGATACTCCATTTTAAAAATATTTAAAGTAGATAAAGAATAGATATTTTCAAGTAAAATAAAATTAGATATAGCTATCTATAAGTTCCACCAGAATTTTAATTTATGCTTTCCTGTTTCAGATGATCAGAATCATGTGGAGACAGAAAAGCAAAATTTCCTTTACCTACTCTTTGAACTTCCAGACCAGTAATCAATAGAAAGTTTTCAACCGTTTCTTAGTAATTAAGAGGATCAATTGCCCAGCATTAAGGTGATGGAGCCAGGACTGGAACCTATGTCTGGAAGTAGAACAGCAGAACAAACTTAAGTAGTTATCAGTACCTTGATCTTGTAGCTCAAAGAACATGTATGTCTATTATCCAAATAATTAGTTAACATTCTCAACAATGACTAACAGAGGAGATAAAAAAATTCCACTTTTCCCTTGTTTTCTTTTATGCCAGTTGTCCTTTAACATCAAAATTTTACTATGGTTGGGTACCAGCAGTAACACATGCCTTTGATATATAACATTGTATCCCCCGACCATGACTATGCTAAGAATATAGTGAATTCTCCATGAGCAATTTTTTATTAGATGAATAAAACAAATGATGAATATTCAAGTACTATACATGGAATTTTATTACCATGGGAAGGAGTTCATGATATATTAAATTAAAATGCAGATTATGAAACAGTTCTTTTAGAATGATCCCATACTGAGGGAAAAAATATGTGTGTCTTCAAGGAAGGACAAGTATTAAAGTTTACGCAGTTATTTACAGTGTGGATTTTTTACAATTTTTTTTTTATTTTGAGGGAAAGAATATATTTTTATAATAAATGTTTTATATTTGTTTTGTTGATTTTAAAAGTGGTCACTTCTTATACATTTCCATAGTACTTTTTGGAAGACAGTTGGAAAGGCTACAATGCAGTTAGTTTTCCAGTGTTCCAATTTGAAATGTGGCCTTAACCTTCTTACTCAAAAACTTCAGCTTCTTATGTCATTTACTGTGCACTGTTTGTGTAAAAACTGTCTCTTCCTTTAAACTGAGAAGTGTTTTAAGGACCATAAGCCATATTTTGGAGCTATCTCACCACTACACCAATCCTAGAAATAATGTTCATAGTAAACAGCCAATGCCAAAAAATATGTATTAAATATTTGGTAAACCATTCATCAAATCCAAAGAACTCACATATTTTTCATTTTAATGTAAGTAATATCTCCATTGATTTTTTTTTTTTTTTCATAAGGAATGACTACTTGAGCTCACTGGTGAACCAATTAGAATGATTATAATGTTTTTCAATTTATTTTTTAAATTGAGGGATAATTGTTTTATAGAATTGAGATGGTTTCTGCCAAACACCAGCATGAAGATAACATTGTTATCAATAGATAACAACTATGTTGCTGTTGTTTTATATCAGGGCTAAACTCTATGCCACTCAAAGTTGCCCTTTTCAGAATAATTCATGAACTAGGATTTTCCTATTCCAATATATTATTTTTTTTTCTTCAGAATACTGTTTGAGCTACATATTTGATAAGATCATATGTGTTCTTAGACTAATGTGCAGTAACAGTGTAACTTTCTAGGTAACAATTGTGATAATGCCAGAACCCACAGGAATATTTCTAATTATAGACACTTCAGGTAACATAGCAAAGAATGGAAAGAAAATATTCTAAGTCAGTTGAATTTATAAGTATTTTGTGCTATATTTACAAAATAAATTCTCTTGGATAGCAAAAGTTCAATGAATAGTCTTCATGATTCAATATTTCCTTTAGCTCTTGGGGCTTAGCAACCTTGGTGTTAAGCAAATGTGTAATCATAGCAATTACTCTCAAATTTTTCTTTAGCAGCAGAGTTAGTTTATTGTTCTAAATTCTTGAAATTACAGAGTAGTATAAAAAGGAGTAGAAGGCTATGTGAACTGGGACTTCAGAATAACTCTTTAAACAAGGTCAAAGCATATCACCATTATTCTATTTCAATCATTCATGTGATATTCATTATTATATTTACTAAGAATCTCTAATACGGGCTTCCCTGGTGGCTCAGAGGTTAAAGCGTCTGCCTCCAATGTGGGAGACCCGGGTTCGATCCCTGGGTCGGGAAGATCCCCTGGAGAAGGAAATGGTAACCCACTCCAGTATTCTTGCCTGGAGAATCCCATGGACGGAGAAGCCTGGTAGGCTACAGTCCACGGGGTCGCAAAGAGTCGGACACGACTGAGCGACTGAATGGAATGGAATGGATGGAAGAATCTCTAATACAGCACAAATTTCAGTACAGTAAAGAACAAATGTGTTGCTGGTGAGAATGTTTTGAAAATAGTGCTTTGTAAATTCACTTGGAAAAAAATTAAAATACAAACTTTGAAGTTCCCTTTATACCTTTGGCAGACTGTTTCAAATACCTGTAAGCCTAAGTATTTCATATAAATTTCTTCTCCTTCATTAATATTGAGCACCTGATAAAAATCATATAAGGCTTTCAGAAACCTGATTTTGACTAGATAAATACCAAAATGAAATGATTATTCATGATACTGTTGGCCTCTTTAGATACATACCTAAGACTGTGGGTATGTAAATCCACCATGTTTAACTGAGTACATCAGAGCTGAAGATTGAATTATCCACAACCCAGGGATAGAAATAATTATATTAGAGCTCATTTCAGACCTTGTAGTTCTCTATTAGTAATTCTATTGGGCTATTGAGACACAGTCATTAGAGACATAAAATGGTCATTTTGTATATTAGTAGTAAAAGAAAAAATCATAAACCTTTAAGAAGAATTCATAAAATATGTACTTTTGACTCACAGTTAAAACATTGATTAAATTGTACTCTACAAAAGCAGGCATTAAAAAATAGGAGGCATCACCAAGGAGGCTGACCACCAACACCACCTTAACTTTTTACAAGTATCCAGTCACCAATAATGTAATAAGCACGGGACTCTGAAACACATATAGTATTAAACGCACCTAGAAAATGGAGATGCTTGCCATCAAACTGAGCAATGTTTTAAAGAAGACCCTTACAGCCAAAAGCAACATTATGTTGGTAGAGATGTTCAAAGTCTATGGATCAATTTTTTTCTTAAAACGTTTCAGAGGTTTCTAAATAAAATTGCCATGCTATGTACTTTGCATAATAAATACCCTTATTATAATGATTCAAAGAAAAACATCTAATTGGACAATTTTTCTAAAATCTACCTATTGTTTTGTCACTATGTTGTTGTTTAGTCACTCAGTTGCGTCCAACTCTTTGCGACCCCATGGGCCCCAGACCACCAGGCTCCTCTGTCTGTGGGATTTCCCAGGCAAGAGTACTGGAGTGGTTTGCCATTGCCTTCTCCAGGGGATCTTCCTCACCCAGGGTTCAAACCCCGGTCTCCTGCATTGCAGGCAGATTCTTTACCATCTGAGCCACACCATAACTATCTCTAAACCTTGGATTTATATTGTATTATTTTGTTTCCCTGTAAGGCTACAAATATAGGCAGATGCTTCACATTAATTAACTGGCTTACTCCTCACAATATGGTGTTGTGAGATCTATAATTTGTCCCATTTAAAATAGAGAAAAGTAAAGCACAAAAAGGCATAGAATTTTGCCCAGTGTCATGGATCTAAGAAGTAGCACATTTGTTATTCAAAACCACCAGATATTCTAGCTCCAGGACCATGTATTTATTTTCATCAGTACCAAAGTTCATTTAAACATTGTTAAATAAATCACTTCTTACTTTTACTTATGAAAGTTCAATGCTTAAATGCTTATTGTATTCTCTTGTTCTCAAAAGAAAATTGAGACACTGTAAGACAAGGCCAGTGAATCGTGGCTTTATCAGTCACCCTCCAAAACCCTCAACTTTTCCTCATCTGACATTTTAAGTGCTGATTATGTTGAGGTGAGTTTATAAAATTGGCCACTTATTTTTTAAGCTAAAAAAAATTAAGAAGATACACAGTCTATTGAATAATCATTTATTTTTTTGCAACCATTCCCTCAAACTACACTGAAAGCTAAATATGATCTCCATAAAAATCCCCAATGGCAATGCCACTAAACAGAAAAAAAGTCAGTTAACTATGCCACATGTCATTTAGGCAAGTTGTCTCTTAACATTGAAATATTAATCATATGAGCTACCTCCACAAACTAAACACATCTTGGAGTAACAGACTTAGGCTGATCTTACACCCCAGGGATCAAAGTATAAGTCAATACAAGTTTAAACATGGCAACTGACTCATAGAAGGCATGGTACAAAAGCTGATCCCTGGCCACATGTCAATGCCTTCCAGTCAGTTCTAGAATTCTCTTCTATGGAAATACATATATCAGGCAATCATATAGGTCATATAATTCCAGAAATTCAGAAAAGTTTCATGGTCTCTTTTGGTCCTTCTTAAATAAACTCACTGATGTTACTTGCTGGTTGACCTATCCAGTTCTTACTCTTATCCTGACCAGATTTTAAATGAATTAACTTTTATTAAATGCTATTTTTAGTGCAAATACCATCCCCCACTACCACAAATTATGCAGTTGGGCTTCCCACATTTGGGGAAATTTCAGGGATCAGCACACTGGTGTGAAATGGATGAACCTAACTGGGAAAACCATCTTCATGGTCATGGTACCTCCCCTACCAGGTAAGTATAAATATCTACTGTTTTTAATAATATACATTAGATTGTGAGTTTTAGCAATATTATTTCACCAGTAACCCCAGTTTTACAAAGGAGGAAGCTGAGACTCAGAGAAATTGAAGAATCTGGCTCTAGGATAACCAGGCAGCCAGCAAATGGCAGAACCAGTACACAAACTCACGTCTTCATACTATAAAATAATTTATAATATAAAAGACTTTATGATATAGAAGAATTTTAAAGAGCCATCACATGAAATTAGCTGTACTTTCAAAGGGTGGTCATACTCTGGCCACACCCTAACGCGAGCAAAGATGGCCTTATTTTTATAGTAGAGCTTGACTCTGAGATTTTCTGCCAAGAACCCTTTGCCCTGAGCCTCGGGCCACTTAACTAGGGCCATAAATTTTAGGTCTGTAAGCCTATTTAGGTTCAGTTAGTCTTCTTTTCAAGAGGGCATATTTCTGTTGTCTCTTCCTAAACATGACTCAAGTCCTAGTACTGCTGCTGCTGCTGCTAAGTCGCTTCAGTCGTGTCCGACTCTGTGCGACCCCATAGACGGCAGCCAACCAAGCTCCGCCATCCCTGGGATTCTCCAGGCAAGAACACTGGAGTGGGTTGCCATTTCCTTCTCCAACGTGTGAAAGTGAAGTCGCTCAGTCGTGTCTGACTAGTAGCGACCCCATGGACTGCAGCCTACCAGGCTCCTCCAGCCATGGGATTTTCCAGGCAAGAGTACTGGAGTGGCTTGCCATTGCCTTTTCCTAGTAAGTTCCTCCTTAACTCAGCAACTGCCTGTCCCTTGGACTAATCCTCTCTTACCCTATTCCCAGAAGAAGGGGCAATGGGAGCAGTGTTTTAGAGTGGAATGAGAAGGGAAGAACAAATTTTAACTATTTCACAGTTGTGCATGTACATGCTAAGTTGCTTCAGTCATGTCCAACTCTGTGCAACGCTATGGATTGTAGCCCGCCAGGCTCCTGTGTCCATGGAATTCTCCAGGCAAGAATACTGGAATGTGTTACCATGCCCTCCTTCAGGGGATCTTCCCATCCAGGGATCAAACCCTCATCTCTAATGTCTCTTGCATTGGCTCGCAAGTTCATTACCACTAGCACCACCTAGGCAGCTCATTTCATAGTTAAATCAGACTAAACCTAGCTAAGGAAATAAACATGCTTATTATATAAATTGATCTTGTGAAAGTCTCTCAGTCGTGTCTGACTCTGTGCAACGCCATGGACTATAGCCTACCAGGCTCTTCTATCCATGGAATTCTCCAGGCAAGAATACTGGAGTGGGTTGCCTTGCCCTCTTCCAGGGTATCTTCCTGACCAGGGATCAAAACTGGGTCTCCTGTCCTGAAAGCAGAATCTTTATGGTCTGAGCCACCAGGGAAGTGTACAAACTACATTCCTTGTATAAATTTAACTCTATGATGATCCCATTTGATCAAGATAACAGCCTCAGGGAGAATTAAATGGCTTAATATAAAATTGGCTTATAAAGGCAGAAATTCTGGACCATTTTTAGTTGTTGCCATCCAATTTGAAATCTTAAATCATCAATCTACTTTTTAAATATATGATTTTACCATTTTAGTTTATATGTAAGTATTCTTAGTAGTACTTTCAATCAGACTAAATGAATCACATTGCAATATTTAAGAATGATACTTAAAAAAGCAGTCAGGTTATGCTCTTAGTGTCTAGTACTTGCTGAAGAACACTTCAAATGAAAAAAATACACCCATTGGCTTTTTATTTTCGAAAATATGTGAATCTCAACTAGGCTGCAATTGCATTCTAGAGAAAATTTTTAGCCAGATTCTACCACGAACTGATCCTGTGCTCTCTTTGTCATCACTACAGAGGGCAGCAACAGACAGCAGAGTTCCTTAGCATTACAGAGAAAATGTTAAATTTCCTAGTAAACAAGAGGGTTAAAGGCAAAGTCACGCTTAAATCACTCTAAATTATCTTTTGGCTTGATGCTGCTTGAAAATAATCACACTTATAAACTTTTATATAAGTTAGCAGGTAAATGGATATGGGAAGTACCAAGAAAGACTACATTTTTTCCAAAAGTTGAATCTAGGACATTTTATAATTCTGCCAAAAGCAGCTTTGAACAATAAACATAGACTATGTGTCATGTAATATTGCAGTAAGTGAAATTTAGTCTGCTTTTCTTTTGTTTTTTTTTTTAACTCATTTTCTTTAAACCTTTGTCTTAAGTGAAAGTACTTTATATAAAATATTTTCTATTATTATAAAAATACTTTAAAATATATCCAAGTTTATTTTTCAGCAGGTAAGAACATTAGAAGCCATGGTTTTATGGTAGGAAGATTTACCTGCAAAGTGCATTCTGGACAGAAATAATTGGGAACAGCTGTCTGCAAGGAGAACTTAGTACTTGCTCCTTTGCTTGGTTGCATAGACCTACAACTGATTGTACATGCAAAGGAGGGCAGCAAAGATCTTATGATCAAAAGAGAAGAAATGACTGACAACACAGAGCTAGTTCAAAGGAACTAATGGAATAATTAGTCCCAAAAAGACCAAAAAGACTGAAGAATTCATGATGTCATAAAAAGCAGAGCTACTTAAATTGGATTAGAAAATAAAAATGACATGAACATTGTAAATATTCACAGATCACATCATTGACGTGTAATGTGCCGTTAAATGATGTCAAATTAAAGGGGAAATTACATGTGTTAGAACTAGGACGAATAAAGAGAAGACATTTAAAGATACATGGTCCTTCAAGTGAAAATTCCTAACATATATTACATAGATGATCATCACGCAGACAGTGAAACTGGGTGAAATATAAAATAAAATATGAGGGGAAAGATGCTAGCTAAAAACAACTCATTTTCCTAATATTATAAATTGTAGGGAACTTTAGATTTCAAAGGAGATAATTTCAGAATTGGTTTTATACAAAGAAATTCCAAATTTTTATGGTAAATAACCTATAATGGCTTTAAACTCTTAAAATCTGTCCTAGCATCCGCCCTAAGTATTGAATTAGTAGCATGCAAATTTGTCAGAAAAGGAAAGAATTTCTAGGTCTATTTTAATTTTCATATACTCAGTGTTTTCTTGCCAATCGTGTATGTTTTTGAATCATTTCAGTGATTTTGCACTTGTTTTGAAACCTATCTATAAGTGATAAAAAGAGAAACCAAGAACACTGTGTGAGGCAAATGTTACATTTGCCTTCTTCCAGGGTCCTCCTAAAATCTCTGGCTGGCAATAACTTGATTAACACATAATTAACCTGAATTTAGGGCTTCCCTGGTGGTTCAGTGGTAAGGAAACTGCCTGCACTGCAGGAGACCCATGTTCAATCCCTGGGTCAGGAAGATCCCCTGGAGGAGGAAAGGACAACCCACTTCAGTATTTTTGCGTGGAGAATTCCATGAACAGAGGAGCCTGGAGGGCTACAGTCCATGGGGTCTCAAAAGAATCAGACATGACTTATCGGTTAAACAACAACACTCAATTCAAATACTTCCAAAATGTATACAAACACTGGAATAGCTTCATAGCAATACACAGACACTTAGCTAAAAAACAGTTTCATTCCAGACATATTTAATTTTTGACAAATACTTTACAAAACGTTTAAAATCACTCGCCTTTTAACTGGGATGTATTCTTTCCATTTATCTATTTTTACTGTCAATAAGCTCAGCTTTACATGATTCTTTTGTCATATTAATGAGATACTAAGTACTTTTTTTTTAACTGAGGCTTAACTGAAGTGACTTAGCGTGCACAAACACACACACACACACGTTAGTAATAGTGCATGCTCAGCCACTAAATTGTGTGAGACTCTTTGCCACCAGAGGACCACCAGGCTCCTCTGCCCGTGAAATTTTCCAGGGAAGAATACTGGAGTGGGTTGCCATTTCCTATTCCAGGGGATCCTCCCCACCCAGGGATTGAACCCATGTCTCTAGCGTCTCCTGCGTTGGCAGGTGGATTCTTTACCAGTAGCATCACCTGGGAAGTATACTATAGACTTAATACCTCTAATTAGCACAAACTAAAGCCCAGATTAACAACAGATATTATCTCAGTTCCCTGGTAATATATTAACTTCTTGACATACCTGGTGGCTCAGATGGTAAAGAACCCACTTACAATGCTGGAGACCTGGTTTTGATCCCAGGGTTGGGAAGATACCCTGGAGAAGGGAATGGCAACCCACTCCAGTATTCTTGCCTGGAGAATCCCACGGACAGAGGAGCCTGGTGGGCTAGAGACCATGATGTCACAAAGAGTCGGACATGACTGAGTGACTAACACTTTCACTTTTAGTTTCTTTCATTATACTCCTTCAAACTGACCACATATATTAATACTCAAAATGTATTCTTGGTGCTGAGTAGGATTTTTCTCTATTTTCAAAAGTTTCATAGGTTTCCTTATGGTATGTCTGAAAAGGCAGATGAGTTAAGACAAAAATGTAATCCTAGTTGCACTGAAATATTCAGCAGAGTCTTTTGTCAATAGATATAATCTCCAGTTAAAATAACTTATGTAAGCATTTCAATAATCTCATGGAACTTTAACTGGCTATGTATTTTCCTCGCAAAGAAGAAAAAGTTTTCAGAAAATATAGCAAGTAGGAGTTGTTTGTGAAATGGTGGTGAGTGTTTCTCCCTCTCCCATGCTTGGTTCTAGTAAAATCTGTAAAATAAAATGCTCTTTCCTCAGAAGGAAGATTAAAACTCTGGAGCAGAGAAGGGAAGGGTGCATCTATTGTGACACACCTGATTAATTCACAGACAGGAAAATAGGAAGCTTAAATATTGCAAATCAATATATAAAATGCCTAGCTTTTTTCCAGCCTTAGACCAAGGACATCAATCCTTTACTTCTTCAGGCTATACCTATATGAAATAACAGAGGAAAAAACAAAATAGGGTTTTTTGTTTTTTTTTTTCTTGTAGGGAAAAGGGAGAAAACCTACTATGAACTAGATTTTGTGCAGTTCCCTTTTATATGTCACTGTTCTAATCCTCATGATAGCAAAGAAACGGGGCCAGAGAAATGAAGAAAAAGATTCAAATTTAGTCATACAGTTCAGTTCAGTTGCTCAGTCGTGTCTGACACTTTGCGATCCATGAGTCACAGCACGCCAGGCCTCCCTGTCCATCACCAACTCCCGGAGTTCACTCAAACTCATGTCCACAGAGTCAGTGATGCCATCCAGCCATCTCATTCTCTGTCGTCCCCGTCTCCTCCTACCCCCAATCCCTCCTAGCATCAGACTCATTTCCAGTGAGTCAACTCGTCGCATGAGGTAGCCAAAGTATTGGAGTTTCAGCTTTTGCATTAGTCCTTCCAATGAACACCCAGGACTGATCTCCTTTAGAATGGACTGGTTGGATCTCCTTGCAGTCCAAGGGACTCTCAAGAGTCTTCTCCAGCACCACAGTTCAAAAGCATCAATTCTTCGGCGATCAGCTTTCTTCACAGTCCAACTCTCACATCCATACTTGACCATGGGAAAAACCATGTAGGTTACTTATAAAAAAGAGAATTCAAGCCCATTTTAGCTGACTTCAAAGTTGATAATCTTTCTCTAATAGACTTGTCAAAATCTCATTCTATAACAGCTATCTATAAAAATGAATTTTACAAAAAATGGAATAATTGGCCTCATTTGGGAATAGAGTTTTGGCCCTGGCCCCCAAAACTCCTACCTTATGAAAATCCAGCAGTGTCCATGATTAAGAGTATAGAAACTGGGAGCTACATGACTTAAAATTTCTATCTTTTCCATCCACCAGCTCTTTGATCTTGAGCAAGTTACTTACATTCTCTGCCACAATTTTCATCTGCAAAATTAGAATTATGACAATAACAATACTGCATAGGGTTGTTCTGAGAATTAAAGTAATTATTTACACAAAGAATTTAAAGCAATCCTTAGTACACAGTAAGTGAACCATAGGTCATTTTAAGCAATATCAACCTACAATTGAAAGAATTATTGATATTTTCATAAACACTTCTCACAAATATAATAAAACCTAAAGTTGCAAATGCTGTGTAGAATTTAAGAATCTTAATTTTGAGTGGGATACATTCAAAATGACCATTGATAAGAAAACTGCGGAAGAAATACAGAATCAAAGCTGAAAATGCCAGAGAATGTAAATCAAATGAATGTTTAGAATTGAAATAGCACATTATTTAGAATTAATCATAGACAATCATAGACAAAAATTAAATATGCACTAAATTCTTAGTACAATGAAGAAGAGAAAAATTCAGTGTAAGCTTTAATTTCTGAAAGAAACAGTAAATTACAACCCTAATAATCCTTTCCTAGAATCAGCTTAAATTGCTCAAATATACTAGTTTGATTTTATTTTAAAAGAGGAAGCTTAAAAGTTTGGGTTCTCCGTTCACATCTGCTCCTTGGTAGAGAAGGGGAAATAAAGGTGGAAAAATTCACTCTAGTAATGGTTAATTTTTTCAAAGTGTTCTGAACATTTTAGATAATCGGTGTAGACTATGCCACTATGGAAGCTTTTGAAGGATTAATAAATCTATTCTGAAGATTCCTACTGAAAATGTGGCAGGTGGGAAGGGTATATATGGCCTAAGGTAAAACCCTTGACAAGACAGAGGGTATCTGGATTCTGAATTGGCCTAGGCTATGACAAGTGATTGTAAATTTCCTTTTGCAGTCTATAATCTTGTCAGAAACTAATGCAATTCTCGCTGTTGCAATTTTCATTAATATTTAGACTAGCTTTAATGTAGAAAATGGACTGAACTGGGTATAAACTATTTTATTGACTAAACGCGGATAGCTTTTAAGTTCTACCAACATTTCTAAGCCAACTGCAATGATTTTGAAACTAATATTACACAAAGAGTTTTTATATGCATACTCTTCATTCTCTGAAGGTTATTTTCTGAGTTATATTAAATTTCAAAGAAAAGGAGTCCTATAACATATTAGAATGTTCCCACATTTTATCATGTATATCAATAACTAATCTAAATTGCGGTCAATAAAGAAATCAATCTATGAAGAATAATATTACCATATTGTTTAAGTGAGTTAACCTTTTCTAGACATAGTGTGAGGAGTATAACTTAATGAATATTTGTTTGTAATGAATATAGGCATTCACAGTAAAGGAAATAAATGCTCATAAACTTGTGGACTTACTCTATGACAGTGGGGAAAAAAGCTGATAAATCTAGGATATCGATCATAAAATGTAATTTTTCAATCATAGTCTTATTTGGAAAAATGCAATGAGAATGATAAGAAACAGCCACTTTTATTCTAAAGCATGCCACCCACACTCCTGGAAGAAATTAACTCATAGGGGATTAATATATATAATCGCATTTCCTCCTAATATCAAGACTTTAAAATTTCAAACAATAAAGATTATTTGAATGTTTTTCTCAAGGTCTTTTATGAATCTCATTCCTGACTAATCTCCATCTTTTCCTCACAACACTGCATCTTTGGAAACGTATGAATTAATCTAAATTGATTGAATAGAGTTCCAGCTAAACAATTTTTATATAAACATATACAAACCAAAAAGTAAATCAAGCAATAGACCTTTGTAATAATTTATATTATTTGAGCTTAGAGTTATTTCTAAATGTATGTGCAGTTTTGGGGCAAAATAATTGTATTTTTCTCTCATTGAAGATGAAAGAAATAGAAATTATTTAATGAAAGTGTTTAATCCAGAGTTTTAAAAACAAAGAAGGATGCAATAGCACATAACAAGGACTCCTAATGAGAGCATAGGGTGTTTTCATGATAGATTAATACCAGGGTTGCAGAGAGAAAGTTTTCAGTTCATCATAAGGAAAAATTTTACACAGTTGGCACAGGATGGCTTCAAACACATTAATTTGTGACATGGTGTTTAAAACTTTATTACGAGATTAAACATCCAGAAATGGACAAAACAATTAGAAACTGAAACTTCACTCTAACAGGGCATTTTGGAAGTATAAGGGTAGAATAAGTCTACTAAACCATAGCCAGGCTCTCACTGCTTCTCAGGGTTCTTTCTACATTTTGTTTGTATGTGTGTGATTTCATTATTTTTCTCAGTTGCAACTCTGATAATCTCTACCTTGCTTAAAAGAACAGCCCACTTTTGCAAATTGCCTTAGCTACTATTTCACGAGAAGATGGAATTTGTCTGCTGTGAATACCACCTTCTACTTCAGAAACCTCAACTTTTATCCCTTGCTTTCAATTTCTGTCTTTACCCAAGAAAGTGATGTTTTTTCATGTGAATGTGCTTGTTCTTCACTTTTCTAGAGCCTTTCAACCCAGGCATAATTTCTCTGCCATAGAAAATGTTTTCCCTTTTCATTTTCAAGACAACATCTTATCTTTGATTTTACCTTTGTTATCAAATATCTACAATGTCCTCTACATCTCTAGTGCACATCTCACAATCCACCAACTTTTACTCTCTTGAAGTGTGGATTGCTTCTCACCACTGTGCCAAAGCCACTCATGAAGGTTAGAAGACTACCTAGCCATACATTTCTAAGTAAAACAGAATCTTGCTTTATTATCTACCGCTTCCTTCAAGCATGCTCTCTTCCTAATTTTCTAATTTTATTAATAGCAATACCATTGTCCCCAACACTCAGAATTGTCTTGGATTCCTCCTTCTGCCTTACTCCTTCTTCCTTGACCAGGTTCCATGATCAACCTATGTCCAAGATCCCACTTCCTTTCATTGTGAGATGAGGTTATTGTCTTAGGGAAAGCACAGAATGTCTGGGAGAGAAACTTCAAGAGGTAACTAAGGAATAAAATTGAAAACTGTCAAGAGACATTGAGACTTTACTAAAATGAGAAGGAGCTAGAGATTACAGATGCAGTCCTTTGTGTTCCCGGAGAAAGCAATGGCATCCCACTCTGGTTACCTTGCCTGGAAAATCCCATGGACGGAGGAGCCTGATTGGCTGCAGTCCATGGGGTCGCTAGGAGTTGGACACAACTGAGAGACTTCACTTTCATGCAGTGGAGAAGAAAATGGCAACCCACTCCAGTGTACTTGCCTGGAGAATCCCAGGGATAGGGGAGCCTGGTGGGCTTCCGTCTATGAGGTCATACAGAGTCGGACACAACTGAAGTGACTTAGCAGTAGCAGCAACAGCCTTTGTGTTCCAATGAAAGTTTAGGCCTATTAAACTTAGAGGATATTTTGATCAGTAAGTCTGGCATGTTTTGCTCTGCACAATGAAGGCTTTTTAAGAAAAGGGAAGAATGGACTCTAAAGTGAAGAACTTACATGCTTGTATAAGTGAGAGCTTCCTTATTCTTCTACTCAGTGCACTGTGGTGACCTAAATGGGAAGGAAATCTTATAAAGAGGGAATATATGTACATGTATAACTGATTAACTTTGTTATACAGCAGAAATTAACACAACGTTG
Source organism: Moschus berezovskii (assembly GCF_049115385.1). Lineage (NCBI taxonomy): Eukaryota > Metazoa > Chordata > Mammalia > Artiodactyla > Moschidae > Moschus > Moschus berezovskii. Next base: position 97,975,137 of record NC_142461.1, read on the forward strand.
TAAAGAAACTATACTCCAATAAAAATTCGTATTAAGAAATAAATATGACCCTTATCTTTGCTGTTGATTTCAGTCCCCAAACCTTTCTCTACCTACTATGTTGTATGCATGTGTGTGTATTGTCATTTCAGTCATGTCTGACTTTTTGTGACCCTATGGACTATGGCCTGCCAGGCTCCTCTGTCCATGGGATTCTCCAGGCAAGAATACTAGAGTGGGTTTCCAAGCCCTCCTCCAGGGGATCTTCCCAACTCAGGGATCGAACACCTGTCTCCCAAGGCTCCTACACTGCAGGTAGATTCTTTACCACTGAGCCACTGAGGAAGTTCACTATAATGTATACTTTTTAATGAAAAAGCAAAATATATGGAACTGAATTTGAACTTTCAACTTTGGTTGGAGGAGTTTGAGTTAGATGACGTGACTACTATGTTGATCAAGGAGGTTGTATGGTATTAGAAAGACTGAATGATTAAGGAAATGGAGCAATTTCTTTTAATTCCATTTTATTTTTATAAAAAATAATCAATTAAACTTCCAGAGTATAAACAGAATCAAATTTTTAGATAAAACAGTGTACTAATATGTCCTGCCAACCTCCTCCTGATTGTGCACAGTATAGATAAAACATTTCTTTAAACATTCTAAAATTTCAAACTATTTTGAGCATTAAGGAGTTTGGTTTAGCTCATCATTAGTCAGATCACCTATTTCTTTTTTCTGATGTTATTATTTCAACAATTTTAGCTTTCGTTAGAATTTAATTAAATTCAAAGTTAATTTGGCAATAAGTATTAAGAGAAGGGAGATAAATGAAATTGTTGGTAATGTATATATTTTTATTTGTTTCTCTCATTTTTTCAATTACATTAGTTTCTGGAAATATGTCTTCCCAGGATTTCACTCTTGCAGACTATCCAAAGGAGGAGTGAAACATTTTTACACAGAATTGAGTAATATGGAATAACAAGTAGCTGCTGCTGCTGCTAAGTTGCTTCAGTCGTGTCTGATTCTGTGTGACCCCACAGACGGCAGCCCACCAGGCTCCCCCGTCCCTGGGATTCTCCAAGCAAGAACACTGGAGTGGGTTGCCATTTCCTTTTCCAATACATGAAAGTGAAAAGGGAAAGTGAAGTCACTCAGCTAAAACATAGTATTTCCAAATATGATTGTTACAGAGTTAGTGCTTTATCTCATTCATGATGGAGATATGCTTCATACATTTTCTTAATAAGATGAAGACATTGTTTTAAATTAGAAATATTTGCATCCAATATAAACATGAAGCATGCTTCAAAAGGATCTCTTTCTCTTAAATATTTTTTAATTTTTTGCATATTTTTATTGATTTTAGTTTTGAAGTTAAAATTTATTTGCAAGAGAAACAAAAAGATCAAACCATGGTTTTTTAAAGGAATAAAATTAATTTAATTTGCTATGGTTTCTCCCCACTGACATGCAGAATTTGATAGAATCAGGAAACAGATAGAGCCCAAGAGTTGAGACAGCTCTTAAAAAAGAAGTTACTAACATCCTACTCACTAAATGTTTGTTTATGGAGTAAAGCTGAAGGGAGGGAGAGCAATAAACTGGGTATTTAATTTACTCTAAAATTGATTTGGATAATTTGGGAATAGGAAGGTGTGGATTTTCGTAGCTACAAGGATTGTCATCTAAATTTCTCAAGATCTCTAGTTCCTATTATTGTCTAATTAATTAGAAACAAAGTAAGGAATGCACTGGAAATTGTTCAGCACAAATGTTGTCAGAGGCATAATATCATTTGGAAGTTAGGATTGCCCTCAGCCTATTTCTAGCTGATGACATTGCCTCAATCTGAAGTTAAATTTCTTCATTTTTCTCTTCTTTCCCATTCTATCTGAGCTCTCGCAGAACTGTCAAGGTTATTTTCCTGGAAGAGAAAAAACAATGGAGACAAAAAAAAAAGGAAAAGAAAAGAAATGGACAGAGGTTGTCACTTGGCTGCTCAGACCTATAAGGTGTTTCAAGCCCAATTTCCATTCTTATTTCACCAGATATCTCTGTGCTCCATTTTCCTATGATTCAGCCACACTGGCAAGTCTTCTCTTTTCAGAAGATACATGACCTTTTACACCCTAATTCTTTCTCTTTTCTTATGCTTTTCATTCATCTCAAAATGCTTCCGCCTCTCTTTTTATCTCATTTAACTAAGATCTTGGTCAAATACAATTTATTTCATGAGGCTTTTTGGCAGCTTAGATAGAATTTGTTGTCCTTTCCAATGTATCCTTATTGTATCTATAAGTTCCTTCCAAACAGAGATCATATCATGGTTGATGATACTAAATGCTTTCTGGGTTTAATTTACCTGAAGTTCAGTTTGATCTAAAATAAAATTTTCTCAATGAAGGATTTTCTGATCCTCTGTTAAAAATGACCTCTTTCCTTAGTTGCTGCCATTTTCAGTCTCTTATGCCACTAACTTTATTCTTATAATTAAATGTAAAAAGGTTGCTCCTGATATACATCATACAATTCTTGGTGGTAAGATTGTATTTTCCAACATGTACTCTAGAGTTAATTGCACATAAGTATTCAAACATTCTTTCCTGGTAAATCCCATGGATGGAGGAGCCTGGTAGGCTGCAGTCCATGGGATCGCTAAGAGTCGGACACGACTGAGGGACTTCACTTTCACTTTTCACTTTCATGCATTGGAGAAGGAAATGGCAACCCACTCCAGTGTTCTTGCCTGGAGAATCCCAAGGATGGGGAGCCTGGTGGGCTGCCATCTCTGGGGTCGCATAGAGTTGGACACAACTGAAGTGACAGCAGCATTCAGTAGCAGCAGCAGCAGCATTCAAACATTTATTGAATATATTTTATATTTTTCAGAAATCTTCAAAAATGTATGCATCAATATTAAAAAATCCTATCCTCAAATCCATATAGTCAAATTGAGCATCAAATTTTCAGCACTACATAATATTTATAGGATATGAAGCATCAAAAAATATAACAAAAGTTTGAGAGTGGATAAATTTAGATATCACTATAAAAATATTTTATTTTTATTTTTCATGAATGTGAATTTTTGAAGTACGCAGTACTTCATAATTAAAAATATAGATATTTTTGAAAACCAGATATATGGTCTTTTCAACAGGATTGCTATCAGGTCATTTGAGTGTCATAAAAGCTCTCCCCTAAACTTAGCATATTAATGATATGATTAGAGACTTCAAAAGTGACTAATTATGATCAAGAAAGAAAAATTTTACCCACCTATGACAATTTAAATGGTCTTCCCTCTCAATGTAATGCTATTCTCATTATTAAAGAATTAAGTCTTTCCTGAATACTTTTGAGGGAAAAAATAATGAGCCAATTCTGTTTTACTCAACAGAAATAGTACAATGTGTTATTGTAATCTGACTTGTATCCTACTTGTAAAGCCCTGGAAATTATTATTTTAAATTATGATGTTAGATTAGATTTTCTGCAGTTTAGTATATGGTAAATGTAACATCATTGCTAAATGCAAATTAGATACTGTACAGCTTTTCCATAGAGTTGTTCATGAAAGCCAAGCATTTTACATATTATAGTCAAGTGCATGTTATTAAGAAACAAATTATAATGAAGCTTAATTTAGTATAAAGATAAGATACTGTAGCCTTATAATAGGTGATAGTACAGTAGCTTATATATACAGCAAATCTGCCACATTCAAGTATCAAAAGTATTAAATATACACCACACTTTAAAAATTTCCACCTGCTTCTATTACTTCATGTCAAAGTTACACTTGAAGATTATTGTATGTTCCAAACACTGACCAAGGTTTTATTGCTAAATAAAGCCTGGAATTCATCCAGTAATACTCAAGGGAGATGCACAGGAGATAAATTCCTCTTCTTAACATTAAAGATAAAGAGTTCCTATTTCATTCATCAACAACTAACATTAATTGCTAATTGCCATTTTATGTGTGACTATCTTGTCCTTCAACTATATTTCAAATGGAAGAAGAGAACAGACATACCTTGCCCTTTTTCCTAACCCAAAGTGGATTTAGTATCAACACAAGTCTAGCTGTATAAAATAGGGAATTAATTTAATTTCCTTGCACATAAATTTCTTTCTCTTAAAAAAGAAATAGCTTGCACTACTAGATAATCTATAAAAAGTCTTCAAAATAAAAAATTCTATGAAAAATGACCCAATAATTGTTCAGAAAAATAACTGCAATCTGATTAATTGCACAAACAATGGAATCACTATTTAACATCATAGTATGCATAAATTCTCAAAACCACCCTTATAGTTGGTGAGGATAAATCAAGTAGCTGCCATCCTATCATCCTGAAGCATTTGGCCCTGCCTAACGCATCCCATCTTTGTACAAATTGTGGGCAGGCAGTATTTGGAAGAAGAGGAAAGTGAAAACATAGCAATTATAACTACAAGTAGCAAAATAGCCTACAAATTATTAAACAAAACTCCTCAAAGATATGTTTCTTACTGTTTCTAATCATTGTGTTCATTAAATAAAGTGCTATTTACAAAAGAAAAAAGAAAAGAGCAGGGACACCAATGGGTTTGTTGCATGCAGAATAAATCGGCTCAAAAGCAATTCATTATTAATGCCTGAATATTCTTGCTAAACAGTTCTGATTATTTCACAAGAAAGAGGTCAAGGTAGTGGAGAAAGGGATTTAATCAAATAAACTCTCAATCTCTCTTCAAATAGCATTTTCATCCAGCTGCATGTAAATTCATCAGATGACTAGCCTCCAAAAGCACAGGCAAGGTTAATCTGCTATGACTGTTAAAACTTCTATGATATGCCAATTGAATAAAGATTTAAAATGGGATGAACTGTGAAGTTACCCCAAAATAGATTTTTTTTTTTGCTTTTAATGTACATGAAATTTCCACTGTTAAAAACAAACAAATGAACTACATTTCTTTCATCTAAATTAGAGACTTAAATCTTCCATTTAAGTTATTAATTTCTTAGAAAGGGCTCTTAATGATGTTGTATAGCTTTCATTTATTGGTATTTTTAGGAATTTCCACCCTCAGGTTCCAGAAACCCAAAGTATTTCTACACTGGTTGAAATTAGCTTAAAAACCTTAAGACCTAAGAAATCACATTTAAAAAAAAGCTTATAATAATTTTCACAATATTTTAAAAATCATGCTTATTTACTTATATTCAAGATTATAAAATTCATCATATTTTTATCAAAAGGCAATATTTCTGGCAAAAATAACCATGTGTTGATGACTTATTACTTAAATGATAAATGTAGTTTCAATTTCTAATTTTCAAAATGTAAAAATATATGATGATAATATCAGTAAAACAGTATATTAGTGTCATTTTCACAGCAAGGTAAATGCATATAAAGGTATAATAACTGCACAGACACAATTTTACTGATATATTTTTGTCTGCTTCATTCTCCATGAAACTTTATAACTGTGTATAAATATATGATAAAAATTAAAATAAAAAATGTGGCAAGATATTCAATATATTTTACTTTTAGAATGAAGGACCCTGACTTATTTTCTGAAACACTACAGAATTATGCTATATAGGTGTTTCTATAATTTTTCAAAAATATAAAAGCATAAGTAAGCTTTGACAAAAATACGTGATATACCTTCAGTAATAGATAATTGAAATTGTAACACATAATTTGCTTTTCAAATAAAGCCAGTGTCAAAATTGTGAACCGATATAAAGATTTTTAAGCCATCTATGATCTCTTCACTATTTGAATGCTCATTTTGTTTTATAAATTTTTTAATTTATAATTTCAAAGTCCATATGAAAGCATATTACACTATGGTAATGTTTAATTCAGTCTATTGCTATTTCAATAATCCTTATATTGCCTTTTTCTTCTTGCTAAATTTATACAACTTCTCTTACATTATCTATTTTATTTCTATATTTAAGAAATCATCCAGCAGTTAATAAATCTTAAGAAATCAAAGTGTTTTTCTGCTGGCATTCTTTGCCCTCTTAGCTCTCAGCACCTTCCTTGAGTCTCAGACACCATTTTAAATGAAGACAATTTCTAAGAAGCAAAATCTAACTGTCTAATTAAGGACCGTGTGATTGGCTATTCGCAGGCTCTGTGACAGTTGTGACAAATCCACATATTGGCACAGCCCTAACCCCACTTCACAGTTTGCAACACAAAGATGGTATTTTCAGAAATGTGGAGAACACTCTGATACAAAGCTTCACCTTGTCTAGTGCTATTCCATTTAATTTTTTATTAACTGCCTGAACATATGCCATTCTAGAAGAGGGTAATAGTTACAAAATGTCAGCAGAAACATTTAAACTGCTAAAATGTAAATGATTTTATAAATTTGTAATGAAAGGTAATTGTCATGTGGGAAAAGCAACAGAAAAACAGATATGTGTAAATGCAAAACTGGTACAAAATATATCTTATGGGTTGAAGGAAGGAAGACCTAAGTATATTTTAATGAGTACTGTAAGTAGTATTTAAATAAAATTAGATTCATAAGCAGAAAACGTGAATTCTATAATATTTTATTTTCTAACATTAGGAAAGTTCATAATAATGACAAGAACTCATAGAACTTTAATGTGCTATATTCAATAAACAGTAAAACATTAAGATGCTTCACCTCATTAAAAAAAAACAAATAAATCAAAGTAGAATAATATAAATAAAAAGTGTCCTTGATATCAGCACAATAGCTCTAAAAGCACAATATTCAAACATGATTAGCTTGTTTCTTTACTTTCCACTACAGTGAAAAACTATTTAGTGATTAATCCCTTTAGCAACATGATGCTCGGTCAGTACTTCCAGATATGTCAAGAAGACTCCGGCAAGGAACTGAGTATTTCCTCAGCCACCACATGGAGCAACCACCTTCCAGTTAGGTTTGCGGGCAACCATCTTTAAATGCTTGAGCTGTTCTGCGTGGCCATGACAAGATTTGCAATTCTCTACGTTTATTTACACACCATCACCCCAACTAGACATCACATGGAAGTGGCATGGTCACAGCTGACCCCAGGGTAGTCCCTGTCTCTGCCGATCCAATTTCATCGTGCTCTACAACTGAACTGCAGTCATACTATAGAGGATGTATGCACAGGACCTCATGCCACAATAAAATTAGCAGAAGCTTGTCAGGGGGCATTTTCCTGTTTTACAGTGACAGACCCTGGACAAATAGGTCTGCTTTCCAGAAATCCATAGAGGTCTGGCTCTCTTGAAATGTATATGAGCCCAGCATATTCGTGTCACAGTGTTCTTTATGGTAAGCTTGCTACGTGATAGTTTGAGAACAATGTTAAGCCTTTGCTGTGCTTTTTTGGTTTCCTCTTCACAGTTCTCAGGGCATTTAAATTGCCTATGAAGAGACTACTTATTTTTGATTTGTAGAAAAACAGCTTCTGTTTAGTAGTAGTAACTGAGAAAAAATTATTCTTCCTTCAGAGAAGAGATGTAGCATGAATCTATTCTATTTTGAAAGAAAATGTTCGAAAAGATTTTTTTTTTTTGCAGTTTGATAAATCAAGCTTCAAAAGTCTCTTTCTTGAACCCTCATTTTACCTGTAAGAATTAGCTATACCACAAGTAAAATCTAAAAAGACAGACATTTAAAATACACATACAAATACATTTAAATGATTATTATTTTTGTTTGTTTGTTTCAGATGAAATGTTAAAAGAGTAATGTGGTAAATAGATACATTTTACTATTTTGGGGCAGGACATTTTAAAACATAATATGTTTTGTAATCCAGCCTAAAGTAATTTTATTATATATTCTGTGCAGTTCTTATATCAAACATTCTCAGAAACCCCAGGATCATTTTATATTCACTGGAAGACAGAAAGAAATCCAAAACCTAGTTAAATAAATTGTTCATTTATTCCTTCCCTTTTATGCACCAAGATCTACATGTGGTCATTAATTATAAAGAGACTATTATAGCACCATATTTTCATTCAATACGATGTCCTGGTATATATCAAAGAAGTCCCATAATTAAAACAGAAGGGCCACAATGACAATTAAAATTACAATCTATATGGGGAAAGAAAGTACAGTTCTGCAATTTTTCACCCTGTCACTGTCAGCAGCATGGAGTATTCTGGTCACGTCTCGTGTGAAGCAGCCTAAATTCTTCTTCACCAATGCAACCTCAAAAGCATTATCAGCACCTAAGCAAAAGCCTATGCAAGTATAATTTAATACGAAGCCACAGTTTGCAAGTAATAGCGTATAAAGTGATATTTAAGTGGTGTTTTAAGAACACTTCTGATGGCTACAGCCGCTTTTCCCTGGTAAATGCGTTTTCCTTTGAGTAGTGATTATGAGTCCTAGGTGAAGAGGTCCTGTGTGCAGGTCTGTCTGTAAGCCTTACTTCCAGCTGCCAATCTTTACTTCACAGTGAAGAAAAAGCCACATAGCACCTTGTTCTTACTCTTGTATGCTGTCATCCCCTGAGCCTGATAACACAAAATCATTTCCACATAACACTTCCCTGCTTCTGCCTCTTAAACCTTGAGACCTACACATTGTGCATGCACTTGCACCCTTGGTAACCAGCTCCCTGGAAGCCCCTTCCTTTGAACCATCAGTCTTCTAGGGGACTATTTTGAACACTCATCTTGGTAAATATCTGCATTAATGGAGTACAAAGCTTTTTGGTAGCAATATGTATTTGCTACAATTTATTGTCTATAAAAGTCACGAACAGTGAATTATGACTCTTAAAATTGTGTTTTTCTTTATAATAACTTTAAACTGAGCACTCATATATGAAGCATGCAATGGAGATTGAGAAGGTTTTGTATAATAAAACTGTGACATGGTCATTTTTCCCAGTTTTGCATTACAGAGACACACTCATGCATGGTGCTTTTTAAATTCTTATTATGTGTGAGGTCATGGGGTCGAATGTCAGAAAGTACTGTTAATTTCACGGGGTTAGGGGAAAGTAAATTCAGAGGGAATACAGATCACTTAGCACAGAAAACCAGCTCCTCTGAAGTTTGGTTTTACATTTGTTAACCATATCCTTCAGCTGACGAACCATTGAGACCACGGTGACATTCTGGTCCCAGATATAATGGCTTGACATGCTGCAGTGAGAGTGTGATTCCGTTGCCCTGCTCCCTGTGCCAGCCTCAGCCTTCCTCTGAATCAATGAAGCACTAAAACTCCACACAAGTGGAACTGAACAAAGCATGTTGCCATTTTGGCTGTGATGTTTAAATTATAGAGAAAGCAGTCAGGATGTCTTAAAGTTCAATCTGACAAGAAATGTAAAATATATTTCTGTCTTCATTCTCTGGTAAGGTAGCATCTTACACTGCGCTGTATCACTACCCAGAGTCCTTTTAAAGTGGTTTGTAATAGAACACCAAAGACCAAATTCTTGCATTTCAGTTTTTTGTTTCTTGTCTTTTTTGTAATCAAAAAGATGTCTTTGCACTGGCCAAAGTTCAAGGAGAAAAGAATAACCTAGATAATATTGTTTTACTCATTTGGCAGTGGAAGGATATAGTTCCTTTATTTTACTATTTGTTCTGAGAGACAAAATTAACATGCTCGCAGGAATATATAAAGCAAAGGTTATATAACTCACCACCAATGACGAAGTAAATCAATGCTCCACTTTATGTTAGGATAGGTAAGTAATTATTGAAATATGTTTCAGTGTGAGGATTAGATGTTGCACTCTGAAAAAAAAAAGCCTCCAATTTTATTTAACTATAGTTCACTGGGCTGGTATAGACAGATGCTGATAGGTTTGGTTGGGTAGTTTTGTTTTTATTAGCTTTTGTTTTTGTTATTTTAAATAATATTTTTCAGACTCAAAACTCAACCTGGGCTCAGCTGCCCCCTTATAATTAAATTTTAATGACTCAGGCTGAGTGTTTGTGTTTTGGCAGCATGCTTAATAGTGTTAGCATTTAAATGGTTACAACTAGACTTAGAAGGAAGCAAACCCATTGCATGTTGTAGGTGAAGTTTCTGCGAAGAAGCTCTAATTTACTGGGATGCTGTGGGATTTAGTGGGACAGCTAGCCACAGGTCATCCAGTTGTAGTAAATTATTAAAAAATAAATTAGAATAAAATTCTACATACTCTAAATTCCATAGTAGCCTAAGGGCCAATGCTTTTCAGTTTTAACACTTTTTCACTGGAAGTAACAATTTTACATGTTCTTGTATGCCAAAGGGTCTATTGGTAAATAAAATCAGTATGTGGTTCTGCTCATAAAATCACCCTTTCTCCCAAAATGGCAGGAAAAATCCAAGCTATCCATTTTAATCAGTTCATTTTTAAAAAAAACATTACTATGAACTTTGTAGTGGTATATTTCACCGGCTTCCTTTTTATAATTAAAATCTTTTTTCCTCTCAAATCCTCTTTTCAGCAAGCAGCCTGTTGCCTGAAGTTTTAATCCTTCATTACTAGTTAAAACAAAATCACCAATTAGGCACATGAACACGTCTGTATTAATCTCATTAAGGTGATGGCACCAAATAAATTGGAACTATTTTTGTGCTTTTACTGTGTTCCTATGGCTTTATCAGGCCCTGTGGTCATATACAAAGACCTAGAATCTTAGTCATTTAGAGTCATTCGGTTGTGGACTGAATGTGGCATTACCATCTATGGCTGAAAATTGCTTTCAGCTTTTAAACTGCACTGACTAGTCTGTAGTTAATCTTAGATCATTCACTTGCAAAATTAAATGAGCCAGAACGATGGTCTTTTTTTTTTTTATAAAATAATACATCACAAAACACTTATTTGCCCTGCCCAAAAGAGAGATCAAATTCGTTTAAAATCCCATAAACCAGAGTTGTGAATTTTTAATTTTATTTAGTAGCAGAGAAATAGAGGGTAAGCTATCTTTCTACAGCACATCATTGCTATAAATTTACATATGGAACATGGTTTGATGCTTAACCAACCTTTAATCCACCTTTGATGTATACTTCTACTTCAACGTGGTCATGTGACACCCTTATTAATGCAAATGCAAAAAAGACTGTTTTGGATCTTTGATGTAATTAGCCATAAACCATGTAAAAAAAGAAGAGAGAGAGAGAGAGAGTGCCTACTTGAGTCACTGGAGTTGCATATAAAGTTCACAGTTATCATCACAGAAGAATAACCTTTAAGAAACTAAGTTTAAAATTTTTACTTCATTCTTATATTCTCTGCCCAGGTAACTACTGAAGATCATTTAACTACACCAGTGATAGTCAACTAAGATTTGATTCCTTAATAATTCATTTTGTAGGAGTAAAACACTTTAATATTCTTAGGATTTTTATCCTGCTTCTTGTAAAAGTAAAATCATATTGAAAGAAAAATGCTAACTGAGGCAAGGGGAACTGCAGTACTTCTTATCCTGATTAGCATATATTACAGTCACTTCAAACACACTGTCTTTTAAATGAACATGCATTTTCTTATAGTTGGTTCCCTCTCATACCCTACAATGCGGGTCAAATGTCTATGTTTTGATCTTGGCAGCCACTAATTTTAGCGTCCAAAAAACCTTGAGCCACTGCATATAAGGTGAAGGTCACCTCGTAATGCCAGATGGAGGGGAAAAGTTTGGATATTTGAGGGGCTGACCCAGTGAGTACCCTGGTGGGTGACAGAATGCTAAGGTTAGATATTGGAAAATAAGGTTCATGATACTCTGTCACTGGCTTGGTGCAGGCTGCCTGCTTGACAGAGAAGGTGGTATGTGGTCTGGACCTCAAGAAAAAAGAAGTCAGCCACCCAGATCAAAAATTACCCTGTCTTCTATCCAAAAAATGATTCTGACATCAGCTTAGCGAGACAGGAAGAAATGATTTTTTTTTAAGTTAAGATTGTACTTTAGAATAGTCAAGGGAAATTCATGGATCGATTGCAATATTGTGAAAGGAATTTCCTGAATTAAAAATACTATTGCCAAAATCACATTGGTGAAAGCTCTTCACGTTTCCTACATGTTGCAAGTGTACATAACTCAAGTTGTACAAATCTAGGAGTTAATCATTAATTTTTAAAATACAGTGTTATAAGAATAAGAACAGTAAAATAAAATGTATTTCTATTGACTGTTCTCTGTACTTTAAACAAAAGCAAAATTGACTAAAATTAAAAGGAGCCACTTATTGGTTATGTAATTATTTTGCCAGCTATGGACATATCTTTTTACCTAATTTGTAATAACTTAGGAAAAAAGATTTTTGTGATGAAAACATCATACTTGCTTTTATTGAGACTGCCTGTCCTGTCAAAATCTTTTTTGAGACTCCTTGACCTGATTCTAAATATAACTGCATTCTTTAAATCTTATTGTATTGGTACTTTAAAATAGATACTGGGTTTATATTTATCAATAAATTTTAGTGATTTAAAGGACTTAAATCTACTCAAGATTTGTCCCTTTTCTGAAAATATACATGAAGCAAAAGATATATATATATGTATACTATCTAAATATCAGGTGACCATTCTAAATACTGCACAGTTTTAGTTTTTCTATCTCAAGAAAAATATATGCATATTGTTGTTTATTCTGTAAAATATTCCTTTTTTAATAGCCTGAACCAAATAATTTCTCATTTTTACAGGCTTCACTTCACTTTTCTCACAGTGAATAAATTGCAACTTATTTCCATGAAATTCACAGATGACACAGATCTTTATTTTGCATAAAGGCATAAAGAAGTGTCTAATATCTTCAATATTCATCTGCTAAGTGGACATTTGCATTGGGTTAGAACGGAAAAAGAGCCCCAACCCTCCCGCAGTGACAGCTGTACAAAGGGATGACATCTGACAGCTGTGACAGTGCTGAAGGGAAACTCAGATGACTCGCAGCATCCATGATCCAATTACAGCACACATCCTTCTGACAGACCCAGCAGCTTGACTCCAGCGTTTGGAAGGACAGTATTGATCTCTTGTCAGGAACCAGTTGCCTGCCTGCAATTGTGCGCTGCTGAACTTTGAAAAGCTATAGTACCCTCTTAAATGATAGGGGCAGTCAGGTTATAGTATTCAGGTACAAAGAGAGGTGCAAAGGGTATCTGCTAAATGCTCTAAACTTGAACAAATCATAACAATATGACAGTCCAATCATACTCAAGGAGCCCAGCTGATCTAGCTAGCTACTGTCTGTGCTAATGGAAAGACAGCTCTTTGTGTTTAGTGGGATGATCTTACTTGATGAAAAGGCCACTGCAATTAGTGCATGCTGGTTGGCTGTGCTGGGTGACAGCAGCATGGATGGTATAATGGCAGCTGCCAATAACCCTAACTTCAAGAAAACAGACAATTAGTCCTTTGATCCTAACACTGTTAGTCCCTCTACTCCAGACCTCTGCTCTGCTCTTACTGTAAACCTCACAAGGGCAATGTGGTACGACCTCACCAGACAGAACAACTTGGTCAAGGGGTCAATTACTTTTTTCCTCTTGATTTCTGTTCCTGCTTTCCTTTGGAGAGAGAGAGGAGGGAGAGAGGCTTATGTAAAATGTAACAAACATAAATATTCCCTTTCAACGATAGTTTAAAGAAGCTAATATATGAACTTAAATTTTTTAAATGCAAAAATTTTAAATATGTTTTTAAAATGTGGTAAAAAACAAGATGCTAAACTTCAAAAACAGAGCTTTCTAATGGCAAATGATCTCATGTTTTAAGACCGTGAGGACTGATAATTTAGAAATTAGTACAAAAACATACAAGGATATAAGGTGTAGCATAGGGAATATTACCAATATTTTATAATAACTGTCTATGGATTATAATCTATAAAAATATTAAATCACTCTGTTGTACCTCTGAAACTAATATAATAATATGTCAATTACACTTCAATAATAAGGAGATACTATAATAATTAAATACTAAAATAATTAAAAATTATCTTTAGTTCACTTTAAAATTGGATAAAGATAGATGAACTATTCTGAAGTCTCAGAGTATACACAAAACTTACAATACAAATTATTTAAGTACTTTTCATCAAGTGCAGAACCAGAATAAGTAAAGCACTTATGCAGTGGTAATACAAGTTAAATTAAATACTACAGCATGCATACACTTGCTCACAAACACACACAAATCATATCAGTATAGATAAATATATAACTTAAAAAATTAGGTCTAATGCTCACTGAAGCAGCAAGTAGGATAAAATTGGACATATACAAAGAAGATTAGAATGGCCCCCGTGCAAAGATGACTCCAAAATTTGGGAAGTATTCCATATTTTTAAAGAATATTCATTTTATACCTCAAATTTAGACAGTTTCTAACTTTGGAAGGTTTTTTCTTTTCTGTAATTTCTATAATTTTGGAAGCATTATTAATTCTATGTAGGTAGGTACTGAAAATCAAAACTCATAGGAGATATTTTCCACTCAAATTTCATTTAAAAAAAGCAGAGACATTATTTTGACAACAAAGGTCAGTCTAGTCAAAGCTATGGTTTTTCCAGTAGTCATGTATGGATATGAGAGTTGGACTATAATGAAAGCTGAGCATGGAAGAATTGATGCTTTTGAACTGTGCTGTTGGAGAAGACTCTTGAGAGTCCCTTGGACAGCAAGGAGATCAAACCAGTCCATCCTAAAGGAAATCAGTCCTGAATATTCATTGGAAGGACTGATGCTGATGCTGAAACTCCAATACTTTGGCCACCTGATGCAAAGAACTGACTCATTTGAAAAGACCCTGATGTTGGGGAAGATTGAAGGCAGGAGAAGGGGACAACAGAGGTTGAGATGGTTGGATGGCGTCACCGAGGAATATGAGTTTGAGCAAGCTCCGGGAGTTGGTGATGGACAAGGAGGCCTGGCATGCTGCAGTCCATGGGGTTGCAAAGAGCTGGACACAACTGAGTGACTGAACTGAGTAAAAAAAGAAAACTAAGTCTATATCAGTGTCAGAGCCTTTCTAATGGAGTGAGTATAATGTCTATACTGGAAAACTGACCTTATATAAAACATAATTTTATATTGCAAATAAAGTAAGGAAATTAGAATTTTGAAAGTGAACAGACAACCAGAGATCAAAAGATGAAACAACAAACTTTGGAGAACTTTAAAGCAGAGAAAACTGGACATATACTAGTATCTAAGACAGACAAAGATAAAGAACCAACGTCTTTCAGAAATACAAATTCTTAATTATATGCAAAATAGTACTTTTCATGGGTATGTAAATTAATGCTAATTAAAACACATATGAGATCACCGTAATATAAATCTAATAACATAAAATTAGTGAGCATGTGGAGAAACAGACATTCTCTTCTTGATAGAAGTATGAATTGTAGCAGTCTTTCTTGATTAATTCAAAAATATGTATCCAAAACCATATTACTTTAATCAGAAAAATTCTTCATTGCGCAAAGAATTGTATGCAAGAATATTCACTGCAATATTATTTATAATGGAAAAAAATTAAAACAAACACAACTACCCAGTAGGAGGGGATTAACTATATCTGGATACACACATTAAATAGAATAATATAAAGCCAATAAAAAGAATGAAGTAGATTTATATAATTTAATATGAATTTTTTTCAAGATATAAACATAGTGTTATCCTGTTTATATAAAAGTATACAAAAGACAAATATTTATGTGTGGATGTCTGTGTACTTGTGCTTATGTGAATATGTATATATCTATATATATATATATATATATATAAAGAGAGATATAGATATATGCGTTGGGCTTCCAGCTGTAGCTAGTGCTAAAGAACCCGCCTGCCAATATAGGAGATGTTAAGAGACATGGGTTTGATTCCTGACTTGGGAAGCTCCCCTGGAGGATGGCATGGCAACACACTCTAGTATTCTTGCTCAGAGAATCCCATAGACAGAGGAGCCTATAAGGATACAGTCCTTAGGGTCACAAAGAGTCGGACATAACTGGAGTGACTTGGCAGGCATGCATATATATATAGGTAGCATATTAAAAAGCAGAGATATCACTTTACAACCAAGGTTCATCTAGTCAAGACTATGGATTTTCCGGTGGTCATGTATGGATGTGAGAGTTGGACTGTGAAGAAAGCTGATCACCGAGGAACTGATGCTTTTGAACTGTGGTGTTGGAGAAGACTCTTAAGAGTCCCTTGGACTGCAAGGAGATCCAACCAGTCCATTCTAAAGGAGATCAGTCCTGGGTGTTCATTGGAAGGACTGATGCTAAAGCTGAAACTCCAATACTTTGGCCACCTCATGGGAAGAGTTGACTCATTGGAAAAGACTCTGATGCTGGGAGGGATTAGGGGCAGGAGGAGAAGGGGACAACAGAGAATGAGATGGCTGGAAGGCATCACCGACTCGATGGACATGAGTTTGAGTGAACTCCGGGAGTTGGTGATGGACAGAGAGGTCTGGCATACTGTGATTCATGGGGTCACAAAGAGTCGGACACAACTGAGCAACTGAACTGAACTGAACTGAACTGATATGCACATAAAATGGAAAACTTGGAAGAAATGGACAAATTCTCAGAAAAGTACAACTTTCCAAAACTGAACCAGGAAGAAATAGAAAATCTTAATAGACCCATCACAAGCACAGAAGTTGAAACTGTAATCAGAAATCTTCTAACAAGAAAAAGCTCAGGACCACACGGCTTCAAAGCTGAATTCTACCAAAAATTTAGAGAAGAGCTAACACCTATTCTACTCAAACTCTTCCAGAAAATTGCTAAGGAAGGGAAACTTCCAAACTCATTCTATGAGGCCACCATCACCCTAATCCCAAAACCTGGTAAAGATCCCACAAAAAAAGAAAACTACAAGGCAATATCACCGATGAACATAGATGCAAAAATCCTTAACAGAATTCTATCAATCAGAATCCAACAACACATTAAGAAGATCATACATCATGACCAAGTGGGCTTTATCCCAGGAATGCAAGGATTCTTCCACAAATCAATCAATGTAATACACCACATTAACAAACTGAAAAATAAAAATCATATGATTATCTCAACAGATGCAGAGAAAGCCTTCGACAAAATTCAACATGCATTTATAATAAAAACCTTCAAGAAAGTGGGAATAGAAGGGACATACCTCAACATAATAAAAGCTATATATGACAAACCTACAGCAAACATTATCCTCAATGGTGAAAAACTGAAAGCATTTCCCCTAAAGTCAGGAACAAGACAAGGGTGCCCACTCTCACCACTACAATTCAACATAGTTCTGGAAGTTTTGGCCACAGCAATCAGAGCAGAAAAAGACATAAAAGGAATACAAATTGGAAAAGAAGAAGTAAAACTTTCACTGTTTGCTGATGACATGATCCTCTACACAGAAAACCCTAAAGACTCTACCAGAAAACTACTAGAGCTAATCAATGAATACAGTAAAGTTGCAGGATATAAAATCAGCACACAGAAATCCCTTGCATTCCTATACACTAATAATGAGAAAAAAGAAAGAGAAATTAAAGAAACTATTCTATGCACTGTTGCAACGAAAAGAATTAAATACTTAGGAACATATCTACCTAAAGAAACAAAAGACTTGTATATAGAAAACTATAAAACACTGCTGAAAGTAATCAAGGAGGACACTGATAGATGGAGAAATATACCGTGTTCGTGGATTGGAAGAATAAATATTGTGAAAATGAGTACACTACCCAAAGTAATTTATACATTCAATGCAATCCCTATCAATCTACCAAAGATATTTTTCACAGAGCTAGAACAAATAATCTCACAATTTGTATGGAAATACAAAAAACCTCGAGTATCAAAGCAATCTTGAGGAAGAAGAATGGAACTGGGGGAATCAACCTGCCAGACTTCAGGCTCCACTACAAAGCCACAGTCATCAAGACAGTATGGTACTGGCATAAAGATAGAAATATAGATTAATGGAACAAAATAGAAAGCCCAGAGATAAATCCACGCACCTATGGACACCTTATCTTTGACAAAGGAGGCAAGACTATAAAATGGAGAAAAGACAGTCTCTTTAACAAGGGCTGCTGGGAAAACTGGTCAGTCACTTGTAAAAGAATGAAACTAGAACACTTCCTAATACCATACACCAAAATAAACTCAAAATGGATTAGAGAGCTAAATGTAAGACCAGAAACTATAAAACTCCTAGAGGAGAATGTAGGCAAAACATTCTCCAACATAAATCACAGCAGGATCCTCCAAGACCCACCTCCCAGAATATTGGAAATAAAAGCAAAAATAAACAAATGGGACCCAATTAAAATCAAAAGCTTCTGCACAGCAAAGGAAACTATAAGCAAGGTGAAAAGACAGCCTGCAGAATGGGAGAAATTAACAGCAAATGAAGCAACTGACAAAGAATTAATCTCAAAAATACACAAGCAACTCCTGCAGCTCAATTCCAGAGAAATAAATGACCCAATCAAAAAATGGGCCAAAGAACTAAACAGACATTTCTCCAAAGAAGACATACAGATGGTTAACAAACACATGGAAAAATGCTCAAATCCCTCATAATCAGAGAAATGCAAATCAAAACCACAATGAGATACCATTTCACACCAGTCAGAATGGCTGCTATCCAAAAGTCTACATGCAATAAATGCTGGAGAGGGTGTGGAGAGAAGGGAACCCTCTTACACTGTTGGTGGGAATGCAAACTAGTACAGCCACTATGGAGAACAGTGTGGAGATTCCTCAAAAAACTGGAAATAGAACTGCCATATGATCCAGCAATCGCACTCCTGGCATACACACCGAGGAAACCAGAATTGAAAGAGACACATGTACTCCAATGTTCATTGCAGCACTGTTTATAATAGCCAGGACACGGAAGCAACCTAGATGTTCACCTGCGGACGAATAGATAAGAAAACTTTGGTACATGTACACAATGGAGTATTATTCAGCCATCAAAAAGAATACATTTGAATCAGTTCTAATGAGGTGGATGAAATTGGAGCCTATTATACAGAGTGAAGTAAGCCAGAAAGAAAAACACCAATACAGTATACTAAAGCATATATAAGGAATTTACAAAGATGGTAACCTTAACCCTGTATACAAGACAGCAAAAGAGACACAGGTGTATAGAAAAGTCTCTGGGACTCTGTGGGAGAGGGTTAGGGTGGGATGATTTGGGAGAATGGCATTGAAGCATGTATATTATCATATGTGATATGAATCACCAGTCCAGGTTCGATGCATGATACAGGATTCTGGGGACTGGTGCACAGGGATGACCCGGAGGGAGGATATGGGGAGGAGGGAGGTGGGAGGGGGGTTCAAGAAGGGGAACACATGTACACCCGGGGCAGATTCATGTCAATGTATGGCAAAACCAACCAATATAATATTGTAAAGTAAAAAAAAATAAATAAAATGATTACAATTATATGAAAAAAAATAGATGCAGAGAAAGCCTTTGAAAAAGCTCAACATCCATTTATGATAAAAACCCTCCAGAAGGCGGGAATAGAAGGAACATTCCTCAAGATAATAAAATGATATATATGACAAACCCACAGCAAGCATTATCCTCAATGGTGAAAAATTGAAAGCATTTCCCCTAAAGTCAGGAATAAGACAAGGGTGTCCACTCTCACCACTACTATTCAACATAGTTTTGGAAGTTTTGGCCACAGCATTCAGAGCAGAAAAAGACATAAAAGGAATCCAAATTGGAAAAGAATTAAAACTCTCACTCTTTGCAGATGATATTATCCTCTACATAGAAAACCCTAAAGACTCCACCAGAATATTACTAGAGGTAATCAATGAATATAGTTAAGTTGCAAGATATAAAATCAACACACAGATATCCCTTGCATTCCTATACACTAACAACGAGAAAACAGAAAGAGAAATTAAGGAAACAATTCCATTCACCATTGCAACGAAAAGAATAAAATACTTAGGAATATATCTACCTAAAGAAACAAAAGATCTATATATAGAAAACTATAAAACACTGGTGAAAGAAATCAAAGAGGACATAAATCGATGGAGAAATATACCGTGTTCATAGATTGGAAGAATCAATATAGTGAAAATGTGTATACTACCCAAAGCAATCTATAGATTCAATGTAATCCCTATCAATCTATGAATGGTATTTTTCAGAGAACTAGAAAAACTAATTTCACAATTTGTATGGAAATATAAAAAACCTCGAGTATCAAAGCAATCTTGAGAAAGAAGAATGGACCTGGAGGAATCAACCTGCCTGACTTCTGTCTCTGCTTTTTAATATGCAGTCTAGGTTGGTCATAACTTTCCATCCAAGGGGTAAGCGTCTTTCAATTTCATTGCTGCAATCACCATCTGAAGTGATTTTGGATCCCAGAAAAATAAAGTCAGCCACTGTTCCCACTGTTCCCCCATCTATTTGCCATGAAGTGATGGGACTGGATGCCATGCATTTAAAACCAATCAAATTTTTGTGTTAATAACCTCTTGCTGATAATATAAAACTAGCCATGACAGTTGTTCATGTAGATGGAAGATGTGTCAAGAAGAAAATAAAAAGACATATTTCTTTTAAGAGATGCATGCTTACAGATTTGAAACTGTGAAGATAGAATTTAAACAATTTGTACTCCTCATTCCTTTAGTAGACATTATTAGGTATTCATTGTAAGTTAGATCTAGGCTAGTCTGGGGACACAGAGAGTAACTCATTGTGTGCCTGCCCACAAGAATTTATCTTCTAGATGAGGAGATGTAAAAGTAAAGAGTACAGTGAAAAACGCTGAACATTATGGTAGGCACAGATGGTTTTGAATACAACAGGTGGAGACATCTCAGTCATAGGATGTCAAGGAATGATTCCAGTAGGACAGTAATTTTAAGTCTCAGATAAGTGTGGTCAGCCAACTGAAGGAAATTCATAGGCAGCAGGATTTGAAGTGCAGGAACAGCATGAGCAAAAGAAAAGGGATCATGCAGGCAGTCCAACATAACTAATTCTTAAAAAATAGATTAGTGGTGAGAGATAAATCCGGAAAGGAAAGAACATATCTTAAAGGAAAAGGAGTGATTTTGACCAAAAAGACCTGCAAATTTTCCAGATATTTTTGTTCATTAACATAGTACAAAGATGCAGTAGTCTAAGGGTGTCAAAAAATAAGAATTATCTGGACTTCATGTTAAAATAAACAGATTCTCAAAGTCCAAAACAAATTCTTCAAATTGAACTGATAATCTACAGCTATAACAAGTATCCCAGTGATTATTATTATCTGATAAGTTTAGAAAACAATGGTAGGTTAGCATATACATGACATTATCATGTTTAGCCAAAACTTGACCCACCTGCAGAAAAGCAAACAGATCAAATAAAAAACTTCATCTTTTAATTAATCTACAGCAACAAATATTAAATGAAATATATGACAATCTTAATTCCACCAAGAGCCTGTTATGAGATAACTGTTTACTTTCTTGGCAACTCAACCAATTTTATTTCCTTGGATGCAATATCTAATAGAACAGAGAAAGTCCATAACCTCTATTTACTTGACTTTTCAGTACAATTTATTACTAATTCAAAGTATAAGATAATATGAACTAATATTAGTTTTATCTCCTTCACTAAATAGATGAATAAAAATGATAATTGACTATATTTTATTGGTATCAGTTACCTGTAATTTTGAAATACAAACCTCTTGAAGCTAAACCACAGCAAAGAAAGGGAAATGTATTTCTAGTGTTATTACACATTTCAAGATGTTGAGCTTATTGGTTTGAGTACTATGCTTCTATGGCCTAATTCTAGGCATTGATCTCTTTGTGGGTCATTTAACATTACTCTGCTCAATTTCAGAAGAACATGCCCTTAAATCTGCCTATCTCTCCAATACTTGTCATTGGTTAGAAGTAAAGTGAGGGAAGAGTGCAGATAGTTCCATAAAAAAAATACATAGCTATTCAATTGAATTCAACTCAATTCAATTTAACAAAAACTTAAAGAACTCTATGCCAGGAATGCTAAACCATCAACCATGAACTGGAGTTCAAAGGTGTTACAGCTTATTAGCAGAGATAAATGTGTAAAGAGAAATAATAGTTTATTGAGGTGAACACAAGAGAAATATATCCAAGGCACAGGACAGTGAGTATCATCTGATGGGAAAGTAAGAAAGGAGAGCATATTTGTGAACTTATGATAATTGTAAATGATAAATAAGATGCTTTCTGCATCTTGGCAGAGGTGAATTCAGAGTAGAAAAAATAGTATACCCAAAAGTGCATGGAAGTGTACATGTCAGAAAACTGTAGTCTTTCAGTATTGATCAAATGTATGTTTGTTTTGACAAAGACAAGGAGACTCAGTCCTACTGAGCCTTTTTTTTTTTTTCAATCTTGGATGTATAAGCACAGCAATGTTACGGTGAGAGTGCTGTATGTGTAAGAATGGATGTTGAACTTGGGAGGATCTTAAAGCCTCAATAACTTTTTCCAGCTTTTAGTTCTTTTCTTAATCTAATTGGTTTTATAGAGATACAAGTCTGCTCCAATAACCTGGAGATCATGGACTTAACCACATAGATCACATTGGAAATGCTTGACCACAATCTGACACAAGGTTTGGTGAAATGTCCTTCAAATGCTAATACACGACTATTACATTCAATTTCTCATCTATATTTTATGGGAGAATTCCACAAGAATTCCACAGTATTTCTCACCCATATTCTTCATTACAGTAGCATGCAGGTCTACTCTGCCGCATTTTAAGGTATAGCTCCAAGTTTCTTTGTGAGTCCATAAAACTGTGTAACAATACTTTGTGGATTCATTTGGGCTCCTTGTTTCCTCATTGGCTGAAACTATGGAAGTGTGGTAGGGAAGCAACAGTTGCCATCACATTATAGTTTATGGGCTGAATTATCACTTTACAGATTTAATAGTCCTGAACTGAACTGAACTGAAGGTCTATTCCCTAGTGGCTCAGATGATAAAGCGTCTGTTTGTAATGCAGGAGACCCAGGTTCGATCCCTGGGTTGGGAAGATCCCCTGGAGAAGGAAATGGCAGCCCACTCCAGTATTCTCACCTGGAAAAATCCCACGGACTGGGGAGCCTGGTAGGCTACCGTCCATGGGTCGCAAAGAGTCGGACACTACTGAGTGACTTCACTTTCACTTTCAAGGTCTATGGAAAAGCCTGCTCCCCCCGAGGGAGAAATTATGCTTGGGCACAAAAGTAATCTTCAACTAATATCTCTAAAATAGCTTCTATACAGTGACCATATAAACATTCTATCTTATAGTATGTTAAATCTTATCATAGAAACCATATTATAGAATAGTGTGAGATTTAAATAAATACATTTAACATATTAACATCTATTGGACACTTACATGTGTCAATCACTATTCTGAGTTTCATACACACAGTCTATTTTACTCCTTACACCAACTGCTTTATGAATTCAACTTATATAAAGAAATTGGATTTTAGAGAATTTAAGTAGCTTCCCATCAGTTAGTACAGAGCTAGACTGAGCCAGAGATAAAGTTGCAATACAGCCCAATTGCAATGCTCTAATTTTTAACTACACTGTTATTCAGCCTCCTAGCTAACAGTGATCACACCGGGTCTGACCTGTGCACACATCAGTCTTTCTTATTGTGGATTCTTATGCCAAGTAAAATTGGTCACTTTTTGTGATCACTCATTTTCTCAGAAACCTCACATTCTCTAGCAACAGTCACACTATCAATTAAACTTCCACCAAATGTAGTTTATGTACTATTAGAGGCATCAACACCCTATCCCTAATCTCATGCTCATCTTCTACATGACATATAAACATTGTAGAAGGAATATATTTAAAATTGCATTATTTAGAAAAAATATAGTCATTATAACACTCACACTTATTTAAACCAGATATAAACCTATCATTAAAGGGAAGATGGCAATGAGTGACCTCCAATAATGGATATCCTGGTGGTGGTTTAGTCACTAAATCATGTCCGACTCTTCGCGACCCCAAGGACTATAGTCTGCCAGGCTCTTCTGTCCAGGAGATTTTCTAAGTAAGAATACTGGAGAGGGTTGCGATTCCCTTCTGTCCCAAATTGAACATCAAATATTCACTTATGTTTCCACACATACACTTGGAAGATATATTATTTGCTGTGTACTATTAACCTACTTTTAGATTTTCAAGATCAGAATTCCAAGAAAAACTTTCCTTACTTTGTCCTCTGCATAGTAAAGCTATGGTAAAAATAGCTATGCTTCTTAAATCTCAAGCCTGTTTTTATGTGCTCAATTCGGTTAGATTTGGGTTTTGCAATTGTCACTATTGGAAATGACCTTGTATTTCCCATCAACACAGAATTCTATGACCATCAAATAAAAGAAAATATATCTGGTGACATTTTGATTTAATTAATGAATATTCTGTTTGTTTGTTTTTTTAAAGCTTATTCTTAATGTTGTTTTTTAGTAAAATATTCTTTTAACCATGGCTATATGCTATGTTTCCCAAGCTTCAAGAATTTTCCTAGCTAAATAAAAAGTAAAATTTGCTAGGAAAGCTACAAGAAATTCAGTATAGAACTAGTGTTTTTCAATCAAGCAGAATAAAACATTTGATCCAAAAAAAGTATTGATATATGTTTTCTCAAATATATATGTATGTTTTAGATGAAGCATAGAAAAAATGAAATAACTGTTTAAATTCTTGATCATTAAGAAATAAAAGAAATAGCAATGAAGAATCATGAGTCAGATTTATATGAAAAGAGTTACCTTAACATTTTCTGTTGTCTTTTGTATTTCCTTATCAATGTCATTTTATAAATGCTCATATCTGAAAATTCATAAAGGAGCACATACAGGATGATATTTTCCATTGTCCACCTCATCTTTAAAGTTAATGCATAAAGTCATATTAATTTAAATGGATATAACAAATATCTTAGTGCTTTGAAAACTGACAATTAGTTTTACATATTTTTATTCACTTGTTTCAATTTATGAACTGCAACCCATGGCCTCTAAGTACGTGTGCATGATAAAATTATCAGAAAACAAATTATAAATAGCAATCAGTGACCTCTTTTTTAGCCACTGAACTTTATCAATGGCCTGACCCAAGATCCCAGGCCTGAAGGCCAATCAACTTGTACTCTGTCAGTTCACAAGGCAAAGAAATTTCTAAATAATATCCTCTACTTAAGGAACTGCCAAACTCTAGTTTGATGAAGCTGAGATTCACTGTCTGCTATCTTTAGTAGATATATAGCAAATTTTAATTGTAAAAATACAAAAAAAATACATTTACTACAGTAATCTTATGGAAACTAGTTTATGTATTTAATTCTTTTCTATATCAATTTATACAGATAAATACAGAAGTGAGAGTGAAAATCACTCAGTTGTGTCCAACTCTTTGTGACCCCATGGACTATACAATCCATGGTATTCTCCAGGCCAGAACACTGGAGTGGGTAGCCTTTCCCTTCTCAAAGGGATCCTTTCAACCCAGAGATCAAACCAGGGTCTTCGGCATTGCAGGAAGATTATTTACTGATAGCTGAGCTACCAGGGAAGTCCACCAATAAATATAATTTGGCAATTTAGAATTTATAGTCCGAAATATTTGTTTTAAGAAATATCAGTTCAGTTCATTTCAATCACTCAGTTGTGTCCATCTCTTTGCGACCCCATGGACTGACTGTAGCACACCAGGCTTCCCTATCTATCACCAACTCCCAGAGCTTGCTCAAACTCGGGTCCATTGAATTGGTGATGCCATCCAACCATCTCATCTTCTGTTGTCCTCTTCTCCTCCTGCCAAGGACCTTATGTTGACAGAATTAATGTGATAACAATTGACCTGAAAACTGTAACAAATTATGAATTTTTCAGAAAAATTATGTTTTCCACATTTCAGTATAGAGACTAGAATTTTGAGAAAACACTAAAAGTTACTTGAAATTTTGTAGCAAAAGAAAATACTTGCTTTTTATCTGTAATTTTTAATGATTGGATCTATTTTTCCTTTTTACTTTCTTCTATGTGCTTATGATCTTTAAAACACTTGAATGCTATTTAATAAATGTGAAGCACTTGTTAATCGAAGGCCTCACTCTCAAAGAACATTGGGAAAAGAGAGGATAAGAAGTCAAGGGCTGTGAGTGGAAGAAAGAACAGGAGGAGAGAATGAGAGTCAGAAAAAATATCAAATCCTTTAAAAACTTATTCAGGTGAAAGTGGAACACCTGAATTAAAAACAGATGGGAAAATTATGAAGAACTGAGCAAAACCAGATGGTTTAAAAAGAGTACTACACATATTCAGAATGCGTACTGTATTTAAAGAAAAACTTTGACACATTAAAGCCATTTTCTTTTGGAATGGACACCAAAAGAGAATCTATCATATTATATATAAAATAGATAACTAATAAGTACCTACTATATAGCACAGAGAACTCGACTCAATACTCTGTAATGGCCTACATGGGAAAAGAATCTAAGAAAGAGTGGATATATATCTGTATAACTGATTCACTTTGCTGCACAGCAGAAACTAATACAACATTGTAAATCAACCATAATCCATTAAAAAGGGGTAAACAATGCTTGTATGGAGAGACGAAACACCCAGAAAGCCAATAAAATATTAAAGGAGAGCAACATTGGAAGACTGATGCTACCCAACTTCAAAACTTACTGTAACTTTACAATAGGCAAAACAGTGTGGTAGTTAGCCAAAGAATAGACACAGATGAGTGAAACAGAATAGGGAGCCCAGAAATAGACTCAGATAAATGTATTCAGCTGATCTTTGAAAAAGGAGCAAAACAATACTGCTGTTGAACCCAAGTTCATGTGCCTGATGCACAGTGAGCACAAACCAATTGCAAAGTCAGAGTTGTTACTGTTGTTCAGTCTGTAAGTTCTGTCTGACTCTTTTGCGACCGCATAGACTGTAGCCCACCAGGTTTCTCTGTCCATGGGATTTTTCAGTCAAGAATACTGGAGTGGGTTGCCACTCCCTACTCCAGCATATCTTGCTGGACTTAACCCACATGTTTTGCATTGGCAGGTGGATTCTTTACCACTGAGCCACCTAGGAAACCCCAATGGAATATTACTCAGCACTAAAAATGAAAGAGCTATCAAGTCATGAAAAGACACAGAGAAACTTTAAGATCATATTACAAACTGAAAGAAGCCAATCTGAAAATACTAAACAGCAGAAGATTCCAATCACATGACATTCCAAAAAGGCAAAACTATGGAGAGAGTAAAAACAGCATTGGAATTGCAACTAATCCTTATAGTCAAATAGTCTCTTTCAAGTGGAATATATCTTATCTGCATGGAAATTTAATACTATTTTATCTATTTAAATTTATATTTATATAATATAGTCTTTATTTGTCAAAATTGAAAACTTTATTCCTTCAGTTTATAATTGAAAAATTGGAGCATGGATTATACAGCACTCAAATTGAGGCACTTAAAACTTCCTGAAGTTTGGTCACATTGCATCAAAAATTAATAAATTACCAACTAAGGCAATCTATCTTAATGTAACCATTTAAAAGAAGCAGTAAATCACAAAGTGAGGGAAAAAAGCCTTTTGGAAGAATATAGTAAGTCCAAAAATGAGGTAACTAAGATTTTTCTCATACCACATCTCATAAGTATGGCTTGAACTATTGACATTATATGATCTCAGTATCCTTACTGGTAAACTCTAATTGACACTTAAATGAAAGGGGGAAAGTGCTGAGGAAAGCAAAACAACATTCTTGCTCCAGCATGTACTTTTTTCCTCTAAATTTGGGCATAATTGTAAAAGTAGCATAATCACTTATCTCAAGAATCTTCATTCAAGCCCAAAAATCATTAGAAAAGTTATGAATTTAAGTCTTGGCAAATGGACAGATTTGGAACCTCAGAAAAGATCCACCGGTATTCAGTTTATTCCTTGAGAAATTAATATTTAGCAAAAAAGAAATGGACCCATTTTATTCAGAAGATGATATTCCAAATTTGCATCTTATTGAGGATTAGTTTCAAAACTGATCAAAGGTTTATTCCTTAAGAATTATACTTATTAACACCATTCTAAGTTGTTTCTATTCCAAAAATCACACAAGTATTTTCCTGTAATCTTTTCTATTTATGATAAAACAATAGTGATTATTATCATAGCAATATTTAATCTAAATATAGCAATTAAATCAATAAATCTGTAAATTTGGATTTTCAAAAATTCCCCTGATTAAACGTATTGATTCTTATTCAGTTTAGACTTCTCTCACCTCAAACAACCGTGATAATATAAAACTAACACAAAAGTTAGATATGTCTGAGAAATGCTTTGACTGTACTAAATCTAGTAAAACTAAGATACAACCAAGACAGAGTACAGCACCATATATGAATGAACACAAAACAAAAATCTTTCAGTTACAGCAAAAACCAATAGACCTACAATGACCTTTACTTCCCTTGAAGGAGGAAATAAGTTATTTCATCAGCAGGGCTAAAGCTAAAACTTTATATGCAGAACTGGACAACTACTGCTGATTATTATTCAATCATTACTAACTTACATCATTTAACTGAGACCCAACAATAAACTGAGCAACGTTCAAGTTTTAGTTTAGTATACAAAAAGTTTTTGCTTTAGTCACAATGTGGTCAAAACTACAAATAGATAGGGGAAAATGATAGGATATTACTAAGGTGTTAAAATTTTATCAGTTATTTAGTCTGTAATAGAACACCTCATATTTAGTGGCTTAAAACATTAACAAATTGCTATTCCTTACAAATCTGCTTTATAGTTCCTCTGCTGAATTTTCTGTCACTGTAGAGACTACTGGGCTTGAATGTTCAAGATAACCCCACTAACTAATCTTGAATTCGGTTCTGGCTCAGTTTTCCTCATGTGGTCTCCCATTCTCTTCATGGTTAGAATGGCTTTGTTTTTTTATTAATTTATTTTTTAACATGGCCATAATGCTGCATTTCAAAGGATGAAAGCAGAAGCTGCAAGGCAACTGGAGAGCTAGGCTGGATAATTCACACAGTGTGATTTCCACTATATTTCCATGATATTAGTCAAAGACCAGATCAGATTGAAGAGACTAAAAAATAGATCACATCTTTCCAAGAGAATTGGCAAAAGAGCATGGCCATATTTTTAAATCTACCACAGAAGTAAGTTTTTTTCATGAGTACATAATAGATGATATGTTTATTGATTGATGAAGATGAGAACTGCATGGTCTAGAAGGACAGTTGCTTTTGCTTGCTCTCTCTTTGATTATTGCATTTTATATCACACTTGTTTTATTATAATGAAGCTCTGCAATCTGGCAATCTGTTGACTATTCCTTCATATTCTTATGAAATTAAGACAATGGAAAATAGAAAATATTAAATAACTTCAAAAATAAAAGAGTACAATATAAGAAATATGTGAGAAAGGGCTATATCTTCAAGCAAAAATAATTTTCACATATTGTTTGACAGTTTTAGAAAGTGTTTTTAAGTTTAAAGCTATTTTATTTGATTTTCACAAATATTCCATGGGGAAGAGAGACAGAGTATCATTATTCTTGTATTATAGATTGAG
Organism: Moschus berezovskii; assembly: GCF_049115385.1. Classification (NCBI taxonomy): domain Eukaryota; kingdom Metazoa; phylum Chordata; class Mammalia; order Artiodactyla; family Moschidae; genus Moschus; species Moschus berezovskii. The sequence goes on from NC_142461.1 coordinate 98,004,799, forward strand.
TTCAAATATATAAGTGACTGTTCTGAATCCGTATTCCTGGTAGGTGGTGGATACAGATCTAGAATTCAGGCTTTCTAAATTTAATAATCAGTCCATTAAATTTCAATACTAAGCAAAGTATATCTCTGTTGTCTAGTGAAAAGTTACTTAGAATATGCATCTTTCAGACAGTTTCTAGGCCTTTCTTTTCCAACCGTTTATGGCCATGCTTTCTGCTTTTTATCTTAACTCTGTTATGAGAACAGAGAGTTTGAATTTTATTTGATTAACCGTTAGACTCAAGCATAGTTGTGCATTCCCTGTGGGTGGCCATAACTGTCTAATAACTATGATAATGTTAAATACCAGAGGTCCATGGAAAAAACCTGATAAAGACTTTAATTAATTAAAAATTAACTATATTATCTGTGTTATTGCTTAAGTATATTCTAAAGATTTTAGAGATTTTAAAGATTAAAATATCCTTACCTAATTATAATTTCAAAATGAATACAGACATCTTAAAACAGACTTCATTTACTTCAGAAATTTTGTCCTTGATTTATATCAATATACAAAACTACTCTGAAAGAAATGATATCCTAACTAAAATATTGATCATGGAATATTTCATCACCTATTAAACAAAAAAAATGATTATATATCAAGACTATAAATTTGGTGTTGCCTACTTTAACATTCAATCAATTTAGTATCAGCTATGATTTCAAAACTCTGATTTGTAACTGGGTATTTTAAAAATTAATTCAGAGAAAATGTGTCAAAGATTATTAAGTTATAATATATTTAAGGAGAATAACTCAGAAACTTCTATTTAGAATTAAAATTTTATGTAATTTAGTTTTTAGATAACATATTTAGGACTAAAATATGCTAAACATTCAAGAGTGAGGAAAATCTCTATTTGCCACTATTTGCCATGAAAATTACTGCTAGTAACTGAATTATGTACTGCTAAAAGTTAAAAATTTTTATTAAGCAAAGTGACTAATGAAAAGCTAGACAAGCATCAACAAATGATACAAAGGGTTTTATTATAATGTGGAGTATGGGAAAGAGTAAAAGTAGGAGGAGAAGGGGACAGCAGAGGATAAGATGGTTGTATGGCAGCACCTACTCGATGGCCATGAGTTTGGCTTAGCTTCAGGAGTTGATGATGGACAGGGAAGCCTAGCATGCTGCAGTCAATGGGTTAACAGTCACATATGACTGAGCGACTGAACTGAACTGAACTGAACTGAAGGTAATGAAATCCCCATATTCTGTAGAAATATAAAGAAAATGTTATACATTGACTTAACTTCAGTACATTTGAAAATTAAAAATAAGTAAAATTTTGACATAATGAAATTTTCCAAACAAATTTACATTACTTGCTTTTACACAAAATCCACTTATCTGTTAGCATAAGTGTTCAGCTATTAGTTAAGCAATAGATTACCACCATCATGCAATTCTCATAAGTTTAGAAAATGGGAACCTGTCTATCAACATGTCCCAAAGTACTTGTCTTCAAGAAGTAATACATTCTCATAAAAGTTAAAGTAAAAAGAATGAATACTGGTAAATCATGTAATGCATTAGATGATGCAAAGGCAGAATTCAAGAGGAATATAATTGAACAGAAAAAAAGTGTTATACCACAAAAGAACAAGTATAGCAAAGTGTGCATTTAGGCACTGAATGACCTAGCAATGAACTGTATAACCAAAACAAAAGTGAGAGAAAAACAGAAAGAAAATTTAAAATACAAATAGAAGTACAGAAAAACATAACCAAAATTTAAATTAAAAATGTAACAATCTCTCCATTCAAAAGAACAAGAAAAAAAATAGAGATGAAGACTTAATTTTTTTAAATGTGATATGAATATACTTGTATATCAAATCATTTACCACACAAACTATAAAATATCTTTCATGTATTTCTGGGGTATGTATTGATTCAGTTAGGAAAGAGTTACTACTGTGAAACTGGGTTTTTACAGATAACAAATATAAGCTCTGCACAAAATGTGAAATGTGAAGAGTAACTGTAGACACAGAAGAGTGACCAAATGGAGGCAAAAATGGGAGAGTAGGCTGACCCTTGAAAGAAGGGCATTGTAGTGTGCTGTTGTTGTTTTTCAGTCTCTAAGTCATGTTCGACTCTTTTGTGACCCCATCGACTGTAGCCCACCAGGCTCCTCTGTTCAGAGGATTTCCTAGGCAAGAATGCTGGAGTGGTTTGCCATTTCCTTCCCCAGAGGATCTTCTCAACCCAGGAATCAAACCCATGATTCTTGCATTGCAGCCGGATTCATTACCATCGATCAACCTAAGAAGTCTGCTATACCGTGTAGAACTTACATTTATATGACTTCAGGATATTTTACAATCTCTGCATACAGAGCAGCTAAAATTCAAATAGAAAGTCACAGTCGTTGGTCTTATGGAGGCAGAGGATAATATTTAGGGTTCTCCAAATGGATGGAAAATGAAGGAAAAAATCCCAGGGAGGAGATAGTCACAGAGGAGAAGTCATAAAAGCTGCATTTAAATGCCACCTAAATCCTTAATTTACCCCTAACCTGTATATGCATGAGGAAGAGTTTAAGGTGAAATGCCATAGTTGTAAAGCTGAAAACTGACCAGAGGATTCACCTTTCAAGTAGGCAAGAATTGAGTTTGAGTTCAGCTAAATTAACTACATAACAGTTAAGAAATAATACACTGCCTTCTTAGAGAATTCAGCTTAACAGTACAACATCCATAAATTGAATCTCTTATTAAAGAAATTCCTTTCTGTCTGAAAAAAAAGAAATTATACGCTTTAAATGAGGGTGGAGAGATTCTACAACATGTAAAATTCCCAGTAATGAATAAAAAATTACAAGAAAAAACTAAAAATAAAAATTACTGTACATACAAGTATACACAATATTGTCATATCTCTAGTTTGATAATGAATAAAAGACGAAAAGCAATATTACCATTATTATAAATGAAAAAGGAAGACTTCACTACAAACTCAGATACTCATTGAAAGGATAAGCCTTACAAACAATGCTTTACCCAAAAATTTGACAACTTAAAGACACCCTTTTTAGAGAAGCCTTTTAAGGCAGCTTTGACTCTGTTGACCCTCTCAATTTTATCTTTATTTTTATTGCATTAATACCTGGTATGTATTCAGTTCAGTACAGTTCAGTCGCTCAGTCGTGTCCGACTCTTTGTGAACCCATGAATCACATCACGCCAGGCCTCCCTGTCCATCACCAACTCCCGGAGTTCACTCAAACTCATCTCCATCGAGTCGGTGATGCCATCCAGCCATCTCATTTTCTATCGTCCCCGTCTCCTCCCGCCCCCAATCCTTCCCAGGATCAGAGTCTTTTCCAGTGAGTCAACTCGTCGCATAAGGTGGCCAGTATGTATTAGTTGCTTTCTTTTCTTTATGATTATTCCATTTTGCTAACTTCTTAAACTGGCTGTATACTTGTATACTCATTGCTTTTCCTTTTTATGTAAAGTCTACTACATTTAAGGCCTCAGTGGATAGTGTTTTCCATATCCCGTAGGTTTTAAGACTTTGTAGTTTTGTTATCATTCTGTAATGATGTTGTTTTTAAATGCCATGTACTCAGTGAGTGATATATACACATTGTAAATTTCAGTTTTCTAATAAAAATTTTTGAAAAAAAAAGTTATTTTATGAATCCTATATTACTCTGATCTCTGACATCAACACTAGGAAAAGACTTTGCAAGAAAAGAGAACTATAGGCCATTGAAAAGTGAAAGTGAAAGTTAGTCGCTCAGTCCTGTTGGACTCTTTGCGATCCCATGAACTATAGCCTGCCAGGCTTCTCTGTCCATGGAATTCTCCAGGCAAGAATACTGGAGTGGGTTGGTTGCCAATCCCTTCTCCAGGGGATCTTCCTGTCCCAGGAATTGAGCCCCAGTCTCCCCATTGCAGGCAGAGTCTTCATCGTTTGAGCCACCAGGGAAGCCCCTAAAGATCAGGGCACTTAAACGAAAGCGGAAGTCACTCAGTCATGTCCGATTTTTGTGACCCCATGGACTATACAGCCCATCGAATTCTCCAGGCCAGAATATTAGAATGGGTAGCTGTTCCCTTCTCCAGGGGATCTTCCTGACCCAGGAATCGAATCAGGGTCTCCTGCATTGCAGGCGGATTCTTTACCAGCTAAGCTATCACAGGGAGAAGGCAATGGCAACTCACTCCAGTACTCTTGCCTGGAAAATCCCATGGACGGAAGAACCTGGTAGGCTGCAGTCCATGGGGTCGCGAAGAGTCGGACACGACTGAGCGACTTCATTTTCAATTTTCACTTTCATGAACTGGGGAAGGAAATGGCAACCCACTCCAGTGTTTTTGCCTCGAGAATCCCAGGGACGGAGGAGCCTGGTATTCTGTGGTCTATGGGGTCGCACAGAGTCCGACATGACTGAAGTGACTTAGCAGTTCAGCTCAGTTCAGTTCAGTCGCTCAGTCGTGTCCGACTCTCCGCGACCCCATGAATCACAGCACGCCAGGCCTCCCTGTCCATCACCAACTCCCGGAGTACACTCAAACTCATGTCCACAGAGTCGGTGATGCCATCCAGCCATCTCATTCTCTGTTGGCCCCTTCTCCTCCCGCCCCCAACCTTTCCCAGCATCAGAGTCTTTTCCAGTGAGTCAACTCGTCTCATGAGGTGGCCAAAGTATTGCAGTTTCAGCTTTAGCATCAGTCCCTCCAATGAACACCCAGGATTGATCTCCTTTAGAATGGACTGGTTGGATCTCCTTGCAGTCCAAGGGACTCTCAAGAGTCTTGTCCAACAACACAGTTCAAAAGCATCAATTCTTCGGCGACCAGCTTTCTTCACAGTCCAACTCTCACATCCATACATGACCACGGGAAAAACCATAGCCTTGACTAGATGGACCGCAGCAAGCTATTAGGGAAGCACAGAGGCCACTAGTACTAAAAACAAAAATAGATGAAAATCTCATCAACAAAATACTAGCATATCAAATTCAACAATAGTATTATATGATAAACACATAGTTTATCTCGAGTACAAGGCTGATTCACCACTCAAATATCACTCAATATAATTTACCATATTGATAGACTAAACACACACAAAAAGACACAGACACAAGTAGTCAATCTGACAAACGTGTAAGGTAATTCAGGAAATAGAAGATAGCTTTGAATGAAATAGTTCTGGAAAAATTGGATACCTCTATGGAGAAAAAATGACAATCCATATCTCTTACCCTATAGTAAATGAATTTAAAAATGTGTCATAGAGGCAAATATAAAATGTCTAAGTAGAAATATTTTAGAAGAAAACTTTGGAAAAAGCTTTCATATTCTTGGTTATGAAAAAAGTTCTTATATATGACACCAGAAGCAGTAATCCATTAAAAATGACAAATTTGACTTTATCAAAAATAAAAAGGATGCTCTGCAAATGATCCATTAATATAATAAAAGAAAATTTATAGCTAAGACAATATATTTTAGACACATAGTCAATAAAGAACTAGTGTCTAAAACAAGTGAATTACTCAGAATTCAATAATGAAAAAGAATAATCCTATTAGAAATGGAAAAAATATTTGAAAAGAAACTAAAGAAAACATATAGATAGCAAATAAACACAAGGAAGATGTTTAACATTAATAATAAGTTATTATGATAAAGTACTTTTCAAATAAAAATTGATAAGCTGATTCTAGTGTTCATATGGGAAGTGAAAGTGACTGAAACAATAGTAGAAAATAAGAGACACACTCTCTGACTGTAAATCTTAATACAAGCCTACAATAATCAAGAAATATCTACATAGAGTCCAGAAATAATACAATATTTATATAGTCAAATGATTTTTGACAGAAGTTTTAAGGAATCCAAAGGGGTATAAATTATTTTCAAAACTGCAGGAACAACTGGATATACATATGGAAATAAAAACTTCAACTCTTACCTAAAACAATGTTAAGTTTTAAATAGTATCAGTTCAGTTCAGTTCAGTTCAGTCGCTCAGTCGTGTCTGACTCTGCGATCCCATGAATCACAGCACGCCAGGCCTCCCTGTCCATCACCAACTCCCGGAGTTCACTCAAACTCATGTCCTTATAGTCGGTGATGCCATCCAGCCATCCCATTCTCTGTCGTCCCCTTCTCCTCCCGCCCCCAACCCCTCCCAGCATCAGAGTCTTTTCCAGTGAGTCAACTCACCGCATGAGGTGGCCAAAGTATTGGAGTTTCAGCTTTAGCATCAGTCCTTCCAATGAACACCCAGGACTGATCTCCTTTAGAATGGACTGGTTGGATCTCCCTGTAGTCCAAGGGACCCTCAGGAGTCTTCTCCAGCACCACAGTTCAAAAGAATCAATTCTTCGACGACTATTTTTTTCCTTTTAGAGATATTGTTTCTGCGTCTATTCTAATAAATATTTTCCTATCCCTGACAATATTTTTCTATGATTTATTCTAGAAATTTTAGTTTAAGCTAAATTTATACTATTTAAATCATAGAAAAATATTGTCAGGGATGGGAAAATATTTATTAGAATAGACACAGAATCAATATCTCTAAAAGGAAAAAATAGGTAAATTAGAATTTATCAAAATCTTAACTTTTCTTTATGAAAAAAACACGGAAAACAATTTACTAAGCATATGTCAGATTAAAGATTTGTACGCAGATTACAAAGAGTAAAAATCAAAAACCTGCATCTCAATGATAGATTTAAAAATAAAAGACAAAATTTTTGGATAGAACCTCACAAGAAGACATATGACGGGACAACAAGCACATGAAGGAGTAATTAGTATTATTTATAAGTCAGGGAAATAAAAACATGAGACTCCAAATCTTACAAATTACAATTGTTGAAATTTAAAATTATAAATAACACCAAATGCAAGCAAGGATGTGGGGAAATTAGAACTCTCATAACTTGATAATGAGATTATAAACTAGAACAATAAGCTAGAGAGAAGTCGGGCAGTTTCTTATAAAAATGAACATATACTTATGATATAATCTATATAAATCCATTCCTAGCTATTTATCCAAGAGAAATAAAAATATGTTCACAAAAATCTTATACTAGAATAGCTTAGAAACTTTGTTCATAAGAGCCAGAAATTGGAAATAATTTAAATGTTCACCAACAAGAGAATGGATAGGCAGAGTGTGAAATATGCATGAAAATAATCTTGAAAGTAGCTTGGAATGAGAGAATAACAACTGGAAAGGAGACTGAGAAAACCTTTAAAAGTAATAAAAAATATTCTCTATCTTCATAGCCATGGAATTAATGAGTGTTTTCTTTTGGAAAAACTAATTGAACTGAATGCTTCAGACATGTATTCTTCAAAGACAACAGTAAATGAAGATCAAATTCCTTTTTGTAGTCATATAAGTTAATAATTTTGAAATTACTTTCTGTATGTTCTAGGCTTGAGAAAGCATATTGACAGCTATGAGAGACCAGTTTCTCACTTTTAGAAATTTAAAATTTTAACATGAACTCACCATTTTTAGGAAAGAGAAAAAATAAATGAATGGATGTGAAAATGTCATTATATATGTCATAGGGCTACTAACAGGGTCTGGAAGCAATAACATGGGTATCAGTGAGCACACCTATTATCCTGATCTTGGTGTCTAAATACCATTTTCCACTAAAGGTTGTCAGGTGTCTTTGCAGAAAAAGCTAATTCCAGAGGTGGGGCATGAAAATTATTAGTAAGTCTGAAATGTTTTTGTACTATCTTCAATAAGAGAATATTGAAATGGGAACAAATTGGAAGGACTCAAGAGCCAAATTTGCCCATTGAACAAATCTGATAGAAATTGAACATCAATAATGAATAATGATATTAATGTAATACAATCTATTACATAGAATAAGATTCTATGAACCATCCTAATGTAAATAAATAAATACCTAAATAGATGACTATAGCTTATCAAGCATTCACAGTTGCTTTTAGAGGGAAGTACCTATTTAATCATACTGGTGAAAATGGAATTTCTTACAATCCACTTTGAATATCTAAAACATATACAACTGTGTTTATAACACATAATATTAATAAATATTTGTGGAGTCTAGGAATGAAATACAGCAAGAACAGCAAATGATATTACATTCATTTGATGGTCTTATTTTCAACACAATGTGCTATTATACATTTTACAATAAATGTTGAAACAATTTATCCAAACTACATGTTTTTACTCATCTCTTGAGTAACAAATTACCTAGTCAACCCTATTAAAAACCACTCCTCCAAGCAGTTTACCTCCCTTCCTGATGCTTTCCATGATAGAGTTCCCAAATATTTCACAAGGGAATCCCACACAGAAAATGAGACACACACGCTGCCATAAATGGGACACCAGGGAGCTGACTGGGATATTAATACATGTGAATTACAGTAAATTAAACTAAATGAAGAGCTGTTGCATAAGGCATTGTGCCTACTGATTGCATATGAACTATTCTGAATGAACTGCCAGTTATCACCCATTCACTTAGCATCAAACCAGGAAATAGGTAGCATTTGCTTCTAGTTACAGTGGCAATAAAGAACACAGTCTGAATTTTTTTGTAATTTAGCTCTTGTTATGCTCTCAAACACTGAATATGCATTATACACATTTGATTAATTTCATTTAAAGATTAGGCCTCCAAAATTGTATCATAATCTCTTAATTTTGTGAACCTAGGTGCTTAAGAAATGGTATTTTTAGAATTTTAATTTGTGGTGATTTTTTTTCTTTGTAATACTTTTATCCTTCCTGAGGCACTTATTTTTCTAATAATCACATATTTCTGTTAATTAAAACATATTGGACTTTAATGTACCCTTTCACAAAAATAAATGACAAAAGATGGCCACCAAAGCAAGTTTGTTAAATAGGTTATCCAATGCCAGCTACATTGAGACATTAAATCTAAGCCTTTGTTGAGCTTTATCTCCCTGGTAACTGACCTTTTACAATTTAGTGTAGAGAAATGATTGGTTTCATCTTCTAAGGATCCACTCCAACTGTCTCCATCTTTACACTGGTATATTTAGACTATTTACATTTAAAGTAATTACTGATATAATTAGATTAATATTTATCATGTATATAACTTTTAAATTTTTTTCACCAGTTCTTTTTTCTTCTTCTGTCTCTGGTTTTCATTGATTCTGTTTATATGATTCTGCTTTCTCTCCATTTTTAGCATATCAATTATACTTTTTTTTAAACAATTTTGGTGGTTGCCCTAAAAATTGAAACATATATATAAAGACATATTAAACTAAGTCCAAATTCAAATAACACTACCACGTCACAAGAAAACAGGAACCTTATAACAGACTATCCTTAATTTCTCCCTCCCATCCTTTATAACACTGAAGTCACTTATTTTACTTTATCTACTTGTTATCTTCACAAAAGACATTGCAGGTTTTTTACTTTGAATAAACAATTTTCTAGAGTTGACCCTTGGACAACAGAGGTTTGAATCATGCTGGTTCCCTTACAACATTAATTTTTTTCAATAAACAAAATACTAGTAGTTTTGTTTTACAGATCTTTATGTGTGTGGAAACTTTGTGTTCAATTAGAGATCATAATGTATAGAATCAAAAGAACTATAATTTAAATTTAAATTCAGATGTCAGTTTAATCTGAAATTCCAAGATAACTATAGGCAATGTGTGATTCCCAGTTCAATGGGTATGCTCAGGGTTAGATAAACACTTCTATACTGATATAACTACTCTGATCACACATATATCTATACATATAGAGAGAAGATGGAAGACAATGAAGGGTATTGTCATGAATGAATCCCAAAGAAAATGTATATCTCTTGCAGATACTATACAGAGTAATATGAAAGAAAAGGAGCATTCTGCTGGTAATTAGTGAAAAAACTCAACTATTTCCTACAGATAGAAACTTGAGAAGGAAATTTTCTAAGTATAAATCATAAAAATCTTTTGATCAAAGCAACCATTAATCTTCTTTTAAAATATTATAAGTAGCATCTACTATTAAATAAGTACAAAGAGTTATTACTAGTCCTATTACTATATTTGTAGTAAGACACAAAATTGTAGGAGGTTACTAAGTATTGAAGTTAGATACAATGTTACAACTAAAATAATAGCAAAGACCTAGAAATGTAATCACCAGTGTGTTATAACTAATTGTCTACTATTTGGTGGGACAAATAAATATGTGTACAGGATCATTTTATATGTATGAAATTAATTGCATCTTCCCAGGTGGCACAGTGGTAAAGAATCCATCTGCAAAATAGGAGACATAGGAGATGCAGGTTCAATCCCAGAGTTGGGAAGATCCACTGAAGTAGGAAATGGCAACCCACTCCAGCACGTTTGTCTGGAGAATCTCATGGAAACAGGAGCTTGTTGGGCTACAGACCATGGGGTCATAAAGAGTCAGACATGCCTGAGAGACAAAGCACACAAACACACACACAAATTAAATACAAGTGTGGTTTACACACTAGTGAAAAAAGTGAGCTATCATATATTTATGATATCTTATTATTGTTAAATATATCGTTGCCAAGAAAATTGATAAAATCACCTTTACCTATATTATTTCCTTAGGTTGAAATATAAATATTCATTGAAAATATAGGGACTTTGAAATGTTTTAATATAAATTGGCATACCCATTGACAAAAAAATAGTTCAGTACATGGTTTATCCTTGCTCAATATAGAAGCATGATTTAGAAATCTAAATTGAACACCACTTTATAATTCTTTCAACAATCTAAATTGACCACTCTATAATCCTTTCAACAAAGGATTAAGTTCATTTAACAGGTTGTCAATTGGTCCTAAGATATTCAGTTCTTTTAGTCTGCCATGCTTTTACATGGGAAGTCCAAATTTGAAAATTTCTACTAGATTTTACAACATCCTTTTACAGCTTTCTAATTTAGTCATTTTGCCCTACAATGCCATACAGTGGGCTATTACATCCCTTGGGGAAATATAAAATTTAAAGAGATATTAAACCCAAAATAACTTCACTGCTTATCAAAGAAATGACAGGGAAATACTGACACACATCATGTCATTTTATGACATTTGTGATTAAGTGCATATATATGTCCAATGCTAAAGATCTGGTAATGTGTATATATTCTCAAATTTTCAGAGAGAAAGAAGCAGAATTAAGATAAATTGTATGGTAAAAAATGTAGATGGAATCGACTTTTAAACTTGGCTGTGGTTCAAGTGTTAAAGGAATTCTTTGAACTTTAGAGTGTACTTTATATAGCGGGCTTCCCTGGTGGCTCAGACGGTAAAGAATCTGGTTGCAATGCAGGAGACCCGTGTTCGATCCCTGCGTTGGGAAGATCCCCTGGAGAAGGAAATGGCAACCCACTCCAGTATTACTGCCTGGGAAATCCCATGGACAGAGGAGCCTAGCAACTACAACCCATGGGGTGGCAAAGAGTTGTACACAATTAAGCGACAATCAGGATTTTTTTTTTTTCAGTTTTACATAGATAATTTTGTAATTGTAGATAAAACCAGATATCCTGCAGTAAATTATTTCAAATAAAATGGGGCTAATTTATAAATCCCATAGCACTGGTTTGAAATCTAGAATTATATACAGAAAGAGGAATAAAAGGATGCTGAGATGACATTCTAAGCAAGAGATTAAAATATGTAAAATATTTTTGGTTACATACATAACCTGGGGCTGCCCAGGTGGTGCTGCTGCTGCTGCAGCTAAATTGCTTCAGTTGTGTCTGACTCTGTGCGACCCCATAGATGGCAGCCCACCAGGCTCCGCCATTCCTGGGATTCTCCAGGCAAGAACACTGGAGTGGGTTGTACTTCCTTCTCCAATGCATGAAAGTGAAAAGTGAGTGGTAAAGAACTTTCATGCCAATGCGGAAGACTCAAGTTTGATCCCCTAGGTCAGGAAGACCTCCTAGAGTAGGTCATGACAACCCATCCCTATATTCATGCCTGGAGCATCCCATGGACAGAGGAACGTGACAAGTTACAGATCAAAGGGTAGAAAAGAGTCAGACAAGACTGAGGCAACTTAGCACAAACACATACCTAGTCTACATCACTTGATGTTCAAAAAGAACATCATTTTCTTTTATGTTCTCAAGTACCTAATGTGCTCATGTTGCAATTTCTCAGTTTTACCCTACTGTGACCTAAAATTACCTACCTCTCTGTGCCTTCAAATTTAAAAACTATTTGTCCCAGAGTTCAGTTCAGTTCAGTCGCTCAGTCGGGTCCGACTCTCCGCGACCCCATGAATCACAGCACGCCAGGCCTCCCTGTCCATCACCAAATCCCGGAGTTCACTCAAACTCATGTCCACAGAGTCGGTGATGCCATCTAGCCATCTCATTCTCTGTCATCCCCTTCTCCTCCCGCACCCAACCTTTCCTAGCATCAGAGTCTTTTCCAGTGAGTCAACTCGTCGCATGAGGTGGCCAAAGTATTGCAGTTTCAGCTTTAGCATCAGTCCTTCCAATGAACACCCAGGATTGATCTCCCCTAGAATGGACTGGTTGGATCTCCTTGCAGTACAAGGGACTCTCAAGAGTCTTCTCCAGCACCACAGTTCAAAAGCATCAATTCTTCGGCGATCAGTCCAACTCTCACATCCATACATGACCATGGGAAAAACCATAGCCTTGACTAGACAGACCTTTCTTGGCAAAGTAATGTCTCTGATTTTCAATATACTATCTAGCTTGGTCATAACTTTCCTTCCAAGGAGTAAGCGTCTTTTAATTTCATGGCTGCAATCAGCATCTGCAGTGATTTTGGAGCCCCCCAAAATAAAGTCTGACACTGTTTCCACCTATTTCCCAAGAAATGATGGGACCAGATGCCATGATCTTTGTTTTCTGAATGTTGAGCTTCAAGCCAACCTTTTCACTCTCCTCTTTCACTTTCATCAAGAGGCTCTTTAGTTCCTCTTCACTTTCTGCCATAAGGGTGGTGTCATCTGCATATCTGAGGTTATTGATATTTCTCCCGGCAATCTTGATTCCAGCTTGTGCTTCTTCCAGCCCAGCATTCCTCATGATGTACTCTGCATATAAGCAAGGTGACAATATACATCATTGACGTACTCCTTTTCCTATTTGGAACCAGTCTGCTGTTCCATGTCCAGTTCTGACTGTTGCTTCCTGGCCTGCATACAGGTTCCTCAATAGGCAGGTTAGGTGGTCTGGTATTCCCATCTCTTTCAGAATGTTCCACAGTTTATTGTGATCAAAGGCTTTGGCATAGTCAATGAAGCAGAAATAGATGTTTTTCTGGAACTCTCTTGCTTTCTCCATGATCCAGCGGATGTTGGCAATTTGATCCCTGGTGCCTCTGCCTTTTCCAAAACCTGCTTGAACATCTGGGAGTTCATGGGTCACATATTGTTGAAGCATGGCTTGGAGAATATTGAGCATGTCTTTACTAGCATGTGAGATGAGTGCAACTGTGCGATAGTTTGAGCATTCTTTGGCATTGCCTTTCTTTGGGATTGGAATGAAGACTGACCTCTTTCAGTCCTGTGGCCACTGCTGAGTTTTCCAAATCTGCTGGCATATTGAGTGCAGCACTTTCACAGCATCATCTTTCAAGACTTGAAATAGCTCAACTGGAATTCCATCACCTCCACTAGCTTTGTTCATAGTGATGCTTTCTAAGGCCCACTTGACTTCACATTCCAAGATGTCTGGCTCTAGGTCAGTGATCACGTTATCGTGACTATCTTGGTCATGAAGATCTTTTTTGTACAGTTCTTCTGTGTCTTCTTGCCACCGCTTCTTAATATCTTCTGCTTCTGTTAGGTCCCTACCATTTCTTTCCTTTATTGAGCCCATCTTTGCATGAAATGTTCCCTTGGAGTCTCTAATTTTCTTGAAGAGGTCTCTTGTATTTCCTATTCTGTTGTTTTCCTCTATTTCTTTGCATTGATCGCTGAGGAAGGCTTTCTTATCTCTCCTTGCTATTCTTTGAAACTCTGCATTCAGATGCTTATATCTTTCCTTTCCTCCTTTGCTTTTTGCTTCTCTTCTTTTCACAGCTACTTGTAAGGCCTCCTCAGACAGCCATTTTACTTTTTTGCATTTCTTTTCCATGGGGATAATCTTGTTCCCTGTCTCCTGTACAATGTCACGAACCTCTGTCCAGAGTTCATCAGGCACTCTATCTATCAGATCTAGTCCCTTAAATATATTTCTCACTTCCATTGTGTAATCATAAGGGATTTGATTTAGGTCATATCTGAATGGTCTAGTGGTTTTCCCTACTTTCTTCAATTTCAGTCTGAATTTGGCAATGAGGAGTTCATGATCTGAGCCACAGTCAGCTCCTGGTCTTGTTTTTGCTAACTGTATAAAGCTTCTCCATCTTTGGTTGCAAAGAATATAATCAACCTGATTTCGGTGTTGACCATCTGGTGATGTCCATGTGTAGAGTCTTCTCTGGTGTTGTTGGAAGTGGGAGTTTGCTAGAGGGTGTTTGTCCCAGAGTAGCTAGTTTCAATTATGTATTCACTTCAGTTCAGTTCAGTTCAGTTCAGTTGCTAAGTCGTGTCTGACTCTTTGCGACCCCATGAATCACAGCACGCCAAGCCTCCCTGTCCATCACCAACTCCCGGAGTTCACTCAAACTCATGTCCATCGAATCGGTAATGCCATCCAGCCGTCTCATTCTCTGTTGTCCCCTTCTCCTCCCGCCCCCAAACCCTCCCAGCATCAGAGTCTTTTCCAGTGAGTCAACTCGCCGCATGAGGTGGCGAAAGTATTGGAGTTTCAGCTTTAGCATCTGTCCTTCCAATGATCACCCAGGATTGATCTCCTTTAGAATGGACTGGTTGGATCTCCTTGCAGTACAAGGGACTCTCAAGAGTCTTCTCCAGCACCACAGTTCAAAAGCATCAATTCCTTGGCGCTCAGCTTTCTTCACAGTCCAACTCTCACATCCATACATGACCACGGGAAAAACCATAGCCTTGACTAGACAGACCTTTGTTGGCAAAGTAATGTCTCTGCTTTTTTATACGCTATCTACGTTTATTAGATGTCAGTTCAGTTCAGTTCAGTCGCTCAGTCGTGTCCAACTCTCTGCGACCCCATGAATCACAGCATGCCAGGCCTCCCTGTCCATCACCAACTCCCGGAGTTCACTCAAACTCATGTCCACAGAGTCGGTGATGCCATCCAGCCATCTCATTCTCTGCCATCCCCTTCTCCTCCTGCCCCCAATCCTTCCCAGCATCAGAGTCTTTTCCAGTGAGTCAACTCGTCGCATGAGGTGGCCAAAGTATTGCAGTTTCAGCTTTAGCATCAGTCCTTCCAATGAACATCCAGGATTGATCTCCTTTAGAATGGACTGGTTGGATCTCCTTGCAAGTTAATCTTATTAAACTAATTTTCAAACTTTATTGATGATAACAATTATCTGGGTTGTATAATAAATATTAGAAACTCTCAAGTCCCATCCCAGGTCAATTGATTTTTGTGTTTGAATTAACCCATACCAGTGTTTTCTTGTTTTACTTTGGCTTCTTTTGTCTGTTTGTCTGTTATAGAGGCATTTTACTTAGTCAACTAAAAACAATTAGGTATTCATCAGCAGTGTACAATGAAAGATAAATCAAATCGGTTACTTAACATGTATTCCTTCTTCTTTACAATGAAAGCAAACAATAGAAAAAGTCTTTCTGCTTTAAGGGAAAAATTAGAAAAATATGCCAATATATTTTGTTATGCATAATAATATTAAACAGCTACAAGAAAACTGACTGTAATAAGATTACTTGGATGTTGGCTTGCACATATATTCACAAAAGGAGGATGGGCCATCATACTACAAGAGCATGACTCCACCTGCTTTCATCTGATACTCTTGAGATCTCATTTACAGGTAACTAACCAAGTTAGTTTCAGCACTAAAGCTAATTCATACTCCTCATTATTTACAGCTCACATTTATCTTAACCAGACAGTAACTCTGGAAGGCTGATGCTGTTCTCTGCTTGCTTGTTTTAGTCCATAAGTTGTACACTATCTGTGGCAGATACCGTATGCTCAGACCTTAACTTCAGTTGAACTATAGATGAAATCTGAAATCTGTGAAGCAATTTCTTCCAGCTTCTCTGCTTCAGTATTTATAGACAGTTCCCACATTATGATGGTGTGAAAGTAATATACATTCAGTAGAAACCATACTTTGAATTGTGAATTTTGATCTTTCCTAGACTAGTGATAGGCGGAATAATACCCTGGTGATGCTTGGCAGACCCCCCAGGATCATCAGAATAAACTACCAATACTCTTACAACCATTCTGTACCTATCCAACTACTCCGTTTTTGTTTTTGTTTTTACTTTCAGCACAATATTCACAAAGTACATGAAATAATCAGCACTTCATTATAAAATAGACTTCAGGTTAGATGGTTCTACCCAATGGTAATCTCATTTACATGTTCTGAACATGTTAGAGTAAGCTTCACTCAACTATGATATTCAGTGGTTAGGTATATTAAATGCATTCTTAACTTACTACATTTTCAAGTTACAATGGATTTATTGGGATGAAATCCTATAATAAGTCAAGGAAGATCTATATATGCATGTATTTATTAATACCATGTTACAAATACTAATATGCACTGATTTAGCCACACTGATATATTGTTATACATATTTTATAATACTATATATATAGTTTGAAGAAGCAAAGTGTAAAACATATCTACTAATTAAGTAAAGGACATTCAGATTACATCATAGATTTAAAATGTAAATAACATTATGATGAACATCTTTATAATTGTCTCTTTGCATTTATGACTTTTACTTTTGTATAGTTTTCTATGTAGAAGCAATAAGAAAAATATGCTATTAAATGTTTTGCAAAAAGCCTGACACTGCCTCTGCTTTTTATATTTAGAAAGGAGTATACTGCTGCTGCTGCTGCTGCTAAGTCACTTCAGTCGTGTCTGACTCTGTGCGACCCCATAGACGGCAGCCCACCAGGCTCCCCCGTCCCTGGGATTCTCCAGGCAAGAACACTGGAGTGGGTTGCCATTTCCTTTTCCAAGAAAGGAGTATAACCTATAACAAATAATTTGGCTCTTTGAGAATATTTCCTGGAAGATCATATATGGGTAAAAGGCAACAGTCTTGAAGGAGAAGGCAGAAAATAAAGGAGGGTTCAAATTATCCACATTAAAAAATTAGATGAATTCAAAGTTTGTTCAAAATTTATACCCAATAGTTTGAGAGAGACAGAAAGACAGAGGAAGGGAGAAAGAAAGAAAGGGAGATGCTGAGAAGAAAGTAAGGGAATAGACGAAGCAAAAAATGGGAAATGGAATTTCTTGTCAGAGAAGAAAAGGAAGGAAAGAGTTGAACACATAGTAAGGATAAGAGGAACAGGTAGAAAATCTTATAGTGGGAATGGAAAAGGGACTTTCTATGCAGGAGTTTGTTTATACATCCAATACATAGACATCTTTCTGATTCTTAATAATTGTCAGATAAATTCAATGTTTTTTAAATAAAAATAGCTGAAATTTTCCAAGGTTGTAAAGCTTCTTATAAATTAATAATTTTATAGTTGCATAGTAACCCTTTGTAGACTTTTCACAATGTATTTAACTAATATGGCATTATTTGACCATATAAATATAATTTTAGTTATTGTAATTTATGTTTTGCTGAGCATATCCATCCTATATCCATGCATATTCATATTGTCGCATGTCTTGATCATTTCTAAAATGAGAGATACTCTAACATGTGTTGCAATATTTTTTCTTAATTGAAATCGGTCAGTGAGATAGGGATATTTTAAACACTCTGGTTTACACTTTGAATTTTTCCTCTGGCCTGGTATTGCTGCATTATTTTACACTCCATCTGGGGTGCATGAGTTTCCATTCTAACTTACACAAAGTTCACTAGGTACCAGAAACTTTCATTTTCCTAATCTTAACTTGAAGTGATAGAACACTGTTGTTGCTCACTCAGTCATGTCCAGCTCTTTGTGACCCCATGGACTGCAGCACGCCAGGCTGCCCTGCCCTTCACCATCTCCCAGAGTTTGCTCAAATTCATGTCCATTGAGTCAGTGATGCCATCCAACCATCTCGTCCTCTGTCATCCTCGTCTCCTCCTGCCTTCAATCTTTCCCAGCATCAGAGTCGTTTCTAATGAGTCAGCCCTTTGCATCAGGTAATCAAAGTATCGGAGCTTCAGCTTTAACATCAGTCCTTCCAATGAATACTCAGGGTTGATTTCATTTAGGATTGACTGATTTGATCTCCTTGCTGTCCAAGGGACTCTCAAGAGTCTTCTCCAACACCACAGTTTGAAGGCATCAATTCTTCAGCGCTCAACCTGTTTTATTGTCCAGCTTTCACATCTGTACATGACTACTAGAAAAACCATAGCTTTGACCATACGGCTCTTGTAGGCAAAGTGATGTCTCTGCTTTTTAATGTGCTGTCTAGTTTTGCTATTGCTTTTCTTCCAAGGAGCAAGCATCTTTTCATTTCATGGCCGCAGTCACCATCTGCAGTGATTTTGGAACTCAAGAGAATCAAGTCTGTCACTGTTTCCATTGTTTCCCCATCTATTTGCCATGAAGTGATGAGACCAGATGCAATGACCTTTGTTGTTTGAATGTTAAATTTGAAGCCCAATTTATTTCAATGGAAAGTTGGGACATATTCCTTTTTGAATATTTTTTGTATATTTATACACCATCTCTATCTCTGTATTCCTTCCTTAATGAGTTACCTGCATACCTAAAACCTTTAACTCCTGTTGTTGGTGGTGTAAAAGCTATTTAAATATGAAAATCACTAAATAATTCTGTGTAACATACACTTATACTTTGTACATTCTATGAACTACCCTGTGCTGTGCTGTTGCTCAGTCATGTCCAGCTCTTTGTGACTCTATGGACTGTAGCCTGTCATGTTCTTCTGTCCATGGCATTTTCCAGACCAGAATACTGGAATGAATTGCCATTTCCTCCACCAGGAGATCTTCCTGACTCAGGGATCAAACCCACGTCTCCTGTATCTCCTGCTTTGGCAGGTAGATTCTTTACCACTGAGCCACCTGGGAAGCTCATGAATTAAACACTAGTAGGTATTTCAGTATTCAGCATCCTTATATTATTAAATGTAGTTGGACTAATATTTACTTTGTGTGTT
This sequence comes from Moschus berezovskii, assembly GCF_049115385.1. Taxonomy (NCBI): domain Eukaryota; kingdom Metazoa; phylum Chordata; class Mammalia; order Artiodactyla; family Moschidae; genus Moschus; species Moschus berezovskii. Next base: position 98,024,069 of record NC_142461.1, read on the forward strand.
TTGCCAAATGTTGGCATATTTATGCTACATTTTTGTGTTTTTATTTCATATATTCTGATCTAAATTTGTAGAACAAAATTTGTATTAATTTTCTATTGACGCCATAACAAATTACTACAAACTTGTTGGCTCAAATGACAAAAATTAGTACCTTACTGTTTTGTAATATAGAATTCCAACATGGGTCACACTAAAATCAAAGTTCAGCACGGCTTCCTCTTTTCTTCAGTTGCAAAGGAAGTATCAGTTTCCTTTACTTTTCTACCTTCTAGAGATCATCCCCATTCCGAGTTTGTGGTCCCATTCCTTCACTTTCAGAGAACGTCTGTCATCACATCTCTTTCTTTGACTACAGTTGAGAATGATTCTCCATTTTAAGGACTCATTCATTCATTTAGATTGGATCCAGCTAGATAAACCAGAATAGCCTCCTTATAACAAGGATTATGACCTTAAACACATCTGCAAAGTCTCTTTTGCTATGTAAGGTAACAGATTCTTAGAATTCAGATGTAGTTGTTTTTGTTGTTTGGTCACTAAATTATGTCTGACTCTTTGTGGATATCTTTTTAATTTTTATTGGATTTAAAGGCTCGCCTTATCTAACAGGCTTGATTCTCTGCTTCAAACATCATTATACATTGAAAGTCATTACTAATGATTAGCTGATTTTCCTAGCCACACCCACTGAAGTAATTTCAAAGATTTTGTAATCTTGTTTGTAATTTTTGTGGTTATCAGATATAGACTTCCTCATATAATATTTTTATGGCTTCTTTGTTTCAGAGACATTTTGGAGGGCATTATTTAGTTATTTCCTAGATGCAGATATTAAATAGGAAGAATCATTTCAGTGTGTTTTCCCTCTCCTCTGTACTGAAATTATTTTATAAGGAAATTATAATCCTTCACTCAATCACAACTAAAATACTCCCTCTTTCCTCTTTATATGATAGTCTGCTTGAGCAATTATAACAAAAAAAAACACAGATTGGGTGGCTTAAACAATGGAAATGTATTTCTCACTATTCTTGAGGCTGAGAAAGCTAACATCAAAGGGCTGACAAGATTCCATGGCCTCTTGGCTTGTAAGTAGCTGACATCTTGATGTGTGCTCACATGATCTCTTATTTGTACACAAGTGGAGAGAGAAAGAAATCTCTGGTGTCTATTTCTCTTCTTACAAAGAGATCAGTTCTAACAGAATAGGCCCTGCCCTTATGACCTCATTTAACCTTAATTACCCTTTTAAAGACTATCTTTAAATATAGCCATACTGCCAGTTAAGACTTCAATATGTGAATGGATGGGGGGTACACAATTTAGTCTGTAATATTTTTTCAAGTAAATATTGAAAAAATACTTATTTTCAAAAGCAATATAGAGACTTCAAGTTCTCACAACACACAGCTTAGAGAATAAGATCATTCCCATACAGTCATCCTGATAATTTTGAAGAAATTAACACTTATTTTAAAAATTCAAAACTGCATTTATGCATTCTGAGGAAAAAACAAGTATCTACATATATATATATATATATGTATATATATATACCCTAACTTACACCTAACATAAATAAGCAGAATAGAAATATGAAATATAAATTATTATCAGAAAAACTGAATCAGTATATAAACCTTAAAAATATTGTATCAAGACCAAAATGTCTCTACAACTTGAAAGGAATCTTTCAATAATTGAAGCAGTGTCAGTTATCCCAAAGCATGAAGTGAGGTAAAATAGCAGAGATAGTGCTTAAGATGACAATTAAGTTTTAAGATTACTATTCAAAATATAGAAAATAAAATTAAAGATAATAATGACTCAATATATACAGAAAGTAACAGGATTATATTTCTACTACTCCTAAGTTTGGATAAGAGAAAACAATAGGTAATAGAAATAAAATAAATTTTACACTAGAATGATAGCTCCCTTGGACAGAACTCTCTTTTGTTCACTCCTGTATCCTTAAAATCTGCAAAAATATTGGAACTAATAAAATCTTTTTAAATAATTAAAGAGATTTAAAAATATATAATGCATGAGGAAATGAAAACACATCCCTGAAATAAAATCAGGTAGCATTTTTATGAAAAATCAAATAAAATTTTTAAATACAAAAGTATGGGGATAGAAATTAAAAACTCATTGCAATGGTTAGACACAGGTGAAGGGAGAATTCATTAACTGGAAGACATACCTGAAGAAATCACTTGGGTTAAAGAAAAAAAAAAAAGAAAATATTTCAAAGATCAGACAGTTTTCAAGTGAACTCTTCTAAACATTTAAGTAAGAATTAACACCTATCCTTCTCAAACTATTCCAAAAAATTGCAGTGGAAGGAACACTCTTGAACTCATTCTAGTAGAACAACATCACCCTGGTAACAAACTAGACAAAGATACTACAAAAAAAAAAAAAAGAAAGAAAATTACAGGCCTGTATTACCAATAAAATTTTATGAAGAAATTTGAAACAAAATATTAACCAGCTCAATGCAACAATGCACTATAGGGATTGTACACCATAATCAAGTGGGATTTATCCCCAGAATGCAAGGAGGGTTCAATATCCACAAATAAATCAATGTGATACAATATATCAATAAAATGAAGAATAAAAATCATATGATAATCACAATTAATACAAAAAACCTCAACAAAATTCTACATTTATTCATGACAAAACTTTCAACAAAGTGGGGGTAGAAGAAACACACGTCAGCATAATAAAGGGCATTCATGAGCAACCTTCAACAACATCAAACCAACATTTCATCTTCAAAGTTGAAAAGCTAAAAGCATTTTCTCCAAGATAAGGAAAAGACAAGGATACCCACTCTCAAACAAAATGCAACTACATCAAAGTAAAACGCATTTGCATGGTAAAGAAAACTTGAAACAAATTGAAAAAACCCAAATACTGAATGGGTGAAAGTATTTGCCAATGGCATACCTGGTAAGGTGTTAATAGCCAAAGAACACATACAACTCAATGTCAAAAAATCAACCTACCCAATTTTAGAAACTGTAGGGGACCTGAAGAGAAAATTTTTCAAAGAAGATATACAGATGGCCTTCAGACATGTGAAAAGATGCTCAGCATTATTAGTTATCAGAGCAATGGAGATCAAAGCCAAAGTGAGATACCACCACAAACCTGTCACATTGGCTATCATTAAAAAGGTAACAGATAAGTGTTGGTGAGGATGTGGAGTAAAGAAACCCTCTTTCAGTAATGATGGGAATATAAAACTGAGGACACCTACTACAAAAATAGCATCATAGTATCATATCATTGTATAGAGCACCTGAAACTAACTATTGTATATCAAGTATATTTCAATAAAAATATTTATTTCCTAGTGTCATTAGACTAAAAAGTGTACTATTCTCACCTCAAGTTCATTTCTAAACCTAATATATAACAAGAATTTATTTTATTTAAGGAATATTGAGACTTTTATTGTAACATCATTTCCTTTGCTTCTATACTTTCCTTAGATAAAGTTGTCTTCCTTCCACATGAAAGGGCCATAACTTCTTATGAGTTGGTTAATAAAATCTTATTCCACAAATTTCATTTCCAAATTAGAAACCACACTTAATATGTATTTAATAATCAAACCACTGTGAATTTCAAGGCACATAATATGGTCTAAGAGACAGTGAAGACTAACCAGAGAGATTCCTAAAAGAAATCTTGCAGTCTAGGTGGAATTCAAAGTAGAGTGAAATAAAATTTAACCGCCAACCCAGCACCAACTATCAGAGCCTAATTCCAGGAATCATCAGGCCAGGACTGCAAACTTAAATTGGTAATTCCATTACAGTCATTTCAGGTGTGTCCAGTTAGTTCAGTTCAGTTCAGTCGCTCAGTCGTATCTGACTCTTTGCAACCCCATGAATCAAGCACGCCAGGCCTACCTGTCCATCACCAACTCACAGAGTTCACTCAAACTCATGTCCTTAGAGTCAGTGACGCCATCCATCCACCTCATTCTCTGTCATCCCGATCTCCTCCTGCCCCTAATCCTTCCCTGCATCAGAGTCTTTTCCAGTGAGTCAACTCGCCACATGAGGTGGCCAAAGTATTGGAGTTTCAGCTTTAGCATCAGTCCTTCCAATGAACAACCAGGATTTATCTCCTTTAGAATGGAATGGTTGGATCTCCTTGCAGTCCAAGGGTCTCTCAAGAGTCTTCTCCAGCACCACAGTTCAAAAGCATCAATTCTTCGGCACTCAGCTTTCTTCATAGTCCAACTCTCACATCCATACATGACAAAGGGAAAAACCATAGCCTTGACTAGACAGACCTTTGTTGGCAAAGTAATGTCTCTGCTTTTTAATGTGCTATCTAGGCTGGTCATAACTTTCCTTCCAAGGAGTAAGTGTCTTTTAACTTCATGGCTGCAATTAGCATCCACAGTGATTTTGGAGCCCAAAAAAATAAAGTCTGACACTGTTTCCCCATCTATTTCCCATGAAGTGATGGGACCAGATGCCATGATCTTTGTTTTCTGAATGTTGAGCTTCAAGCCAACCTTTTCACTCTCCTCTTTCACTTTCATCAAGAGGCTTTTTAGTTTCTCTTCACTTTCTGCCATAAGGGTAGTGTCATCTGCATATCTGAGGTTATTGATATTTCTCCCTGCAATCTTGATTCTAGCTTGTGTTTCTTCCAGCCCAGCATTCCTCATGATGTACTCTGCATATAAGTTAAATAAGCAGGGTGATAATATGCAGCCTTGACGTTCTCCTTTTCCTATTTGGAACCAGTCTGTTGTTCCATGTCCAGTTCTGACTGTTGCCACCTGACCTGCATACAGGTTTCTGAAAAGGCAGGTCAGGTGGTCTGGTATTCCCATCTCTTTCAGAATGTTCCCCAGTTTATTGTGATCCACACAGTCAAAGGCTTTGGTATAGTCAATGAAGCAGAATAGATGTTTTTCTGGACCTCTCTTGCTTTTTCCATGATCCGGCGGATGTTGGCAATTTGATCTCTGGTGCCTCTGCCTTTTCTAAAACCTGCTTAAACATCTGGAAGTTCACGGTTCACCTATTGCTGAAGCCTGGCTTGGAGAATTTTGAGCATGACTTTACTAGTGTGCATGACTTTACTAGTGTGAGATGAGTGCAATTATGTGGTAGTTTGAGCATTCTTTGGCATTGCCTTTCTTTGGGATTGGAATGAAGACTGACCTTTTCCAGTCCTGTGGCCACTGCTGAGTTTTCAAAATTTGCTGGCATATTGAATGCAGCACTTTCACAGCATCATCTTTCAGGATTTGAAATAGCAACCCTCCCCAAAATAGTCACAACTCTAGTTTCTTAGACTTTAACTAGCTTATAACATCTTATCTTATTTGAATGCAGAGTTCCCAAGAATAGGAAGGAGAGATAAGAAAGCCCTTCTCAGTGATCAGTGCAAAGAAATAGAGGAAAACAATGGAATGAAAAGACTAGAGATGTCTTCAAGAAAATCAGAGATACCAAGGGAACATTTCATGCAAAGATGGGCTCAATAAAGGACAGAAATTGTATGGACCTAACAGAAGCAGGAGATATTAAGAAGAAGTAGCAAGAATACACAGAAGACTGTACAAAAAAGATCTTCATGATGCAGATAATCACAATTGTTTGATCACTCACCTAGAGCCAGCATCCTAGAATGTGAAGTCAAGTGGGCCTTAGGAAGCATCACTATGAATAAACCTAGTGGAGGTGATGGAATTCCATTTGAGCAATTTCAAATCCTGAAAGATGATGCTGTGAAAGTGCTGCATTCAATATGCCAAAATTTGGAAAACTCAGCAGTGGCCACAGGACTGGAGTAGGTCAGTTTTCATCCCAATCCCTAAGAAAGGCAATACCAAAGAATGCTCAAACTACCACACAATTGCATTCATTTCACACACTAGTAAAGCAAAGCTCAAAATTCTCCAAGCCAGGCTTTAGCACTACTTGAACCGTGAACTTCCAGATGTTCAAGCAGGTTTTTGATAAGGCTGAGGCACCAGAGATCAAATTGCCAACATCCACTGGATCATTGAAAAAGCAAGAGAGTTCCAGAAAAACATCTATTTCTGCTTCATTGACTATGCCAAAGCCTTTGACTGTGTGGATCACAATAAACCGTGGAAAATTCTGAAAGAGATGGGAATACCAGACCACCTGACCTGCCTCTTGAAAAACCTGTATGCAGGTCAGGAAGCAACAGTTAGAACTGGACATGGAACAACAGAATGGTTCCAAATAGGAAAAGGAGTACATCACAGCTGTATACTGTTACCCTGATTATTTAGTTTAAGTGCAGAGTATATCAAAGAAATGCTGGGCTGGACGAAGCACAAGCTGGAATTAAGATTGCCCGGAGAAATATCAATAACCTCAGATATGCAGATGACACCACCCTTATGGCAGAAAGTGAAGAGGAACTAAAAAGCCTCTTGATGAAAGTGAAAGAGGAGAGTGAAAAGGTTGGCTTGAAGCTCAACATTCAGAAAACAAAGATCATGACATCCGGTCCTATCACTTCATGGCAAATAGATGGGGAAGCAGTGGAAATAGTGGCAGACTTTATTTTGGGGGGCTCTAAAATCACTGCAGATGGTGACTGCAGCCATGAAATTAAAAGACGCTTACTCCTTGGAAGAAAAGTTATGAACAACCTAGTGAGTGAGTGAGTGAGTGAACAACCTAGACAGCATATTAAAAAGCAGAGATGTTACTTTGCCAACAAAGGTCCGTCTAGTCAAGGCTATGGTTTTTCCAGTGGTCATGTATGGATGTGAGAGTTGGACTATAAAGAAAGCTGAGGCCAAAAAGCTGATGTTTTTGAACTGTGGTGCTGGAGAAGACTCTTGAGAGACCCTTGGACTGCAAGGAGATCCAACCAGTCCATCCTAAAGGAGATCAGTCCTGGGTATTCACTGGAAGGAGTGATGTTGAAGCTGAAACTCCAGTACTTTGGCCACCTAATGCGAAAACCTGACTCATTGGAAAAGACCCTGATATGGGGAAAGATTGAGGGCAGGAAGAGAAGGGGATTACAGATGATGAGATGGTTGGATGACATCACCGACTCAATGGACATTAGTTTGAGTAAACTCCGGGAGTCGGTGATGGACAGGGAGGCCTGGCATGCTGCAGTCCATGGAGTTTGAAAGAGTCAGGCATGACTGAGCGACTGAACTGAACTGACTGAACGTCTTAGTTTTCACATCTAACTATATTTTAATTAAATATGGAAATATTACACAATAGTATAACTATTCGTATTATTGTCTAAATAAATTTAGTAACAGTATGCTCATGGCATCATGATTTCAGTTTATATTACTTCCATTTTTACTTTCATTAGGTTTGTATAATTTTCCTGTCTTTAATAAGAGTTAAAAGAATATATCTAATTTTTACATAGAATAATATAAGACTAAGGTCATTATTTATATCTCAGGTATTTTTTTATTATTTTGTTTTCAAAAACAATTTATCATTCATACTCATGCATAACAATGTATACAATGTTCATGTAAAATATAAAGAATAATATTGAACTAAATAATCATATAATTAAACACCTGTGTAGGAATTATAACACTAAGAGTTCATTGAAAGCACATTGTTCATAATAATATTGCATTTCCCTCCTACATCACCCAGAGACAACTACAATTCTGAATTTAGTGTTCACCATTCACCTTAGTAAATATATATTTTAGCCTCCTATGCATGCATGCATCCATATGGCTTATTTTTGCAGAGTTTTAAACTTTATATAAATGAAATAATTATAAATGAAGTAGGTTGATTTACTAAATCTTATCTTTGTATGCAATTTGTTTATAATTTTTGCATCTATTATCATGATTGATACTAGCCTATAACTTTTCTTTCTTACAAGTTTTTCATTTGATTTTGGTTTCAATGGTATTCCAGCCACACATATTTTTATGTTGATTTTTTTTTTTTTTTTACAAAATACCTTCTGTTTTACTGTCTTTGGAATAGTTTATGCTTCAAATTAACTATCTTTGGTATTGCTTTAATAATATTTTATTGAGTCACCCTTAAAACCGTATGCATTCAGTGATTATGTGATCATCTTAAGTACTGTTGCAATACTTTAATAGTTATAAGATCATCAACATTTTCCATTTCTTCTTGTCTCAGTAGGCTGAATCTTGCTAGAACTATGAAAAAGTAGCTACATTTTCAAATTTCTAATTGAATGGCATCAATGTTATTACTTTTTTCTTACTATTATCTTAATTTATACTGTATTTATGCCCGCTTTCTTAGCTTTCTTTATTTAGACCTTCCTTTTTATTTCAATGAGTCTTTCTGGATACCTATCAGAAAACAGTTTTATTAGTCTACAAATATTACATTTCTTGACATTTTTGATAATGCTACTTGTTTTATTTCTTGCAAGGATTCTATTTTATTCTTTTCTGATCATTAGTTTTTACATCCTTTATTTACTTGTGATTTTTCTTTTGTTTCTTTCCTATTATCTGAATTATTTTGTTTTACTCATTCATGTTTATCTTTATTCTTTTGTGGTATAAGCATCTTATACTCATTTCCACTGTATCACTATACCACCTCAGTGCATGTACATTTAGCTATATCCACTAAATATTAACACATGAATTAATTTTTATTCATTTTAAGTATTGTCTAATCTCATTGTAGACATTAGGCATTTTAGCTCTTATTTTTAGATTATTTTTATTATTCCTGAAATGTAAGATACATTATTTAACTAGGCTTCAAACTTAGTTTTTTTTGCCCATCGGACAGGAAGAAGAAAGGATACACAATCTTAGTAGAGAGTAAGTATTTCTGGAGAAACAGTGTTAGTTCACAATCAGATACAGTGACTGCAAGATTCAGAATCATTGACATGTGGAAATGTAAAGCAGACAGATGAAGCTCAGAGAGAGGTCCAGGTCAGAGATATAAATTTGAGAATTGCTGGCACACAGATTGACTGGAAACTCATGAGAATAAACATGATCATTCTGAGAGAAGGTGAATAATTAGCATATAAGAGGACTCAGGACCAAGGGTTAAAACTTCAGCATTTGGAAGTCAGAAGTTTAAGTGATGAAAAGTAGAGGCAGTTTAGTTGATATAGCGAAACAGTTCAGTTGATGAAGTGAAGCAGTTTATTTGTTAAAGAGAGTAAAGAGGTAATTTGGCAACTAAGGGAGATATTTGGTCAAAATTTTTGTTTTGCTTTGTTTCTTAAGAATGCCAGAGAAAGTTTGAAGGCTAATTTAAAAAAAGAAAAGAAAATCTTGGAGAAGTAGAGTGATTGAAGGCATAGAAGAGAGGAGAGGAAAACGGGAAAAGTAAAAATGCAATGCAGCCTAAAATAAAGACTGACAGCAACAGATGTTGTCAAGGAAGTGAAAGAACCAGAAGATTATTTATTGTTGGTGAGACTCTCAAACTCACAATGATTTGCTAAAAAAAAAAAAAAAAAAAAAACAACCTGTCAGTTTCTTATAATAACCATATACTTTATGAGCCAGCAATTTCCTCATAGATACTGATCCAAAAGAAATAAAAAGATATGTTCATACATGTGTGTCCATAGCTGCTTTATTTTCCAATACTTCCTGAATATTGAGTTAGAAATAACTCAAGTCCTGGTGATCATTGGAAGGACTGATGCTAAAGCTGAAAATCCAATACTTTGGCCACCTCATGCGAAGAGTTGACTCACTGGAAAAGACTCTGATGCTGGGAAGGATTGGGGGAGGGAGGAGACGGGGACAACAGAGAATGAGATGGCTGGATGGCATCACCATCAATGGAGGTAAGTTTGAGTGAACTCCGGGAGTTGGTGATGGACAGGGAGGCCTGGCGTACTGTGATTCATGGGGTCTCGGAGAGTCGGACACGACTGAGCGACTGGACTGAACTGAACTGAATAATAGCAAAAGAGATATGAAAATTGAAGTATATTTAGAATATGTAATATTACTCAGCCACAAAAGTAAATAATCTTCTGATACATGTAACAGCATGGATGAATCGCAAAAAAAAAAAAAAAAAAGTGCAGAGTTAAAGAATCCAGACACGAAGTACTATGTCCTACATGATTTCATTTTATATGGAGTTCTAAAACATGCAAAACTAATTTTTGTTGGAAAAAATGGACCAGCAGTTTCCTTTATTGTGGGTGGAGGTAAGGTATTGATTGGGAAGGAGATGTGGGAATTTTTCTGGGGTGAAAGTAATGCTCTATATCTTCATAGGGGCTTGGGGTATACAAATGCATGCATTTATTGAAACTCAACAAATACATATTCCATTGTATATAAAATCTATTTCTAGGGGAAAAAAAACATTAAAGCCAAGTTAATAATAGGTATGTTGAATTATTTAGGAGAAATATAATGTCTGAAATTTACTCAAAAATACATTTTAAAAATTACAGAAATTACAAGATGGATGAATGTTGGATGGTTAGCTGTATGATTAAAGTGAATACAAAGGAGGAGCACGGGAAGATGGAGGAGGAATAGGACAGGGCGGCCACTTTCTCCCCCACAAAATCAACAAAAGAACATTTGAACGCTGAGTAAATCCCACTAAAAAACTTCTGAATACCGGCAGAGGACATCAGGCACTCAGAAAAGCAGCCCATAGTCGACGAAAGGAGGTAGGTAATAGATAAAAAGAGAGACAAAAGAGGGAGGGATGCAGCTCCGTCCCAGGATGGGAAGCTTTAAAAAAAAGAGAGAGAGAGAGAGAGAAGTTGCCAAACACCTGGAAACACTGGCGAGTGGAACCTCAGAGGGCCGCATAACTGGGAGACAAAAGACATAAATAATTAAAACTCACAGACTAAGTGCCCAGAGGAAACTCTCAGTGGAGAAGCGGCGCAGACGCCCGCGCCCCTCACTAGCAGGCAGGGGCTGGGCAGGGAGGCGCCAGCGGCGGCGCTTAGAGGGAGAACTGGCGCCTGCGCTTAGAGGGAGAACGGCTGTGTGCTTAGAGGGAGAACCGGGCTTGAACGCCCCAAGGCAAACTGAGGGCTCGAACTTAAGATACCAGAGCAGAGGTTGCAGCTGAAGGGCGAGAGGGCTGGAAAAAGCCTGGGAAAAGCCCCAAGCCAGCCCCGCCCACAGAACCGGGTGCTGAGCAGAGCGAGCCGGCAGCGGGCGGCCCAGCCCCCAGCCCCCACTGACGCCGGCGGAGAGGGGAGCCAGCGCTGGGGCGGGGGCAGCCACGGCCCCAGAGAGGCTTCCCGTGCCAAGCTGCAGGCAGGCTTCCTTGCTGGCCAGGACTTCTTGGGTTCGGGCCGGACGATATCCACCTGAGAAAGTGCCCCGTTTGTACTCCCAGAAAACCAAGCGACAGGGACTGGGAAGGCGATAAGTCGCAGAGACCGCACTCGCCAAACGCCTGGTCACCTGAGCTGCTAGGACCGGGGAAGGCACAAAACGCAGGCCCAGCCAAGTCTGCGCCTTTGTTGAGTACCCGAGGACCTGAACCTGAGCCGCTCAGACCTGGGAAGTGCATGCAACCCAGCGCCAGCCGCAGACAGCTCGCAGCAGAGCAAACTAAAGCCTAAGCAGCATAAACAGGGAAAACACACACACCTCGAGCGGGAGCATTCCCAGTGTAGCCGAGACACCGCGAGCACTCCCCACAGATGCTAGGGATATTTGTTAGCTGTTCCTCCCTCCCCGTAGCAGGACTGAACAGGAGAGCCGGGGGAAAAAAAAAAGTGTCCACCACCGCATCCTGGTGTCAGGACGGGAATTAGACACTGAGGAGACCAGAAAATAGAAGAGCTTTTTCAACAGAAGGAACTGCCTTGGAAGTAACAGAGGGAGAAGCCTTGAGCCTTCTGCAAGAATAAGACTGAAAACCAGAGGCAGAGGCTTAAGGCCAAATCCTGAGAACACCAGAGATCTCCTGTTCCAGAGAACATTAATTGATAGGTACTCATCAAATGCCTCCATACATACACTGAAACCAGGCACCACCCAAGGGTCAACAAGTTTCAGTGAAAGACATACTACGCAAGCTATCCAGCAACACAGGAGAATAGCACTGAGCTTCAATATACAGACTGCCCAAAGCCACCACAAACCCACTGACATCTCAAACTCATTACTGGACACTTCATTGCACTCCAGAGAGAAGAAATCCAGCTCTACCCACCAGAACATCGACTCAAGCTTCCCTAAACAGGGAACCTTGACAAGTCACCCATCCAACGCCACACACAATGAGGTAACTACATAATAAAGAGAACTCCACAAACTGTCAGAAGACAGAAAAGCCACCCCGAACACAGCAATATAAGCAAGATGAAGAGGCAGAGAAATACCCAACAAGTAAAGGAACAGGATAAATGCCCACCAACACAAACAAAAGAGGAAGATATAGGGAACCTACCCGATAAAGAATTTCGAATTTTAATGGTGAAAATGATTCAAAATCTGGAAAGCAAAATGGAGTTACAGATAAAAAAACTGGAGAAAAGGATTGAGAAGATGGAAGAAATGTTCAATGAGGAATTAGAGGAAATAAAAAAGAGTCAATATATAACGAATAATACGATAGATGAGATCAGAAACACTCTCGAGGGCACAAACAGTAGAATAACAGAGGCAGAAGACCAGATAAGCGAGCTAGAAGATAGAATTGTAGAAATAAATGAAACAGAGACGGAAAAAGAAAAAAGAATTTTAAAAAATGAGGACAATATTAGAGACATATGGGACAATATTAAACGCACCAACATTTGAATCATAGGAGCCCCAGAAGAAGAAGACAAAAAGAAAGACCATGAGAGAATACTTGAGGAGATAATAGTTGAAAACTTCCCTAAAATGGGGAAGGAAATAATCACCCAAGTCCAAGAAACACAGAGAGTCCCTAACAGGATAAACCCAAGGCAAAATACGCCAAGGCACATATTAATCAAATTAACAAAGATCAAACACAAAGAACAAATATTAAAAGCAGCAAGGGAAAAACAACAAATAACACACAAGGGGATCCCCATAAGGATAACAGCTGATCTTTCAGCAGAAACTCTAAAGGCCAGGAGGGAATGGCAAGACATACTTGAAGTGATGAAAGAAAGTAACCTACAGCCCAGATTACTGTACCCAGCAAGGATCTCATTCAAATATGAAGGAGAAATCAAAAGCTTTACAGACAAGCAAAAGCTGAGAGAATTCAGCATCACCAAACCAGCTCTCCAACAAATACTAAAGGATCTTCTCTAGACTGGAAACACAGAAAGGGTATATAAACTTGAACCCAAAACAATAAAGAAAATGGCAACGGGATCATACTTATCAATAATCACCTTAAATGTAATTGGGTTGAATGCCCCGACCAAAAGACAAAGGCTGGCTGAATGGATACAAAAACAAGATCCCTATATATGTTGTCTACAAGAGACCCACCTCAAAATGAGGGACACATACAGACTGAAAGTGAAGGGCTGGAAAAAGATATTCCACGCAAATAGAGACCTAAAAAAAGCAGGAGTAGCAATACTCATATCGGATAGAATAGATTTTAAAACAAAGGCTGTGAAAAGAGACAAAGAAGGAAACTACATAATGATCAAAGGATCAATCCAAGAAGAAGTTATAAAAATTATAAATATTTATGCACCCAACATAGGAGCACCGCAATATGTAAGACAATTACTAACAATTATGAAAGGGGAAATTAACAATAACACAATAATAGTGGGAGACTTTAATACCCCACTTACATCTATGGATAGATCAACTAAACAGAAAATTAACAAGGAAACACAAACTTTAAATGGTACAATAGACCAGTTAGACCTAATAGATATCTATAGGACATCCGTAAACGTTAATTACCTTCCATTAAGTTGAATCTACTTGACCACCTGTATACTTTTTCCCAGTGATGCTGTTACTTTTCAAGCTATACGGTCATCACATTTTGAAATTGCATCCAAGTTAAATTATAAGATGTCTCTTAAAATCACTCAATACTTTTTTTTAAATGTTTGGTTTTGTTGAGGGTGTTTTTGTTTTGAGCTGTAGGGCAACCTTATTTACCAGCCTTGGCTCTGAATGATTTTCAAAGATCACTTTCAGTCTGAGAAAATGAAATTTTGCCAGCATTGAGAAGGTTGAGAACATTTTTAAAAATAACATAAAAGCCTCAAAAATGTTTTGAAAAATGGCTGATCGTTGGAGTAAGAAAATGACTTTTTTACCAAGATGACTGTAATGGTGGTATATATCAATCATTATGGTATTTCTTTTAAAATATTTGGACATATTACATTTTCATTACAGCTGGTAAGCATTTTTAGGTATATTTTCATCTTCTGAAGTTATTCATTGAATTAGGTGAGCAGTGCTGGACTAAGTCAGAACAACCATTTGAGAAGGGTAAAGCCGTGCCATGTATTTTCAGTCACTAAGTCAGGTTTCCTTTTTTTCAATCCTTTATCATCTCCATAGCCTTAATTTACTTTGCAAAAACAAGCAGATTATAGAAATTTCAGACATGTCAACTTTGATCTGACAACTCAGTTGCCACAATTTTTAAAGTAATTTTCCTATTTTCAAATTTTTCCTCTCAGCAAAATGTGATACACATTGTTGCCAGTCTGGCTCCTTGGAAACACGGGAATGCTATTATAACGCCATTGTAGTCATTTCAGTTGATACTATGTAGACAAGTCAGAATTGGTCCTTACTTTGTTGAGTCAGATAAACATTTGTCAGATAGCATATTGATTGTAGCCTTTTCTTGACACCACTGCCTGCTCTCCAAGTAGCAAAAGCAATAGGAAACTGTCACCTGGTTTACATTTGCCTAGTATCTGATTTAATGGAGAAGGCAATGGCAAGCCACTCCAGTACTCTTGCCTAGAAAATCCCATGGATGGAGGAGCCTGGTAGGCTGCAGTCCGTGGGGTCGCTAAGGGTCGGACATGACTGAGTGACTTCACTTTCACTTTTCACTTTCACACATTGGAGAAGGAAGTGGCAACCCACTCGTGTTCTTGCCTGGAGAATCCCAGGGACGGGGGACCCTGGTGGGCTTCTGTCTATGGGGTCACACAGAGTCGGACACGACTGAAGTGACGCAGCAGCAGCAGCAGCAGCAGCAGCAGGACATTTCACCCCAAAACAATGAATTTCACCTTTTTCTCAAGCGCACACGGAACCTTTTCCAGGATAGATCACATCGTGGGCCATAAATCTAGCCTTGGTAAATTCAAAAAAATTGAAATCATTCCAAGCATCTTTTCTGACCACAATGCAGTAAGATTAGATCTCAATTACGGGAGAAAAACTATTAAAAATGCCAACATATGGAGGCTGAACAACACACTGCTGAATAATGAACAAATCATAGAAGAAATCAAAAGAGAAATTAAAATATGCATAGAAATGAATGAAAATGAAAACACAACAACCCAAAACCTCCGGGACACTGTAAAAGCAGTGCTAAGGGGGAAGTTCATAGCAATACAGGCACACCTCAAGAAACAAGAAAAAAGTCAACTAAATAACCTAACTCTACATCTAAAGAAACTAGAAAAGGAAGAAATGAAGAACCCCAGGGTTAGCAGAAGGAAAGAAATCATAAAAATTAGGGCAGAGATAAATGCAAAAGAAACAAAAGAGACCATAGCAAAAATCAACAAAGCCAAAAGCTGGTTCTTTGAGAAGGTAAATAAAATTGACAAACCACTATCCAGACTCATCAAGAAAGAAAGGGAGAAGACGAAATCAATAAAATTAGAAATGAAAATGGAGAGATCACAACTGACAACACAGAAATACAAAGGATTATTAGAGAATACTATCAGCAATTATATGGCAATAAAATGAATAACTTGGAAAAAATGGACAAATTCCTAGAAAAGTACACCTTGCCAAAACTGAACCAGGAAGAAATAGCAAATCTGAACAGACCCATCACAAGCACGGAAATAGAGGAAGTAATCGGAAAGCTTCCAGCAAACAAAAGCCCAGGTCCAGACGGCTTCACAGCTGAATTCTACCAAAAATTTAGTAAAGAGCTAACACCTATTCTACTCAAACTCTTTCAGAATATTGCTGAGGAAGGAAAACTTCCAAACTCATTCTATGAGGCCACCATCACCCTAATCCCAAAACCTGGTAAAGATCCCACAAAAAAAGAAAACTACAGGCCAATATCACTGATGAACATAGATGCAAAAATCCTTAACAAAATTCTAGCAATCAGAATCTGGAAGTTTTGGCTACAGCAATCAGAGCAGAAAAAGACATAAAAGGAATACAAATTGGAAAAGAAGTAAAACTTTCACTGTTCGCTGATGACATGATCCTCTACACAGAAAACCCTAAAGACTCTACCAGAAAACTACTAGAGCTAATCAATGAATACAGTAAAGTTGCAGGATATAAAATCAACACACAGAAATCCCTTGCATTCCTATACACTAATAATGAGAAAATAGAAAGAGAAATTAAGGAAACTATTCCATTCACTGTTGCAACGAAAAGAATTAAATACTTAGGAATATATCTACCTAAGGAAACAAAAGACTTGTACATAGAAAACTATAAAACACTAGTGAAAGTAATCAAAGAGGACACTAATAGATGGAGAAATATACCGTGTTCGTGGATTGGAAGAATAAATATTGTGAAAATGAGTATACTACCCAAAGTAATTTATACATTCAATGCAATCCATATCAAGCTACCAACGATATTTTTCACAGAACTAGAAGAAATAATCTCACAATTTGTATGGAAATACAAAAAATCTCGAATAGCCAAAGCAATCTTGAAGAAGAAAAATGGAACTGGAGGAATTAACCTGCCAGACTTCAGGCTCCACTACAAAGCCACAGTCATCAAGACAGTATGGTACTGGCATAAAGACAGAAATATAGATCAATGGAACAAAATAGAAAGCCCAGAGATAAACCCACGCACCTATGGACACCTTATCTTCGACAAAGGAGGCAAGACTATAAAATGGACAAAAGACAGTCTCTTTAACAAGTGGTGCTGGGAAAACTGGTCAGCCACTTGTAAAAGAATGAAACTAGAACACTTCCTAACACCATACACCAAAATAAACTCAAAATGGATTAGAGAGCTAAATGTAAGACCAGATTCTATAAAACTCCTAGAGGAGAACATAGGCAAAACACTCTCCAACATAAATCACAGCAGGATCCTCCAAGACCCACCTCCCAGAATATTGGAAATAAAAGAAAAAATAAACAAATGGGACCTAATTAAAATCAGAAGCTTTTGCACAGCAAAGAAAACTCTAAGCAAGGTGAAAAGATAGCCTGCAGAATGGGAGAAAATAATAGCAAATGAAGCAACTGATAAAGGATTAATCTCCAAAATATATAAGCAGCTCCTGAAGCTCAATTCCAGAAAACTAAGTGACCCAATCAAAAAATGGGCCAAAGAACTAAACAGACATTTCTCCAAAGAAGACATACAGATGGTTAACAAACACATGAAAAAATGCTCAACATCCCTCAAAATCAGAGAAATGCAAATCAAAACCACAATGAGATACCATTTCACACCAGTCAGAATGGCTGCTATCCAAAAGTCTACATGCAATAAATGCTGGAGAGGGTGTGGAGAAAAGGGAACCCTCTTACACTGTTGGTGGGAATGCAAACTAGTACAGCCACTATGGAGAACAGTGTGGAGATTCCTCAAAAAACTGGAAATAGAACTGCCATATGATCCAGCAATCACACTCCTGGGCATACACACTGAGGAAACCAGAATTGAAAGAGACACATGTACTCCAAGCAGCACTGTTTATAATAGCCAGGACATGGAAGCAACCTAGATGTCCATCTGCAGACGAATGGATAAGAAAACTTTGGTACATATACACAATGGAGTATTTTTCAGCCATCAAAAAGAATGCATTTGAATCAGTTTTAATGAGGTGGATGAAATTGGAGCCAATTATACAGAGTGAAGTAAGCCAGAAAGAAAAACATCAATATAGTATACTAACGCATATATATGGAATTTAGAAAGACGGTAACCTGAAACCTGTATACAAGACTGCAAAAGAGACATAGGCATATAGAACAGTCTTTGGGACTCTGTGGGAGAGGGTGAAGGTGGGATGATTGGGGAGAACGACATTGTAGCATGTATATTATCATAAGTGACCAGTCCAGTTTCGACGCATGATACAGGATGCTTGGGGCTGGTGCACGGGGATGACATGGAGGGAGGATATGGGGAAGAGGGAGGTGGGAGGGGGGTTCAAGAAAGAGAACACATGTACACCCGGGGCGGATTCATGTCAATGTATGGCAAAACCAACCAATATATTAATGTAAGGTAATTTGCCTCCAATAAAATAAATTTAAAAAAAAAAATGAATACAAAGCAATATCAATGGTAGAATCCAGGTAGTGGCTCCATGGATGTTTACTTTCTATATGCCCAACAAGTTTTGTTAATATAGCAAGATATTAGAAAAATAAGCAGTAGGGAGAAGGTTTCTGGAGCTTAAATGACTGAATTTCCTTGTGATCTGAGGAATACCATATCAATGCAAGAATTCAGAGGTGGGGAAAGCAGAAGGATAAATGCTGATTCTGGAATAAACCAACTCCAAAAGAAAAAGAGTAAGCATAATTAATCAAAAAAATAAGCATAATGAAGTCATTTCAGTATGATAAAATTAATCAGGAATCTCAATATGTAGAATCGTAAAAAAGAAGTCTGGATTTTTTTGAGGCCCAACTGGTCACTAGTTTATAAGACTATTAAGTATACAGCCAACACGTTTTTGCTTTTTATATATATATACATTTATCAAAGTGACCACTCATAGCCATTTTCATTAATTAAGTGTTCCTCTTCTTCCTATAGCATATCCTTGAATCATGCAAAAGGTCAAAAATCATAGATTTTTAACTGCATAAAGCATCTCCTTTTCCATGTCTGCAGATTCATTTAAAATCTATTCTTCACTAGTCTACTTTAGAATCCTTCTTTTGCTCTCTCAATGCTTTGGGGTCAAAGGTAATTTCATTTATTTTTTTTTTTTTTTGACTCTCTGACAGCTAATGGAAGCTGGCAGAAGACGAAAGGTATTTAAAGTGTGACAGAAGAGTTCAGTCCAACATAAAGAAGCCATTCTCTCCTCTAATACACTCTTGATTGCTCTGAACTGTGCTCGTTTAAACAAGTCCTATCTCTCTATTGTATTTCATCTAGGATTTAAATTTTGCTCTGAGGAGCACGCCCTCATTCATTTGTTTGCATGTTTATATTTTCTGTGGCAAGAAGAATAAAGGAAAAGGGAAAGGTGAGGGTCATCTCTAATGGAGAAATGTTGGAGTGGACTGACCTGAAAGGTGTCATCACACACAGAAGAGGAAATGTGGGCAGGCTTTGTGGAAAAGGAATATATCACCG
Source organism: Moschus berezovskii (assembly GCF_049115385.1). Taxonomy (NCBI): domain Eukaryota; kingdom Metazoa; phylum Chordata; class Mammalia; order Artiodactyla; family Moschidae; genus Moschus; species Moschus berezovskii. Next base: position 98,043,537 of record NC_142461.1, read on the forward strand.
AAGTTCTGCCAAGTTGGTCCCTACAGTCAGCATGCCATGTAGAGACTGGACCCTAAAATTAACAGCAAACAGTTCTTTTCGATTTCTTTTTTTAATGACAGGAAGTGTCAGTAAAATTCTACCACCCAGGTTGAGGGTCAAAGTAAAAGCAAAATGAATTAAAAAGTAGCATGTACATTCAAAATTTAAATTTCTTGCCAGTTCAGCAATGTTAGATGTCATGGGTAACGCAGGGGATACTTATTTAAATTTTTCATATACTCACAAAATGAATCAAGATTAAAATGAGAGGTGAACATATTAGTGTAAAAAGAGCAAAATCTCAATCCTTCTTCCTGGTGAAAGATTAGTCATTTAGGTCCTTCCCATGTCAAAAGCAAAACAGCAACTGCTCTCTGCTTACTTTAGAAACAAGCTTGTTTAAAATAGTCCTCCAGACATTTCTACTCTGTTGGATAACTAGCATACATTGTTTAAGAAACAACCTCTGTCCCTAATCCTGATTAAAATATAAGGAACTTTATAATAATAGCAAGTGCATTTTATCTAAGAGGCTGATCACACATGAGTAGATGTACAAACTTTGATTTAAGAAGCTTGACACAAAGAGACATTTTAAAATGTGTTTAGATTTTTCAGTGTACTTCTTATTGGTGGATTTTATTTTTGGTGTTGTTAGTACAATGCACAAAGTAGGTTAGCATGTGCTTTAATTATCCAAACATAAAAGGAAACTTGAGAAAACATCTTTATTTCAAACTCTGACTTTGTCCCCCACACTCCAGTTGTTACTGGTATTAGACACAGTGACATATAGACAGAGAAGGGACATGACATAGATAAAGCAAACAAAAATTGAACAAAACACAGGAAGACGACATTTATAATGCCACTGACAAAGGCAGTCACTTCACTTTAAATAATGTGGCAGGCTGCAAAACTATAGTAATTACTAGAATTTCATTTTCATTAACTAATAAACCAAGGAAAACAATTTAAGTATCTGAATGTCATTTTTCAAATGAAAATAAACTGTAAACATTTGAACAACATCACAGCAGGGATAATATACCTAAGGAAATCTATTGAAAAATGCTAGCGGATTCATCCTCTTCTATCACATTAAAACTGCAATTGACTGTAAACCTCCTACCACTCTCCACTGAGACTTTAATTGTAAAGATTCCTGTTACATATCATATTAGAATTTAGTTAAAATTGTAGAACACATTATTTCCAATCAGACAGCCAACCATCACTCACAAAGATTTTTAAAAAGGTGATTAATAATTCATCTCAGATAAGGAAAAGATCTATATTTATACCATCTTCTCAGCCACCATAAACTACCTGACAATTGTTCAGTAATGATGCCCAGTAAATTCTTTAAAATGGTAATTTGTCATTCTGTCACTTCATTTGTGACCTAAAATTCCTCACTTGAGGCATCATCAAATAAATTAATCACTTTCCAGGATCCATTTCTCTGTTCTGCACGTTATTATGCCCGGGCTCTCTTGTGTTTCTCTTCATTTACATATATTTAATGGCTGAGCCGTGGTTCACGATGGCACATAACGCACACATCTCATTACAGGTGAAATATTCTAACTGCCACTATCACTGGGAAAGAAAATAACTCTCCCAATTTAATTTTCCTGATGTAACAAAACCATGATTCTTCACTATGAAATGTTGATGCCATCCATCAGTCACAATCAATAAAATCATCATAGAAGTACGCCTTCTTCAGCATCTTTCCTTCATACCGGTATTATTTGAGGAAGGTAATTAAACTCATAATATGTAATGAATGTAAATGAAGTAAAAATCCTCATGCTAGCTCTCTAACTATGCTTATTTTACAGCTTTGATTGAAAATACTTTCCCCACAACTTACAAGTATGTAAGACCTAAATAGAAAGATATTCATTGCAAAGACAATATATATCAACAGATACAACTAATTTTAAAAATAGCACTCTTAATACAAAAGTACCAGGTGTTAATATTTACAGATTTTTCATTTGACTGATAGAATCTCTTTGCTCTTACCTATTTCTGGGGTTTCTTCAAATTCATCTAGTAGTTTCAATGTATAGATTATCATGTGACAAATTAAGTGATTTTTTTTTTTAGTAAACTGGACTACTTGATTCTTCCCATTTAAGGGCTGTAGGTACTGTCTGTTTTGAAGTAAGAAATTTTCTTGTTGAACTTGGAAATTTTGTCCATTTTTGCCTGAGGAAACCTAGAAAAATATAGATCAAAGAAGTAGTATGTTTTACAGACAAGGGTTTGGGAATTGGCACGTTGAAACTATTTCCACCAACTGTAAATATTTATCTTAAAACGCTATTGTATTACTTTTGTAAAGGTCAATAAATAAATAAATAGTGTGTGTGAGCTCAGTTGTGTCTGACTGTTTGCATCCCCATGAACCACAGCCCACCAGGCTCCTCTGCCCGTGGGATTCTCTAGACAGAAATACTGGAGTGGGTTGCCATTTCCTCCTCCACGGGCTCTTCCCCATCCAGGGATCAAACCCACGTCTCTGGCATCTCCTGAGTTGCAGGCAGATTCTTTAAAGGTCAATGGGGAGTGTTTTAAAGTAAACTAGTGTCACGCAAACATCACCCATGTCTCTAAGTATGTTACAACTTAATTTGACATTCATTAACTGCTTCTTGCCACATACTTAGGAACATTGGCTTCAGGAAAATGATGCTTTACAAAATTCCATTTAAAATGAGGATTCCTTTCATAATTAATTCATCATCAAAAAGTGCAACTTCTTTATCTTGGAAGTAGGTCCCCATTTGCCTGTTTAAAATAATGCTTGAGATAGTGTCTAAAATAAGAAGTGAAATATTAACTCTACATCTCTGAAACAAAGGGGAAAGTAGGTGAATATCACTGCTCCACAGATGAATGACCTAACTACACTATTGACAAACCATCTACACAGTACTACGTTTCTTCCTCATTAATTATCACATAGTTATTTTTAATGGGCACTTATTTAAGAAAAAAGACTGTGTGTGCAGTCTTGCACATGTTTTTATTAACACTTTAGCAGTCTGGTAACCTAAAACAAATCCTCCAGCACAAAACCTACATAGAATTAGCTAGAAAATAGCGGCCAACCACTTTCTGGAGCTTTCTGGGGACAGTGTGAGGTGGATCTGAATTTTGAGAGTGTCATAAGCTCAGACTAAAGCAAGAGCATGAGACTGGACCAGGACCTTAGTTGATGTTCTGATATGGGATATAGCAGATTGAATATGCCAAGAGACATCACAGTGACTTGAAATGACTTATTGTGGTGACGGTGAAAGGATATAGAACATGAACTCCCATCCTAATTAAACAAAACAAATACCACTCAGATATCATGGAAAATAAGATTGGGATACAGTGGTTTCACATAAAGCAGTTATTCTGTAAGGCTATTGGAAAATCTCATGAAATCTATAGCCAAATGACACTAAATATATGTATTAAAACAAAGACTTTAGGCAAAACAAATTACACTATTTTGAACAAATAGGAATAAAGAGATAGAGGAAAAAAACTTTTTTATTTTTGATGCATTCATGAATTCTGTGCATTTTAGTAGATTTGATGCACAGACTATTCAAAGAACTAAAGTATATTTTAAGGACAGATGCTAGTAGCCAGTAAAGCAAATGGCTATGAAAGTAATATTTGCATGATAAAGAGGAATGAAGATAGAGTCTTACAAATACAAACTTATACATTAAATACATTCAATGTACCATGGGAACTGATGATTGCCCACATTGTGGAAGAGAACACATAAATAAAATCAAACCTGTAAAGTTATCATTTCCTTATTATTTAAGCAATCATATATTTTTCTTAAGAAGAATCCACACCCCCAGCCATATTTACAATTTTACTAATAAAAACTGCCCAAACTAAGATTTCTGGATATTCCACTCATAGAAATCTGGCCACTAACCAGTGTACCTAAATAATAGTACTATGAAATATCACTGATGGTTGGATGGCATCACCAACTCAATGCACATGGTTTTGGGTGAACTCCGGTTTTGGGTGGACACAAGAATACAGCAGTGGGTTGCCATTTCCTTCTCTGGGGGATCTTCCTGACCCAGGGATTGAACCCACATCTCCTATATTGGCAGATGGATTCTTTACCACTTGAGATACCAGGGAAGTCCTGTTAACTTGGTAACTTTGTATAAATTGCATTTCCTCTTAATAGTCTCCTCCTCTTAATCTGTAGAACTAGAATTAAAAAGCAAACAAACGTGTAATTTACAGGATGGCTACCAAATCAATAAGCAAATGGATGAAAATAAGTTAGTAATGTTTTAAATATTACACTAACTATATTTCTTTTTCTTTTGTGTTACACTAATTTGCTAGAGCTATCATAACAAAATACTGCAGACTAGGTGACTTAAACAATAGAAATTTATCTCTCATGGTTCTGGAGGCTGGAAGTCCAAGATCAAGGTGTTAGCAAGTTTTGTTTCTCCTGAGGTCTCTCTCTTTGGCTTGCAGATGGTCACCTTCTGCTGTGTCCTCACATCGTCTTTCCTCTATACATGTGTATCCCTGGTGTATTCCTGATGATCTTATAAGGTCATAGGATTAGGGACCCAGGCTATGACCTCATTTAATATCAAGTACCTTTTTAAAAGTTCAGATGGCACTAGTGGTGAAGAACCTGTGGGTTCAACCCCTGGGTTGGGAAAATCCCGTGGAGAAGGGCATGGCAACTCACTCCAGTATTATTGCCTGGAGAATCCCATGGAGAGGAGCCTGGCAGGCTACAGTACATAGGGTCATATAGAGTCAGACACAACTGGAGCAACTTAGTACAGGCACACATACCTTTTTAAAAGCCTAGCTCCTATAGTTACATTGAGGGTTAAATCTTCAGCATATGAATTTTGAGGACATGCAGTTCAATCAGTAACGAGTCAAGTAAATTCATATATGTGCTATGTTTAGTCTGTCAGTTGTGTCCGACTTTTTGTGACCCCCATGGACTGTTGCCCACCAGGTTCCTCTGTCCATGGGATTCTCCAGGCAAGAATGCTGGAGTGGGTTGCCATTTCCTACTTTAGGGGATCTTCCCAACCCAGGGATCGAACCCAGGTCTCCTACCTTGTGGGCAGATTCTTTGCTGGCTTAGCCACCAGGGAGGCCCCATATAAATGTATATATGCTGTATATAAATTCATATATACAGCATCAAAAATTTTAAGGCACATTTCTTAGGATAAATGTGATAGAAACTATCGTGCACTCATACCAGGCTTTCTGTCTTCTCAGACATTTGGGAAAATTAAGCACCCCATCCTTTTACAGTTAAGTGGGAACTTGTGACTAGTTTTGGCCCACTGATTATATTACTATGTGAGCATTTTAACTCATGGTGTGATACTCTCCAGCACTCTGTTCCCCTGCCACAGTGATTGTGATATTGAGTTGACATGTGAGTGTTTTAAGATTGAGGCAGCCTGGATGGCTGAGTCTCCACATAAAGGAAAACTGCCCTTTGTGGTTACTCAGTACTGCAGCAGACTTTGCATGCATAAGAAATAAAGACTTGGTTTTGTCAAACCACTGTGGCAGGAACATCCTAAAGTGAGTCCTAATGAGTCACACGCTTGTATAATTCCTTTTCCTTGAGCACTGGTAGAATTTGTGACTTGCTTCTTACTAATTAGAATATGGCAAAGGTGATGGGACAATCAATCCCTTGAATAGGTTATTCTATGTGGCAAAACAATGGGACTATGTAATAATATAGAAGTCTTTGCCTCAATAGACCACAAGGGAGAGATTCTCTTTCAGGCCTGGAAGATGGAAGCTGATAGGAGGAAAGGACACTGAGGTAAGAAATTCTGCCATGTTAAGTCGCTGCAGTTGTGTCCAACTCTGTGTGACCCTATGGACTGTAGCCCGTCAGGTTCTCTGTCCACAGAATTCTCCAGGCAAGAATACTGGAGTAGTTTGCCATTCCCTTCTCCAGGGGATCTTCCCGACCCAGGGATTATACCGGTGTGTCTTATGTCTAACCTGCATTGGCAGGCAGGTTCTTTACTATTAGCGCCTAGTGGGAAGCCCAATAACCAGAGTTTCTGTAAGAAACTCTAAGAGGCCTCTAAGTCCTAAGAGTATTTCCTAGCTAATACCTAGCAGAAAAACTGAACACTCAGTATTGTCTTTGGAACTAAATTCTGCTAAGAACCATAAGAACTTGAGAGATTACCCCAACCTCTAGAAAGGAATGCAGCCTGATCAACATCTTGTTTACAGCTTTGTGATATCCTGAACAAAAGACTCTGGTAAACTATACTCGTACTTCTGATTCAATGAAACTGTGAGATAATAAAAGTACGTTGTTTTAAGCTATTGAGTTGGTAGTAAACTGTAAGCAGTGGAAGAAAACTGACCTAAACACTGAGACTTCAAGGTTGTTTGTCATCACAGCATAAATCTAGCCTATCCTGACTGATATTAGAGCAATTGGTAAAGTGGATAATAGGGCCTGATTGCTAAAACAACTAGGTAGATAATCATTAAACAATCATAACACAACACAAGTACCAAAGAACAGACTGACAACATTCAGAATCAAGGTGAAAGAGGAGAGTGAAAAAGTTGGCTTAAAGCTCAACATTCAGAAAACTAAGATCATGGCAACTGGTCCCATCACTTCATGGGAAATAGATGGGGAAACAGTGGAAACAGTGTGGGGCTCCAAAATCACTGCAGATGTTGATTGCAGCCATGAAATTACAAGACGCTTACTCTTTGGAAGGAAAGTTATAACCAACCTAGATAGCATAATAAAAAGCAGAGACACTACTTTGCCAAAAAGGTCCATCTAGTCAAGGCTATGGTTTTCCAGTGGTCATGTATGGATGTGAGAGTTGGACTGTGAAGAAAACTCAGTGCCAAAGAATTGATGCCTTTGAACTGTGGTGTTGGAGAAGACTCTTGAGAGTCCCTTGGACTGCAAGGAGATCCAACCAGTCCATTCTAAAGGAGATCAATCCTGGGTGTTCATTAGAAGGACTGATGCTAAAGCTGAAACTCCAATACTTTGGCCACCTCATGCGAAGGGTTGACTCACTGGAAAAGACTCTGATGCTGGGAGGGATTAGGGGCAGGAGGAGAAGGGGACGACCAAGGATGAGATGGCTGGATGGCATCACCGACTCTGTGGACATGAGTTTGAGTGAACTCCGGGAGTTGGTGATGGACAGGGAGGCCTGGTGTGCTGCGATTCATGGGGTCGCAAAGAGTCAGACACGACTGAGTGACTGAACTGTGACTGTAACTGTAATGCATTTCTCACTTACATTTTTGTCCTTTGAATGATGTGAAGAAAATATACTTCCTAAATTTCAATATGTCACAAATTTTAGAGAGTTATAAAAAACACAAAATTTTAGAAAAAGGATATCAAGATAAATATAAAGGATAAATTTAACAAATAGCCTACCAGATTCCTTTGTCCATGGGATTCTCCAGGCAAGACTATTGGAGTGGATTGTCATGCCCTCATCCAAGAGATCTCCCCAACCCAGAGGTCTAACCTGAGTCTCTTATGTTTCCAATTGGCAGGCAGGTTCTTTACCACTAGAGCTACCTGGGAAGCCAAACGAAATAAAAGGTAGGGCCTTTGTTAACAAGTCAAGCCTTGACTTTTACAGTAACTACAACTGCATGACTTTCATACCATGAGTTCAACTGATGCTTCTCCAATCTAACTTAAGGGGAACATAAATTGAAGCAAACATCTTTCATTCTGAGAATATGTGGCCACATTTAATCTGGTGTCATCTTCTTCTCCCTTTTCAGCATTGTTATAAGAAACATGTATTAGGAGTTGTGTTGGCTTCTGTACAAAATAAATAATAGACACAGTCCTTACACATGGGAAGTTTCACATCTAAGATATTCACATGTACTCATTAAAAAAAAGAAGAGAGAGAGTTAAATATGCAATAGTTAAATACAAAATTCTGAGACATACAAAGAACTAAATCCTCTAATGTTTAGAAAAAGTTTGGCTGATGAATCACAAACTGAAACCTTACAGCATGGCAAATTATAAAGAGTATTCTCTGATAAGAGTCTTTGTTGGTTTAGGAGTTTAAGCACTAAATAAAACATTAGAGAGCTGTAGCTCCTTAAAACTGGCAGAATCCCAATAGAAATGATAAAGTAAAATATCATTATACTGAAGAACAAAAGTTCTCCAGTTTTTAGAACTGTGGAACATTAGTAAAAACATTTAATAAATAACATGTCTCTTATACATATTACCACTGGATTTCATAGGAGAGCTTGCAAAATCTTTGTGTATAAGTTTAATAACTGGGCACATTTTCTGCTATCCAGGAGAATATAAGCAGAGAGATGATAGAAAGCATGGTACTGTCTCTTCTAGTCTTTGATTTAACCAAATAATTTTTTTTTTCTGAAAGATTTTTTAACACCTTATCCCAAAATGTTAAAGTGGCCTTTTTTTTCTCTCCTTTGACATTTGACTGCAACAGATGCATTGAATTCTGTACTAAGGATACTGTTAAATGAGCAAGCCAAAGGGAGAAGTTGTCCATGTGAGTTATGCTGTGGTAACTCACATGGGCGGGTGGTATGTGGACTTCAGCATTTTCAGTGGAATGGTGTCCAGTAAATATATGAGCCTTGTACCACCTCTGTATATTTCACAAAGTAAGATGGAATGGAACTGACAAGTGCAACTAACTACTCACTTTAAGTAGTTTTAGTTCTAGGGAAGCAAAACAAAACCATGAAAAATGTTTTCTGTGTTTTTCCTATTGCACAACATGGTGAGCTTTCTTTTTTTTTTTTAATTACTAATATTATCATTTGCTATTTTGGTTATTCAGGATATTCAGTTTCAATGAAAATAATTAATAGTAGATATGCATTTGCTTCCCAAGGCTGGGAATTGAAATTTTTTAATAGTCAGAGACATTACTTTGCTAACAAAGGTCCATCTAGTCAAAGCTATGGTTTTTCCAGTAATCATGTATGGATGTGAGAGTTGGACTATAAAGAAAGCTGAGTGCCGAAGAATTGATGCTTTTAAACTATGGTGTTGGAGAAGACTCTTTAGTCCCTTGGACCGTAAAGAGATTCAACCAGTCTATCCTAAAGGAAATCAGTCCTGAATATTCACTGGAAGGACTGATGCTGAAGCTGAAACTCCAATACTTTGGCCACCTAATGTGAAGAACTGACTCATTTGAAAAGACCATGATGCTAGGAAAGATTGAAGGCAGGAGGAAAAGGGGATGACAGAGGATGAGATGGTTGGGTGACATCACCGACTCCATGGACATGAGTTTGAGTAAACTCTGGGAGTTGGTGATGGACAGGGAGGCCTGGCGTGCTGCAGTCCATGGGGTTGCAAAGAGTCGGCCATGACTGAATGACTGAACTGAACTGAACTGAATAGTCATATTCTGCTTTTAATAGTTAAATAAAAGACGAAACATCCTTCAAAGGAACACAAATGGAATTAATATCCCAATTAGGTAATTACAATCCACCAGCCTAAAATATCTTCAGTCTTTCCCTTTTCAGTAGCAGATTATTGTACAATGTAGCTTTGTTATAGTTAAAGCCTACTTTCTTATGCTACACACAAGAGTGCTTTTCAAGTTTGAGTTAAAAATCATCCCTTCTGATGTATAGAATGGCTAGTTCTGACTTTGGGAATTTTCTGGCATGATACAACAAATGAACTGATTTTTCTGTGTTCTTGCTGTGTGTTTGCATTCTAAGTCTCTTTAGTCATGTCCAACTCATTGCAGCCCTATGGACTTTAGCCCACCAGGCTCCTCTCTCCATGGAATTCTCCAGGTAAGAATACTGGAGTCAGTTGTCATGCCCTCCTCCCGGGTATGTATCTTCCCAACCCAGGGATCAAACCCATGTCTCCTGCATTGCAGGTGGATTCATTACCACTGAGCCACTAAAAAAGCCCCCCAGTGTTCTTTTGCACCCACCTAATTTAAGGATTCAATAATATGAATATTTTATATGATAGCATATAACATACTAGATATTTTACTGAAAAGAGTTGGAGAATCAATGTTAAGAGCATGAATTTAGGAATCAGACTGCCTTGATTTAAGTTTTGGTGACATCATTTGTTAATTGCACGACTTCAGGAAAGTTACTTAAACTCTCAATATTTCAGTAGCAGCAACAGATGTGGTAGAGTTCTTATCTCCTTTCGCTAACTCCATTTGTTGTTACAGATTTCAAATCCAACTCTTTATCTAAAGGGCATTTCAAAAGTTCTATTCAGTTCTAATAAGTTAAGAGAATATGCTATGAGTATCTATGAAGGATGATGAAATTTTACATTGTCATTCATATTCTAAAATTGTCTTAAAATACAAAACGTGTTGGCATAGAATAAATTTCAGTTAGATGATATAGAATAACAGTATGAAGAAAACATGGGTTATAACACCAGTTTCTTAAATTAATAGAGCTTTATTATACTGAACACATGTTGTCCACTTTCTTTTACTCAATTAAAAATTCTGCATTTGTGCTTTCTGTGCTCGCGCTCATTGTGGTACCATCAGACGCTCACTCAACATGCAGAACGACGCCGGTGAGCTCGTGGCCCTGTATGTGCTGCGGAAATGCTCTGCCAGCAATGGTATCATCGGTGCAAAGGACCACTCGTCCATCCAGATGAACGTGGCCGAGGTTGACAAGGTGACAGGCAGGTTCAACGGCCAGTTTAAAACCTACGCTATCTGCGGGACCATTCGCAGGATGGGCGAGTCAGATGACTCCATTCTCCGGCTGGCCAAGGCCGATGGCATCGTCTCAAAGAACTTCTGACTGAAGAGGATCCCGGACATGGAATATTTGTTATAAATAGTGAAAACTTAAAAAAAAAAAAAATCTGCATTTGTGAAGCAAGAATAAGGCTGGTTGTAGGAATGGAAAATGGAAAAGTTAGGGCGCTTATTTCCATATGTTCCTCACAAATCCTTCGTTTTACCCAAAAATGCCCCATAGTTTTTAAATGGGAAAAGAGTGAAGAGTAACCTCCACACACACACTCACGAGTGCTATCTCACATGTGTGCACACGCCCTCCCTAGAGGCCCTCTCTAGAAAGAAAATGTCCTGGAACAAAATTTTCACCCCAATCCCAATCCAAATTTGAAATTATTAAAAAAAAATTAGCAATCACAATTTTCCTGTCTACTATAAAGATAATGTCAATACTTTGTTGTCCTTGCATATTTTAAAGTGTCAAACACATGCGCCTTGTTAAAAAAAAACACACATAAATCAAACAGTTGAGTGTGATATGAAGTAATGGGCTTAGTCCTCTATTCTACTCTTCTGAAGGAATCATTATTCACAGATTGGTCTATAGACTTGCAGGTATCTATGATTTGCTTTTTTCTCTTGACAACATATTATGACTATCCTTTCAAAACAGTTTTGATAGTTCCTTTTAATAAATATTTGAGTGTTTCTTACACTTTAAGAGAAAAAACAAAATATGGAGTGTACATTAGAGAGGGTGATCAAGAAAGCAGGAGGGAGTATATGAACAGAGGCCTGAATAATTTGCCAATATGCTGTTTCAGGGAATGGATTTATTATTAGCACACTTAAGTTGGTTCAATCTTTCCACGATGTCAAGAAATGAAATGGACTTAAGTAACTGCTGCATTCTTGTGTGAGCTTATTTCAGCATAAAGAGCTCTAAAAGTGAAACAGATGAACATTTAAAATGCTAATAACTATTTCCAAATTGCCTTCTAACCTAGTTTACCAACATGCCCTAACACCAACACTGTGCAAATGTTCCTCTTGCCTCCAACTCTTGCCAACCCTTCAGATTGTCACACTTTCTTAATGTTCCAAATCTAACTGATGAGGTAGACAAAAACCATAACATTTATTGTATCATCTTACATTTTAAAGTGATTCTTACGTTGTGCAAAGAATAAGCAGAGAAAAAATCAAAAAGTGTTGAGGAGTGTGGGGCTCCCGTTTTCTTTATATAAATCAGTTGAGAAAGGTCTCTGAGAATGTGACATTTAATCAGACCCCAAGAGGAAGTGAAAGAGTGAACCACATTGGGACAGGCCTTCCAAGCAGAAAAACAGCAAGTGACACAGAATCCTGCTAAGTGTGACAAAGAGGCCAAAGGCCAAGTCAATGAGTGAAAGGTAAGTGGTAGCAGATGAGATCAGAAAGGTGACAGGTATCAAACCAGGTAGTGCTTTGTAGGCTGTTATGTGAGAAGCCAATGGGAGATTTTCAACAGAGTATCTGGTTTAATTTTAAGGGATCAATCTTCCTATACTACAGCAAATAGACTATAGAGGATGAGAACAAAGGCTAAAGCAGGGAGAATGTCTATAAGGATCTCACAGCAGACCAAGAGATAAGAGTTTCTCAGCATTTTGACATACTTATAAGTTACTTTCTTTAAAAACTATAAAGACAAAATTATGTACACCTTCTTCCTGAAAAGTGAAAGTGAAGTCGCTCAGTCGTGTCCGACTTTTTGCGACCCCATGGACTGTAGCCCACCAGGCTCCTCTATCCATGGGATTCTCCAGGCAAGAATACTGGAGTGGGTTGCCATTTCCTTCTCCAGGGGATCTTCCTGACCCAGGTATCGAACCCAGGTGTCCCACATTGCAGGCAGACGCTTTAACCTCTGAGCCACCAGGGAAGCCCCCTTCTTACTGAAGTTATGTTAAAATCTTTGTTTGTAATTAGATTTCTTATTATGTGTAATTTATGTCATTTTATTTTTATATTAACTAATTTATTTTTATTGAGATATAATTAACATATAACATTATTTAAACTTAAGGTATACAGCATATTGATTTGATACATTTATATAATACGATTATTACCCTACATTAGCTAACACCTCTACCACTTCCCACAGTTACCATTTCTTTTTTGTGAAGAGTACATTCACCATCTAGTGTCTTAAGAGCTTTGAAGCATTGTTGACTGTGATCACTATGCTATGTATTAGATCTCCAGAACTTATTCATCTTCTAGTTGCAAATTTGTAAACTGTAACAATATCTTCCCAATTTCCCCTCCTCCCAGCTAGTAACCATCATTCTACTTTATTTTCTATGAGTTTGGCTTTTTCAGATTCCGCATATAAGTGATATCAAATAGTATTGGACTTTGTCTAGTCTCTCTAATACCATCCAGATCTATACATGCTGTCATAAAGGGGAGGATTTCTTCCTTTCTCATGGTTGCTTAATATTCCTTGTATATATATAATAACACATTTTCTTCATCAGCTCACCTATTGACAGACACTTTTGTGGTTTTCATATCTTGGTTTTTGTGAATAATACTATGATAAATATGGGAGTGCTCAGAACTCTCCAATATTCTGTTTTTATTTCCTTTGGATATATACCCAGAAGAGAAATTGTTGGATGGTATAGGGTTCTATTTTTCATTTTTAATTGTTTTCCATAGTGGCTGAACAAATGTACATTTACACCAACAGTGAACAAGGGTTCCCTTTTCTCCACATCCTCACCAATATTTGTTATTTTTTGTTTTCTTGATTATAGCCCTAACAGGTGTGAGGTGACATCTCACTGTTGTTTTGATTTGTGTAAATAATGTTGAACAACTTTTTATGTACCTGAATTGACCATTTGGATGGTTTATTTGGAAAAAATGCCTGACGCTTCTCTGTCCATTTAACTGGATTATTTGGTGTTTTTGTTAACGAGTTGGATTAGTTCCTTATATATTTTAGATATTAATCCCTATCTACTCTATGATTTGCAAATACTTTCTCCCATCTTGTAGGAAGAATTGATGTTGTTAAAAATGCCCATATCACAAAAAGCCATTTATAGATTCAATGAAATCTCTATCAAAAGTCCAATTGTGTTTTACACAGAAATAGAAAATATGATCCTAAAATTTGTGTGGAGTTTCAAACAACCTTGAATAGCCAAAGTAATCCTAAGCAAGAAAAATAAAGTCAGAGGCATCAAACTTTCCGATTTCAAACTATAAAACAAAGATATAGTAATTAAAACAGCATGGTGCTGGAATAAAAATAAATACATAGAGCAAAGGAACAGAGTTGAGAGCTAGAAATATCCTCCACATAAATGGTTAACTCATATTTGACCAGGGAGCCAAGAAACTCAATGGGGAAAGAGGATTTCCTTAATAAATGATGTTGGGGAAACTGGATAATTGCATGCAGATAAATAAATCTGGACCCTATCTTACACTACTCACAAATATTAACTTGAATTGAATCTTAAATATAAGATATGATACCTAGAAGAAAACATAGGGACACATCTCTTTGACATTGATCTTCACAGTATTTTTTGGATGTGACACCAAAAGCACAAGCAAGAAAGAAAAAATCAGCAAGTGAGACTACGCTTGTGAACTAAAAATCTGCACATCAGAAGTAACAATAAAATGTCCAATTTATTTAGAATAAAAGATAAAATAGGATTTCTTTCTTTTTCCCCAACATTCATCTATGTCTTTCCAAAGATTGGAGTCAGTGTTTTATATTTAGGCCTTTTATTCACCAAGAACTCTTTTATAAATGATAAATTAGAGATTCAGCTTAAGCTTTTTGTTCAAATGCTTTTATTCTAACATCCTTTTTACTTAAAAAGTTGTCTTCACTGGTAAAAGATGCCCCATTCCCATATGTACATGAATACATTTCTGGGTCGCAAATTCATCGCTCTGTCTCTTGATTTTGTGCAGTACAATACTACTCTAATTCTGCTATTTTTAATATAGTTAATAACTTTAAGATTATATATAGTAAAAATATTCTCTCATATTAGCTATAACTAGCTACCTTCTATTAAGCTATTTATGATAATTAATTTTTTCTATCATTATAAACTGGAAAGGCAGAAAATAATTGCCAGAGAAAATTATACCTTTGAAACATCACTTATGCTTCATAGTTGTTTCATGGCCATCACAACAACACTGCCCTCCCCACCCACCCCCAAAGCAGAGTCCTTCTCCCAATTAGTATTCTGTGTTTCCTCATTCTCTATTTATGAACTTTTATCATTCTCTGCTAGAGTGTTTACTTCATTACAGTTGTGTTATATCCAGTTGTTTGTGCATCCAAATATTCAGACTGACAGCATCTAGAGGACAGATGCTACAAACAGGAATGCAACAGTTCAGGTATTTGTTGTCATTTGAACATAAAAGATTTTAATTTTGATGAAGTCCAATTTATCTTTTTTTTTTCTTTTGCTATTCATATTTTGTTGTCTTAAATACAAATTCATTGCCAAATATAAAGTCATCCAGAATTACCAATATAGTTCTTTTAAGACTTGTATGAATTTGGCTCTAGTTGTTAGGTCTTGTCTTTGAAAATTTTGAGTTACTTTTTGTATACGGAATGATAAGCACGCAATTTCATTTTTTTTGTGTTGATATCCAGTTTCCTATACCATTGTTGAAAACACAGTTCTTTCCCCATTAAATAGTCTTAGTCTTCTGGTCAAAAATCAGTAGGCCATAAATATATGGATTTATTTTTCTATTTTCAAGTCTATTCTATGTCTATCCTTTGTCTCATAATGTCTCAGTCACTGCTGCTTTGTAGTAATTTTTGAAACTTTTGTTTGTATTCCAATTTTTTATATCTTTTTCAAAGTTGTTTTGCTTATTCTGAATCCCTTGCAATTTCATATGAATTTTAACAACAGCTTGCCAATTATTAGAAAAAAAAAACTGTTAAAATTCTACAAGGATTGTGATGAAATTATAAATCAATTTGGGGAGTATTGCCATCTCAACAATATTTAATCTTCCAATCCATGAACATGGGATGTTTTTCCATTCACATAAATCTTCTGTTTCTTTCCACAAAGCCTTGCAGTTTTCAGAGTGTAAAAGTTGTACTTCTTTTGTTATATGTATATACACATATATCCTTATGAATTTTATTCTTTTTGATGCAATTGTAAATGATAATGTTTTCTTAATTTTATTTCCAAATTATTCATCAGAAGTATTCAGAAATACAATTGATTTTACATATATTCATCCCATATCCTAGCAATCTGCCAAACTCGTTAAAAATTAACAGGTTGTAGTGGATTCTTTAGAATTATCTATTAATCTAGATCATATAATCTGTGAATACTAATTGTTTCATTTCTTATTTTCAACATGTGTGCTTTTTATCTTCTTTCTTTTGCCTAATTACCCTGGATAGAACCTCTAATACAATGTTTAATAGAAGTAAGGAGAATGAACATTGTTTTCTTTTTATTGATTTTTAGGAGGAAAAAACTTTCAGTCTTTCACTATTATGCAGGATGTTTGCAATGGGTTTTATACCTAATTTTCATCAGGTTAAGGAATTCTCTTATCTTTCTAGTTTGTTGAATGTTTTTATCACAAAAAAGTGTCTGATCTGTTAAATGCTTTCTCTGCATTCTATGTTCTATTAAGATAAACACACTTTTTATTCTATTGATATGTTATATTATTACATTGATTTTCAGATATTAAGCTTAGCTTACATTCCAAGATAAATCTCACTTCATCGTGGTGTAACTTTTTTATATGTTGCTGATTTGGCTTTCAAGTATTTTGTTGAGGATTTTTGCTTTCATGTTCAGAAGATGTATTAGTCTATCATTTTCTGTTCTTATCGAGTATTTGTCTGATTTTGGTATAAGAGTAATACTGGCCTCATAGAGAGAGATGGAAAGTGTTCTCTCCTGTTTTTGTGAAAAGCTTATGAAGCATTGAAATAATTATTCTTTAGATAGTTGGTATAATCTACATGTGCAGCCATCTGGGCCTCGAGTTTTCTTTGTGGTGAAATTTTTGATTATCACATCTATTTCCTTAATTAGTATGCTGCTGCTGCTAAGTCGCTTCAGTCGTGTCCGACTCTGTGCGACCCCATAGACAGCAGCCCACCAGGCTCCTCCATCCATGGGATTTTCCAGGCCAGAGTACTGGAGTGGGGTGCCAGTGCCTTCTCCAATGCATGAAAGTGACAAGTGAAAGTGAAGTCGCTCAGTCGTATCCGACTCTTAGCGACCCCGTGGACTGCAGCCTACCAGGCTCCTCCATCCATGGGATTTTCCAGGCAAGAGTACTGGAGTGGGGTACCAATTAATTAGTATAAATAAGTTCAAATTTTCCATTTCTTTTTGAGTCAGTTTCAGTACTTTGTGTGTTTTTAGGAATTTGGCCAGTTCATTTAATTTATCAAATGTATTAGCGTACAATTTATAGTATCTCATAATTATTTTTCTCTATAAAGGTATTAGTAATGCTCCCTCCCCTTGGAGAAGGAAATGGCAACCCACTTCAGTATTCTTGCCTGGGAAATCAAACAAAAACTGATTTTTTTTCTATTTTTTAATTTTCAATTTTATTGTTAAAAACTTCCACAGCAACATTTTTTATTTTGTTCCTCCTGCTTACTTTACATTTAGTATTCTTTTTTCAGTGGTTTAATGTGGAAAATAATTTTATTGATTTGAGATCACTTACGGGTATAAATTTATCACTAATCACTAATTTAGGTGATTATTTTCTAACTTCTCTTTTTTTTATTTCTTCTTGGACCCTTTGGTTATTTAGGACTGTGTTGTTAAATTTCCACATGAATTTGAGCTTCTTAAATTCCTTTGTGTTATTTCTATTTTTGTTCCATTATAGTCAGAAAACTTACTTTATGTTATTTATATTCTTTTCAATTTATTTTATTTTTGTGGTCTCACATATTATCTATCAGAAAGACTGTTCCTCATGCTCTTGAGACAAATATGTTTTGCTTTTGTTGGTCAGGGTGTTCTGCAGATGCCTTTTAGGTCTAGTTTGCCATAAATGCTTTACTCAAGTATTCTATTTTCTTATTGATCTTCTGCCTATTTGGTCTATCCATTATGAATAATGGGATATTAAATCTCTGACTATTAGTGTTACATTGCCTATTTTTCCCTTTATTTCTATCTTTTTCTCCTTCATTGTATTTTGTATTCTGTTGTTAGGCAGATACATGTGATAATTGTCATATCGTCTTGATGGATTGATCCTTTTATCATTATAAATATCCCCATTTATGCCTAGTAATATTTTTAAATTAAAGTTTATCTTGTCTATGGTTAGTATAGCCACTCCAATTTTCTTACAGTTGATGTTTGCATACTGTATCTATTTTCATAGTTTACTTTTGAAAACAATTTTTACTTTGCACTCTAAAATATGTGTCCTGTAGACAGAATTAAACCAAACTTTTGTGTCCTATCTGACAATATCTGAATTATGATTAGAATCTATTTATATTTAATGTTAAGTGAAAGTGACTCAGTCATTTTCCACTCTTTGAGACCCCATGGACTATACAATCCTTGGAATTCTCCAGGCCAGAATATTGGGGTGGGTAGCCTTTCCCTTCTCCAGGGGATCTTCCCAAACCCAGGATCAAACCCAGGTCTCCTGCATTGCAGGAGGATTCTTTACCAGCTGAGCCCCAAAGGGAGCTATGTATTTTCCAGTAGTCATGTATGGATGTGAGAGTTGGACTATAAAGAAAACTGAGCGCCAAAGAATTGATGCTTTTGAACTGTGGTGTTGGAAAAGACTCTTGAGAGTCCCTTGGACAGCAAGGAGATCAAACCAGTCCATCTTAAAGGAAATCAGTCCTGAATATTCATTGGAAAAACTGATACTGAAGCTGAAACTCCAACATTTTAGCCACCTGATGCAAAGAACTGTCTCATTAGAAAAGACCCTGTTTCTGGAAAAATGAAGTCTGGAGAAGGGGATGACAGAGGATGAGATGGCTGGATGGCATCACAGACTCAATGGACATGAGTTTGAGCAAACTCTGGGAGTTGGTGATGGATAGGGAAGCCTGGCATCTTGCAGTCCATGGGGTCACAAAGAGTTGGACATGACTTAGCAACTGAACTAAAACTGAATATTTAATGTTATTGTTACAGATATAGTTAGGTTTAAATTTGTCATTTTACTTTTTTTTTCTATATCACTATCTGCCCTTTATTTTTCCTTTACTACATTTTTTTTGCATTAAGTAAATATTCTCTAATGGAGTGCTTGATGTAAGGCTTACCATATGCATAGTAATTTATAAGAAACATCTTCATATTACACAAACAATTTCAGTGAGATATGGAAACAGTATTCCTATATAGTCCAATTCTCTGTTCACTGTTTTGTGGTATTATTCTCCTACATACTACATCTATAATTATTACAAATCCAAGAATGCATTATGGAAATTATTTTCTATAACTTATACATTTTAAAGAAGCTATAATGTGAAAAAAACATGTTTTTATAACATTTGTATATTAAATTTCTCATCATTTCTGAATCATTTATCCTTGTTGATTGAAGTTTCCACCTGTAGTCATTTTATTGACCCAATACAGCTTTTCATCTACCCACTTCTTTTGTGCTATGGTAGGCAACTATAATATAGTTGACCCTTAAAAACGTGAGTTTTGTTTTTAACCTTCTCACTATCATTTGTCAATCTTATCATTTATTCTAATTAATTCAAGTTTCCATCTGCAGTCATTATATTAACACAATACAGCTTTGGATCTATCCACCTGTTCTGTGATGTTATTGTCAAATATATTCAGGTCAGTTCAGTCACTCAGTCGTGTCGACTCTTTGTGACACCATGAACTGCAGCATGCCAGGCCTCCCTGTCCATCACCAAATCCTGGAGTCCACCCAAACCCATGTGCATTGAGTTGATGATGCCATCCAACCATCTCATCCACTATTGTCCCCTTCTCCTCCTGCCCTCAATCTTTCCCACCATCAGGGTCTTTTCAAATGAGTCAGCTCTTCGTATCAGGGAGCCAAAGTAATGGAGTTTCAGCTTCAACATCAGTCCTTCCAATGAACACCCATGACTGATTTCCTTTAGGATGGGCTGGTTGGATCTCTTTACAGTCCAAGGGACTCTCAAGTCAAATATATTACTTGACCCTATAACAACAGGGGTTTTAACTGTGGGGGTCTACCTATGAATGGATTTTTTTTCAATAAGTATAAAATTGATCTTCCATATCCATGGATGTGGAATTCACAGATGTAGAGGGCCAACTAGAAGGAATTTGAACATGTGAGAATTTCATTTTCCACAGTGGGTCCTTAAAGTAATCCCAAAGGATATCAAGGGATATCTGCATATGTCTATATCTTATAGATATAACTTTCTCTCTCGTTCTCTCCATCTGTCTATATTTATATACATTTATAGATAGATATACGTTAACAATTTCTTTTAAAATTTGTAAGATAACAAAGTAGAACTATGAATTTATACTGTTCTTTATAGTTATATAGTTACTAGATTTTTATATCAATTTGAATTACTGTCTGAAGTCACATTTAACCTGAAAACTTCCTTTAATATTTTTTTTTGTAAAGTAAGTCTTCTAACAACAAATTCTCTTAAGTATTTTTTAGTGTATTTTTTTATATCTAGAGATGCATTTATTTCAACTTCATTTTTTCATTGAAATATATAGTTGATGCAACATATATATTATAGATGTACAATATAGTGAGTCACAATATTTAAAGGTTATACTCCATTTATACTTTTAAAATATTCACTATATATTTTATATAATATATCCTTGTAGTTTACTTTATATCTAATAGTTTGAACCTGTAAGTTCCCTACTCCTTTATTGCCCACTCCCCATTCCTTCTCTCCACTGGTAACTCCTAGTTGTTCTCTATAGTTGTGAGTCTCCCTTTTTGTTATATACATATATATATAATTTGTTGTATTGTTTATATTCCACATATAATTGAAAACATACAGTATTTATTTTTCTCTGTCTGCCTTATTTCACTTAGCATCAGTTCAGTTCAGTTCAGTCGCTCAGTAGTGTCCGACTTTTTGCAACCCCATGAATCACAGCACGCCAGGCCTCCCTGTCCATCACAAACTCCCAGAGTTCACTCAAACTCACCTCCATCGAGTTGGTGATGCCATCCAGCCATCTCATTCTCTGTCGTCCCTTTCTCCTCCTGCCCCCAGTCCCTCCTAGCATCAGAGTCTTTTCCAGTGAGTCAACTATATGCATGAGGTGGTCAAAGTATTGGAGCTTCAGCTTCAGTATTAGTCCTTCAAATGAACACCCAGGATTGATCTCCTTTAGAATGGACTGGTTGGATCTCCTTGCAGTCCAAGGGACTCTCAAGAGTCTTCTCCAGCACCACAGTTCAAAAGCATCAATTCTTCGGCGCTCAGCTTTCTTCACAGTCCAACTCTCACATCCATACATGACCACGGGGAAAACCATAGCCTTGACTAGATGGACTTTGGTTGGCAAAGTAATGTCTCTGCTTTTTAATATGCAAACTAGTTTTGTCATAACTTTCTTTCCAAGGAGTAAGCGTCTTTTAATTTCCTGGCTGCAATCAGCATCCGCAGTGATTTTGGAGCCAAAAAAATAAAGTCTGACACTGTTTCCACTGTTTCCCCATCTATTTCCCATGAAGTGATGGGACCAGATGCCATGATCTTAGTTTTCTGAATGTTGAGCTTCAAGCCAACTTTATCGCACTCCTCTTTCACTTTCATCAAGAGGCTTTTTAGTTCCTCTCCACTTTCTGCCATAAGGGTGGTGTCATCTGCATATCTGAGGTTATTGATATTTCTCCCGGCAATCTTGATTCCAGCTTGTGCTTCTTCCAGCCCAGTATTCCTCATGATGTATTCTGCATAGAAGTTAAATAAGCAAGGTGACAATATACAACCTTGACGTACTCCTTTTCCTATTTGGAACCAGTCTGTTGTTCCATGTCCAGTTCTAACTGTTGCTTCCTGACCTGCATACAGGTTTCTCAAGAGGCAGGTCAGGTGGTCTGGTATTCCCATCTCTTTCAGAATTTTCCGCAGTCCACTCAGTCAAAGGCTTTGACATAGTCAATGAAGCAGAAATATGCTTTTCTGGAACTCTCTTGCTTTCTCCATGATCCAGCGGATGTTGGCAATTTGATCTCTGGTGCCTCTGCCTTTTCTAAAACCTGCTTGAACATCTGGAAGTTCACGGTTCACATATTGCTGAAGTCTAGCTTGCAGAATTTTGAGCATGACTTTACTAGCGTGTGAGATGAGTGCAATTGTGCGGTAGTTTGAGCATTCTTTGGCATTGCCTTTCTTTGGGATTGGAATGAAGACTGACCTTTTCCAGTCCTGTGGCCACTGCTGAGTTTTCAAAATTTGCTGGCATATTGAGTAAAGCACTTTCACAGCATCATCTTTCAGGATTTGAAATAGCTCAACTGGAATTTCATCATCTCCACTAGCTTTGTTCTTAGTGATGCTTTCTAAGGCCCACTTGACTTCACATTCCAAAATGTCTGGCTCTAGGTCAGTGATCACACCATCGTGATTATCTTGGTCGTGAAGATCGCTGGCTCCCAGCGTGAAATCTTGGCGCCAGCTCTGAGCAGACAGACGCAACCGACCATGCGCAGAAGCCTGACCTAGAGGAGCTACCTCACGTCTGAGGCCAGGGGCAGCAACTGAGAGGAGTTACCTCTCGCCTGAGGCCAAGGGCAATGGCTGAGAGGAGCTACCACTCGTGAGGTCAGGGGGGGGCGGATGAGAGGACCTACCCCACGTCCAAGTGGCGGTGGCTGCACGGGCGCAGGAGGGCCAAGAGAAGCTACTCCACGTTCAAGATCAGGAGGGACGGCAGTCAGGAGATACCCCTCATCCAAGGTAAGGTGCAGTGGCTGTGCTTTGCTGGAGCAGCCTTGAAGAGATACAACACGACCAAGTAAGAGAAACCAAAATAAGATGGTAGGTATTTCAAGAGGACATCAGATTGCAGACACACTGAAATCATAATCACAGAAAACTAGTCGATCTGATCACACGGACCACAGCCTTGTCTAACTCAAAGAAACAGACATGCTGTGTGGGGCCACCCAAGACAGGCGGGTCATGGTGGAGAGCTCTTACAGAATGTGGTCCACTGGAGAAGGTCATGGAAAACCACTTCAGTACTCTTGCCTTGAGAACGCCATGAACAGTATGAAAAGGCAAAATGATAGGATGATGAATGAGGAATTCCCTAGGTCGGTAGGTGCCCAGTATGCTACTGGAGATCAGTGGAGAAATAACTCCAGAAAGAATGAAGGGATGGAGCCAAAGAAAAAACAATACCCAGTTGTGGATGTGACTGGTGATAGAAGCAAGGTCCGATGCTGTAAGAGCAATATTGCATAGGAACCTGGAATGTTAGGTCCATGAATCAAGTGGAAGTGGCCAAACAGGAGATGGCAAGAGTGAACGTAGACATTCTAGGAATCAGTGAACTAAAATGGACTGAAATGGGTGAATTTAACTCAGATGACCATTGTATCTACTACTGTGGGCAGGAATCCCTTAGAAGAAAGGGAGTAGCCATCATGGTCAACAAAAGAGTCCGAAATGCAGTACTTGGATGCAATCTCAAAAACGACAGAATGATTTCTGTTCGTTTCCAAGGCAAACCATTCAATGTTACAGTAATCCAAGTCTATGCCCCAACCAGTAACGCTGAAGAAGCCAAAGTTGAACGGTTCTATGAAGACCTACAGGACCTTTTAGAACTAACACCCCCAAAAGATGTCCCTTTCATTATAGGGGACTGGAATGCCAA
The DNA here is from genome assembly GCF_049115385.1 of Moschus berezovskii. Taxonomy (NCBI): domain Eukaryota; kingdom Metazoa; phylum Chordata; class Mammalia; order Artiodactyla; family Moschidae; genus Moschus; species Moschus berezovskii. The sequence goes on from NC_142461.1 coordinate 98,067,319, forward strand.
AGTAGGAAGTCAAGGAACACCTGGAGTAACAGGCAAATATGGCCTTGGAGCACAGAATGAAGCAAGGCAAATGCTAATAGAGTTTTGCCAAGAGAACACACTGGTCATAGCAAATAACCTCTTCCAACAACATAACAGAAGACTCTACACATGGACATCACCAGATGGTCAACACCAAAATCAGATTGATTATATTCTTTGCAGCCAAAGATGGAGAAGCTCTATACAGTTAGCAAAAACAAGACCAGGAGCTGACTGTGGCTCAGATCATGAACTCCTCATTGCCAAATTCAGACTGAAATTGAAGAAAGTAGGGAAAACCACTAGACCATTCAGATATGACCTCAATCAAATCCCTTATGATTATACAGTGGAAGTGAGAAATAGATTTAAGGGACTAGATCTGATAGAGTGCCTGATGAACTCTGGACGGAGGTTCGTGACATTGTAAAGGAGACAGGGACCAAGACCATCCCCATGGAAAAGAAATGTAAAAAAGCAAAATGGCTGTCTGAGGAGGCCTTACAAAGAGCTGTGAAAAGAAGAGAGGCAAAAAGCAAAGGAGAAAAGGAAAGATATAAGCATCTGATTGCAGAGTTCCAAAGAATAGCAAGGAGAGATAAGAAAGCCTTCCTCAGTGATCAATGCAAAGAAATAGACAAAAACAACAGATTAGGAAAAAAAAAATCTCTCTTCAAGAAAGTTAGAGATACCAAGGGAACATTTCATGCGAAGTGGGCTCGATAAAGGACAGAAATTGTATGGACTGATGCTAAAGCTGAAACTGCAATACTTTGGCCACCTCATGCGACGAGTTGACTCTCTGGAAAAGACTCTGATGCTAGGAAAGGTTGGGGGTGGGAGGAGAAGGGGACGACGGAGAATGAGATGGCTGGATGGCATCACCGACTCTGTGGACATGAGTTTGAGTGAACTCCGGGAGTTGGTGATGGACAGGGAGGCCTGGCGTGCTGTGATTCATGGGGTCGCGGAGAGTCGGACACGACTGAGCGACTGAACTGAACTGAACTGAACTGAACAGAAGCAGAAGATATTAAGAAGAGGTGGCAAGAATACACAGAAGAACTGTACAGAAAAGAGCTTCACGACCAAGATAATCACAATAACATCATCACTGACCTAGAGCCAGACATATTGGAATGTGAAGTCAAGTGGGCATTAGAAAGCATCACTACGAACAAAGCTAGTGGAGGTGATGGAATTCCAGTTGAGCTATTTCAAATCCTGAAAGATGATGCTGTGAAAGTGCTGCACTCAATATGCCAGCAAATTTGGAAAACTCTGCAGTGGCCACAGGACTGGAAAACGTCAGTCTTCATTCCAATCCCAAAGAAAGGCAATGCCAAAGAATGCTCAAACTACTGCTCAATTGTACCCATCTCACACGCTAGTAAAGTCATGCTCAAAATTCTCCAAGCCAGGCTTCAGCAATATGTGAACCGTGAACTTCCAGATGTTCAAGCAGGTTTTAGAAAAGGCAGAGGCACCAGAGATCAAATTGCCAACATCCGCTGGATCATGGGAAAAGCAGGAGAGTTCCAGAAAAACATATTTCTGCTTCATTGACTATGCCAAGCTTTTGACTGTGTTGATCACAATAAACTGTGGAAAATTCTGAAAGAGATGGGAATACCGGACCACCTGACCTGCCTCTTGAGAAACCTGTATGCAGATCAGGAAGCAACAGTTAGAACTGGATATGGAACAACAGACTGGTTCCAAATAGGAAAAGGAGTACGTCAAGGTTGTATATTGTCGCTCTGCTTATTTAAATTATATACAGAGTACATCATGAGGAACGCTGGGCTGGAAGAAGCACAAGCTGGAATCAAGGTTGCCGGGAGAAATATCAATAACCTCAGATATGCAGATGACACCTCCCTTATGGCAGAAAGTTAAGAGGAACTCAAAAGCCTCTTGATGAAAGTGAAAGAGGAGAGTGAAAAGTTTGGCTTGAAGCTCAACATTCAGAAAACTAAGATCATGGCATCTGTTTCCATCACTTCATGGGAAATAGATGGGGAAACAGTGGAAACAGTGTCAGACTTTATTTTGGGGGGCTCCAAAATCACTGTGGATGCTAATTGCAGGCATGAAAATTAAAGATGCTCACTGATTGGAAGCAAAGTTATGACCAACCTAGATAGTATATTAAAAAGCAGAGACATTACTTTGCCAACCAACGTCTGTCTAGTCAAGGCTATGGTTTTCCCGTGGTCATGTATGGATGTGAGAGTTGTACTGTGAAGAAAGCTGAGCGCCGAAGAATTGATGCTTTTGAACTGTGGTGCTGGTGAAGACTCTTGAGAGTCCCTTGGACTGCTAGGAGATCCAACCAGTCCATTCTAAAGGAGATCAATCTTGGGTGTTCATTGAAAGGACTGATGCTAAAGTTGAAACTCCAATACTTTGGCCACCTCATGCAATGAGTTGAATCACTGGAAAATACTCTGATGCTGGGAAGAATTGGGAGCAGGAGGAGAAGGGGCCAACAGAGGATGAGATGGCTGGATGGCATCACCAACTCGATGGACATTAGTTTGAGGGATCTCTGGGAGTTTGTGATGGACAGGGAGGACTGGCGTGCTGTGATTCATGGGGTCACAAAGAGTCAGAGATGACTGAGCGGCTGAAATGACTGACTGAGGTCTCATTTGTTTATTTTGGCTTTTATATCCTTTGCTTTTGAAGATATACAAAGATTCTGAAAAAGATTTTAAAAAATATTGCTGCAATTTAGGTTAAAATGTTCTTCCTTTGTTTTTTTCTAAGAGTTTTATATAACTTGGTGTTACATATAGGTCTTTAATCCATTTTGAGTCTACTTTTGTACATAGCGTAGAGAATGTTCTAATTTCATTCTTTTTTCATCCTGCTGTCTAGTTTTCCCAACATCACTTATTGAAGAGACTGTCTTTTCTCCATTGTATGTTTTTGCCTCCTTTGTTGTAGATTATCTGACCATTAGTTCATGTGTTTATTTCTGGGCTTTCTATACTGTTTCAATGATTTATATGTCTTTTTTTGTGCCAGTTCCAAACTGTTTTGATTACTATAGCTTTATAGTATAGTCTAAAGTCAGGGAGTCTGATTTCTATCAGCTCTGTTCTTCTTTCTCATGATTGTTTTGGCTATTTGAGATCTTTTGAATTTCCATATAAATTTTAATATATTTTATTCTAGTTATGTGGAAAATGCCATTGGTATATTTGTGGGATTGCATTAGATCTGTAAATTGCCTTCAGCAGTATGATAATTTTAATAATATTGATTATTCCAATCTAAGAACATTGTATATCTTTCCATCTGTTTGTGTCATTTTCAACTTCTTTTATCAGTGTCTTTCAGCTTTCCAAGTCAAAACAATTTTGCAATTTTGCCTCATTAGGTAGGTTTATTCCTACCTAATCATTCTTTACCCATAAGTAAAAAAGAGACACAAGGAATTCTTTCTGGAATATTTTAGAGGGGAATAGATGAGAATATGCTAAACGAAAAAAAAATAACATGTTTTATTTGTTGTTCTTATCTGTAAAATAGTGTACAAAATTTAAGCAAAACCAGTTAAGAAGTTTGGAATCTCCTGGAGTTTGGATATGAGTTTGAGTAAACTCTGGGAGATAGAGAGGGTAGGGAAGTCTGGTGTGCTGCAGTTCATGGGGTCACAAAGAGTCAGACATGCCTGAATGACTGAAAAACAACAAATTAAGAAGCAATTGCTTAATACCTATATAGTCAAACCATAGTTCGGAGGTAAACAATTCCAGTTCTACTCTATTTCATTTCTATCATAAAGCACTTTCTCCATGCTTATTATTGAAAAGAATGTACACATTATCAAGTACAGAATATAACCTTTCTTTAATTGTTTTCTGTATGTGAGTATTATTTATCTAATAAGAATCTCAGTCTCCTAGGGAAAGAACTTTGAGATTTCTTGCTATCCCTCATGCTAGGCAACCTACAGTGCTTAGTGAAATACTCAGCATATTGAAGTAATCAATAAGCGCTTCTTGTTCGATTGACAATTGACTGAAGGCCTGACTGCTGTCTGCAATTTTACTACTGGCATTTTCTATATGTTTTCTAACTAGCTCTGGTGATAATACTTAATAGAGAGAGATTTCATTGTAAGTAACTATATCATCTTTTCAATTTTTCCTTGTGGTGACAGTGGTCATCCATGTCAGGCACAACAACCATGAGTTAAGAAAATAAAACCTTAAAGCAAAATAAATTCTTGAAAGACACTGCCTCAAAATAAGAATGGAGAAAGCAGTCCATGAGGTGTCCGCAAGACACCTTTAGATCCCCTCATACCTATTCAGTCTTCCAATCATACACTGTAGAATGCTAACCACAAAACAGACATATTGTGATTATCTGTAAACATCAGAGGATATAGCATCGAGCTGTATTGCCTCCACCAGGACTCTAAGCCGTAAACTTGTAAGTACATTAGAAGCCGACACTTAAGCAGACTTTGCTGAATTGCTGGCAGCATCAACATCTGATCGATATGCATGTTCACCAGCCAAGCTGACTAGTACATCTGTTCTGTGAAGAAACATACATTCTGCCTCTAGTACAATCAGTGTAATTAAAAATTAACATGCATTAATTGTTAGAGCTGATGTAAACAGCTGATGTTCCACTTAGCACTGTCTTCTGTACATATCATTAGGCAAAGCCAAATATTGTTAAGTAAACAGGCAGGGCTTACAAAAAGGAGAGAAATAGAAAACTAATTTCAACTAAATAAACTGACACTGTATTATAAGTCAAATTAAAACCATTAACCACATCCAGATTAGGCTCTGGATCTTCAGAGGAAAACAATTATAAAAGTCACATTTAATTATTTGGATCTTATTTTGGTAAATGTATTTAAACACAGTCTGAAATAGAATCAGTGTGTGCATGATACGCTAAGATCTCAGAAGAGCTGCAAAGAACTCTAGGAAAAGTATGATTCAGGATTGATTTATGGCTAAAACATTCCGTGAAAATGCATCATTCACAGCCACTCCAGTAACCAGCTTTCTCTGGGGAGACCCAAATCTGATGTTTAATGTTAAAAAGAGTCTATTTTCTTCTGCGTGCATCTGCATAACTGCCATCACTGTCAGTGGGAGTTACAGGCACACACTGAGACGAGAACATACATCTCCTGAGTTCAGTCTTGCCTGACTTTTTTTTTCTTTTCTGTAATGTTAGAGCAAAATGACTTCTCCATCTTGATTCAAAAGCAGAAAGAAAAAGGAAAAATAAAACAAACGAAAAAAAAACTCCAACAAGCAAATCTGTCCAGGGAGGTGCCTTCCCAACTCTTTACACATTGCCTGGGGCATTCAGCTGCTAGGGCCCCAGGCACTTCCTCCTCCCCTGAGGCTATCCTGCAAGGAACTTGCCTGTCACTCTCAAGTCCAATTTAAAAATAGCGTGAATCTGAATTTTGAGAATGATTTCTTCAGCTATTTCCAAACTCATGACGCTTGACTGAGTTTAAAAAAAAAAATTCCCAATAAATACAATCTTTGAAAAAAAGTGAAAACCACAGGGTGCTAGAGTCCAAAGGAGAAACTGATTTATGAAGAAATAACTAGGGAAAACATTGCCATACTACTCAGAATCAACCTTACTTGTTTTTATCATAATGACAAAGCCGTTAAAAAAGAGAATAAAAACATTAAAAATCCCTTAGTATATAGGCCTGCAATGACAAGACCTCCACTGTAACCATTCAGTGATGTGCTTGAAACAGTGCCTTTTATTCATAATTTTATTAAATTTGACTGCAAACTGATTTGGTGTATGTGTTAGGGAAGATATAAAACTGTTGAATCTACTTATAACAAACAACATTAGATGTGTCAAGGATCACAGGAATCAAAATGAAGCCTATAAAAGTTAAATAAGTTACATAAATTTAAGGCATGAATATAAAAGCTAGCTTATGAGCTTACGAGCTAGTTTATTCAAAACTGCCATCAACCTACATGCTTTAAACATAAAAGTTAAAAGTTAGTAGTTATAAATATTTGGGGAATTTAAAGTAAAACTTAAAAGACATCATCCTTGTAACAAAAAGATTTGATATCTATAAAATGTTAAACCATTAAATATCAATTTACTGTCTGAAAACACAATTTGCAAAAATTGTGGCATGATATTAAATACATTTTTCTCTTTTTTAAATTAAAAATTATTAAAAATTATTAGATAAATTATTTAAGCAGAATAATTTGAAAATGATGTCCCAGTTAATTAAAATTTCATATGTATCCAATGCATAGATTATGGATTAAAAAAGAAGTAAATATGCTTTCAAAAGAACCTATATTAAACCTTAAGTATTTCTTTGATTTTTTTTCAAATTGCTCAGAAAATCTTAATACTCTTACTGTACCTCAAACACATGGATATCTGGCCCCAAGTAGTCCCTTGTGAAGTACTGATAGGCTGTGCAATGAGGATAAACTTGTTTTTTATCTTGAAAATTTCTTTTTAAAATATTTCTCATATTGCTTTACTATCTTGACATTATTCATGCACACATACACTCAAACTCACACAAATTTAAACAATTCTGAAAAAAATCTGCCAAATTTTAGTTCTCCCTACATGTACAGTGAGTAGACAAGAATTTGCTAAAATTAAAAATTAAAAAAGATATTTACATCTTAACCTTTTGTTAAAAATTCAAAAATAAAGGCAACTTCTTCATTTAAAAAGAAAGGTAAGATGAAGAGAATATGTTGTTCATGAAAAGGACAATAATCCATTTTAATCCATTATCATTCATTTTTTCTATAACATTTTTATGAGGATATCATAAAATGGTATATTATAGTGAATCTTAAATTCTCTGTGTACTTACAATGATACATTTTCTCCAAAGATGAAAGTATGAATTCGTGTTATACCTTATATTCTGTACAGTCTATAGGAGGCTTTCAAAAATGTGTAAGCAACCAACAAATGTTTATCATACAAAAGAGAATAAAATATAGGAATATTACTTACTTGTTATTAAAACTTCATTAATACAGGATATCGTTTTTAATCTATTTCTCCTGTAAAATAGTAAACATCTTTAAAAATTGATATATTTCCTAATTGCTATCATTTTCTATGGTGTTTAATTTGGGAACACCTTATCATTCTCTTTTTCACTGTAGCATCAGGTCAAAGTATTTGTTGTTCATATTTGATTGTGCCTTCAGGTGATGGAAGTTTCAACAAATGATATGTATAATTAACAGTAAGAAACACATTCATCCTCAAATTCTCTATTTACATGCCTACCCACCAACAAATTTGCCAATGGGATTTGACAAACACAATGAAGAAACTGATATTCACTTTTTCTGTGTGCATATCACAATTCCCAGAGTCAGTATCACAGCTAATTAGACCTTTTATTTCTATCCTAAGAAATAAAACTCAGTTATCTTTGAGTCTTATCATCATTTGTTAATGATTGCCTTTTCTTGTTATAGGATACTTCAGACATTCACTTCTTTTCTCCCTCCCTTTGTCATATTATGAAACTATAATTGCAATCAGGACAATGCGTTTTCAAGCTGTTATTAAGCAGAAATAGCATTCCTCATGGTATCCCTTTGAAAGTGAAAGTGAAGTCCCTCAGTCATGTCCGACTCTTTGCGACACCATGGACTATAGCCTACCAGGGTCCTCTGTCCACGGGATTTTCCAGGCAAGAGTACTGGAGTGGGTTGCCATTTTTTTTTCCATTATTTATAAATGATGGGACCAGATGGTGGGTGCTACATGAGCAGTCCATCAGGAAGATTTGAGATGCCTCAGAAGAGGTCTGCAAAGGAGAGGTGAGAAGAAGTTAAGGATAATCTTTTTATTGTTTCGGCATTTCGATTTTCATTAGTGAAGAACTAGAAATCAGGTATCACTATTTATACTAAAGACAAGAAATCTCTCTAGCGCTGATACACCCTGTCACGGTCCTTAAAGAACCAGATCTTAAAACCACTGCCATTGTAATTCAAACTTTCAGAAACAGCTTCATTCAAATTTCCCAAACAGTAGAAAACAGTGACAGGGATGTATGCAGTCAGAAGCATTATCTGAAGATCAGTTCAGTTCAGTCGCTCAGTCGTGTCCGACTCTCCACGACCCCATGAATCACAGTACGCCAGGCTAGGGAAACTGAAATTCAACTCTCAGATATTTCTTATTCAATAACAAATTTAATGAGTTCATCAAATTAATCAACCAAGTTCATCTTGGCCCTTGAATCTGCCCTGAAGCCCAGCTGCTGCTGCTAAGTCACTTCAGTCGTGTCCGAGTCTGTGTGACCCCATAGACGGAAGCCCACCAGGCTTCCCCGTCCCTGGTATTCTCCAGGCAAGAACACTGGAGTGGGTTGCCATTTCCTTCTCCAATGTGTGAAAGTGGAAAGTGAAAGTGAAGTCGCTCAGTCGTGTTCGACCCTTAGCGACCCCACGGACTGCAGCCTACCAGGCTCCTCCATCCATGGGATTTTCTAGGCAAGAGTACTGGAGTGGCTTGCCATTGCCTTCTCCGGAAGTCCAGCTATGTTTCCTTAATTTTCTCTCTCCAAAGCTGTACATTGTAGGGACCACAGTTATTTCAGACTGCTTTCCTTGAATCTCTAACCATGCCCTTTCCTCTCAAGGGAGACTTTATCTCCTAATTCACAGAATACAAAGGAGGCAGAAAATAAAAACTGCCTTAAGATCCTGCCACTAACCCTACAAAATCCCTGTATCTTTACTGTTAGCACCTCTGTTGTGTGAAAATAGTAGAGTGACCCCTTTTTAAGGCCACTTTTCTGTTGGCATCTCGATTCTACCCTTTCTGACTTCTCAGAAAACCTTCTCTACCCACTTAATGTTTACTCCTTCCTAGTAGCCACATTTCTAGAAAATGTCATTTTGCATAATTGTTCTAGCCTTTTTAAATACTTTTTTATTAATTGCCAGTTTGCATTTTCAGAGGAGCAGATACAAAATTAAATGTGCAAGAAGAGATTTCTTGGGGGAAATACCTGTAAAGAAGAAAAGGAAGGGAGCATAGAAAGTAGGGAGAGCTATCAGATGTGTTGGAATGAGCCATTCCTGAGACATGCAAGAAGGAGGATTGGTTGGGAAAAGTCTCTAATGGTAGCAGAGATATAGGATCATTTCAACCTGGCCAATTGAGACACCTAGAAGCAAAGTTGCCCAGTTAAGGAATGCTGAGGCTCTCATAAAGGGATCTGTATTGCACTACCACTGTGCTCAGTCATTAGCCTTAAGCAACTAACGGGAAATACGGACTGGGCTCCAATGCTGGTAAATCCAGAAAAACAATGGTTGGATCATAATTCAGTTATGCTCCGGCAGCAGAATGCTAGAGAGAGCATTCTGTTCACAACACATTCAGTCTACTGAACTTTTCAATCATTCTCATGCAAAATTCCTATGGATAAAACCAATGAACTCTTTAGTCCTTAATTTTCTTGTTTTCTCTACTGCATTTGACACTAGACCACTATCTCCTTGAAGTCATCATCATTGATTTCTGTGACGCTACACTTTCCGGATTTTTCTCTTGAATATCTAACTCCCCCTTGGGAGGTTCCTGCTCTAAGAATCATAGCTAAAACTTTCCTTCCCATATTTCCAAAATTGGTAAATGTCACTATCATCTACTAAAGATGAGAGAGGCAACAAACTATACTATATTATTTGAGCTGTCATAACAAAATACGATAGACTAGTTTGCTTAAACATAAGAAATTAACTTTCTTAAATGTGCTGGCCAATTTAGTTCCTGACTAGGGCTCTTTCTGACATGTAGATTTTCACCTTCTCTCTATGTCTCACATGGCCTTTCTTATGGTCATACATGGAGAGAGAGAGAGGGAAAACTCTGATGTCCTTTCCTCTTCTTAAAAAGACATCAGTTCTATAGGATTTATACCCCATCTTTATGACCTCATTTAACTATAGTTGCATCCATAACATCCATATCTCCAAATACAGTGACATTGGGGCTTAAGGTCTCAATATACAGATTTGAAGGGGATGCAACTCGGTCCAAAACACTTTGATTTTTAACATAATACTTTCTTACCACCCACATTTGTTATAATGGAGCTTCCTAGGTAGCACAGTGGTAAAGAACCTGCCTGTCAATGTGGTCAGAATGCCTTATTCTGTTACAAGTGTATTGCAACTGCCCTGTTTCTCTCTTTTCCTAGATAAAGGAAATACGATGATTGGAATTACATCTGTGATATGCATTATTACAACACTGGAGATATAATAGTCAATAAATATGCCCAACATCCATTTTAGTAGTATGATTTTGGAGACGTTGACTTCTCCTATCCCTCATCAAACATATATTCATTTATTTAGCTACAAATTAGAACAGCTGAGTCAGGTCCTTCATTCTAACTCTAAAACCTTATGTTAACCTCTTTAGCCCTCAGCATCTTCATCTGGGGATATACCCCACATGTGAGTGTTGTCCTTCAGGTGAGTTTCTTTCTAAAAAAATAAAAAAATCCGCTGACCCACATGACCTCTAAAAACCTCTACCGTTCTAAAATACATTTTTGCTGGCCTAGAAAATATTGAGCTAAGGTAGATAATGAGTGTACACATTCAGTTCAGTTCAGTTCAGTTGCTCAGTTGTGTCTGACTCTTTGCGACCCCATGAATCGCAGCACGCCAGGCCTCCCTGTCCATCACAAACTCCCAGAATTCACTCAAACTCACCTCCATTGAGTCGGTGATGCCATCCAGCCATCTTATTTTCTGTCGTCCCCTTCTCCTCCTGACCCCAATTCCTCCCAGCATCAGACACTTTTCCAGTGAGTCAGCTTGTCGCCTGAGGTGGCCAAAGTATGGGAGTTTCAGCTTTAGCATCAGTCCTTCCAATGAACGCCCAGGATTGATCTCCTTTAGAATGGACTGGTTGGATCTCCTTGCAGACCAAGGGACTCTCAAGAGTCTTCTCCAGCACCACGGTTCAAAAGCATCAATTCTTCTGCAATCAGCTTTCTTCACAGTCCAACTCTCACATCCATACATGACCACGGGAAAAACCATAGCCTTGAGTAGACAGACTTTTGTTGGCAAAGGCATGTCTCTGCTTTTTAATATGCTATCTAGGTTGGTCATAACTTTCCTTCCAAGGAGTAAGCGTCTTTTAATTTCATTAGCATCACTCAGTTGCATCAAACAACTTTTTTGCTATAATTTCCTTTTCAAATAGTCTTCTTTGACTAATCCAATACTTAGTCATTCTTTTCCCTAGCTCTAGTTCCATGTTGATGTCAAACTGATGGGTTATGTCTCTGACCTTCAGCCTCAGTTCTTGGAGCTATCCAGTTTACCAATGAGCCAGGATTCTAGAGATGTGCTTAAGATATCTTCATTTCTCTTTCTCAGTTTCTCCATATGTAAAATGGGTATAGTAACAAGGTTTTCTACAGATATGATTAAGTGAATTAATTTTCTTAAAGTGCCTGGCACACAGCTTTATATAAAGCTGTCAATTATTATTATTAGTAAAAATTAGACCTTTCTTTCACTTACCCTGGCTTGATTTTTGGATTAACTACCTATCAACATGATTATCATAATCTTTCAACCACTTTTTGTTTCTCTGTGTTTTTTTTTTTTTTTTTTTTGTCTCTAGGCTTTTAATGTTTTCCTAGTCATTAGGTACCATGAAACTTCAATCTGTGTTTAATAATCCTAGAACTTCATCTTTCTCTTTGAATAAAAAACTTTTTTATTACCAAAACAAAATGAAACAAAATTCGTCCTGCTTAATCTTTTTTGCTTCCAACTTTTGCCCCCATTAATTCCTATTTGTACCTCACTATCCTTTTACCCTGTAGTATATGTAGCATTTTATAGTTTAAGTAATATATGAAAAGTGCTTAGTTGAACTCTAATTACTTTCTTCTGTCTACATTGTAATGACCATGGCCTAAGATCATTGAACCCTCTCAAATCCATTACAACTTTAAGGGAGGGAGAGTTTTCCTGCTGTTTGAAGATTTAGTTAAGGATTTATTAAAGATTATGCGGGAACTCTAGGACTTTTAGGGACAGAATATAAGCCTCCAACTGAAAGGTTGTCACCTGCCATTAGGCAGAAGCCCAGCAAAGCTCAGTTCTTCTGAGATGAGGACTATATTACCTAACATTCTGGAGGAGAAAGAAGAGAGGCTTTTTAAATACCCTACCAAGTTTGTAGAATCATAAGAATTTAGCAGAAAAGACCAGATATACTAAATACTCCCTACTACTTTCACCTCAGCTTGTACATACTCCCATTGCACCCGTAGGCAATATGGCATGAAAAGGCTCAGCAAGAAATATTCATTTGTAAAAGAAAAACAAATCATTATAGCAACACTCACTGGTCATTCTGTAGCAAATGTGCAATGCTCAGATTTTGTATTTTCCTGAAATAACATGCACATTTTAGGCATGAAATTATGATTGTTTGACTGTGAAATGCTGCACCCAAACACCATGTGGCTTTTAGCAGCATATCATCATATCAAGAACTATTTTTACCCTTTGGCGATTTTTCCTGCTTTGGCTCTGAGAGCTAGTCCATACGGTATTTGTATGTGGCATCAGTGGCAAAGATTTTTTAGAAGAGTAGATTTCTTATGTAGTACCATGCACCAGTGATAGCACAGAATCTAAAGCAGAAATTAAAATAACCTGCCTTCAGGTTCAACTGGCAAGAAATAAAGTCATAGTGTGCATGAAAGGAGAGAAAAAGATGAGAAAGGACTTAAAACACACTCTTCTGTTCTTTCTTCCTTTCCTTAAAAATTATTCTACTTAAATACCTACTAACTTTTAGAATATCAGAAAAACAATAAACAATTTACAATGCACATCCTACATTTCTTCTCCAGTGTCTCTGGATCCTAGTGACAATGAACTTTGAGGAAAGAAGACAAAAATCTCTAGAACTTCAATGTATTTGCTGCCTTTCAGAAGCCTGGGCAGAAGAAAAGAGCAACTTTTTTTACAAGATTTAAGCACATATTGGTCCCCTTCCAGAACGCAGACATGGAGCCATATAAGAAATATTTTGAAAAGACAACCAAAATTAGCCAAACTCTTTAAACTTCCAAACTGCTTGGAGCAAAAGTCTGTTTTAGTTTAATCCAAATTAGTTTGCAGACTTAACTAGAAAGAGGAGCTATAGGAAAATATGAGCTGGCTTAACGTTTGTGTCTTGTCTATAGCTACAAAGTTGGCTTTTGTCTCTTCAAGAGACTGATCTGGTTGTGGGGTTTTCAAAACATGAGATGAGATAAAGGTGTTACAATATTGAGCATGGATTCTTAAGTTTCAAAAAACTCAATCTGCATTGAAAATAAAATGAACTATACTAATTTATATAAAATTTTGACCATCTTGTCCACTTTAAGAAAATAACAATGTTAGAAAGATTAATTAAGTCAGCATTATTTTGTACTCACCCAAAAGTATTGCTGTTTGACCTGGTGAGCTATTTCAAAAGCTGCATAAATCACTTTAAGGTCTACTGCTGTTAATCATATAATCTTCTCATAGTCACTCTTATAGTTACCTCTTTAAGGAGTTTCCAAGCACTATTGTTTTATAATAAAATGTTCCAGAGATTTTATACTAAACCGAAGCTCAGCTTGTCCCTGCAGCCTAACTTGGTGCATATGTATTGCAAAGAAATTCCATTTTGTCAGTTGATTTATTGTTGTATCAAAAGAAATAAACTCTTGAACCCCAAGGGAGAAAAATTATGCTATTCCATTCTACTCATGACATTTCAACATAGGCCAACAAATAACTGGAATTATTTTCTCAAGTGAGGAAAATGAAATAATTTTTTTTCTTGAAAAGTAAAATTTTTGTCCTAATCAGTGTATTTACAAACTTTTAGTTGTAAAAATTGCTTTTCTTTCACACTGCTAAGATTCTTTTCCTATGTGTGTCTTTTCTAGGAAAGTGTTGCTATATCATCTGTTCTTTAAAATTTGTCATTAAAATTAAGATGGAAGATACTAGGGAAAGAAGCAAATGTGTGCATTTCCTTCTAACTAATTCTTTGAGTGCAATATCTGCTTGATGAATGGATTTGGCTGAAGGAGTGCAACTGTCCCTGTCATTTTTGAACATATGTTTAAAGGTCTATGTGACAATAGCAGCAGCCCCAGGATTAAATAACATTGTGTTCATAGGCTTATGCATTCTTAAAATAAAAGAAATTAAAGTTCTCAATCATGAAAATAAAGACCTGTTATGATCCTATTTTAGAGCAGATGAGTCTGAGGCCCATAGAAATTGTATGGTTTGCTCCCGATCACAAATCTGGTAGATGGCAGTCAGGACACTGAAACTATTCATTTAACTTCAAAGCCCATGGGTGAATGACCACACATTCCCATTCTTTTTTTCTCCTGTGCCAAAGACTAGCCCACTGGGTACCTAATAAGCTAAGTTACCAAGACTGCCTTTAGTATGACTTTCTTTCAAGTTGTCATTTTTCTTCATTCCTCTCTCTCACTTCCCACTATCAAATGGGGGAAATTTTCCATTAAAAATAGACAATGCCTTTCAGAAAAGGTATTTGCTTGATAGCAAGGCAAATAGACTTGTGAGTTACTACAGCCAATTCACTCAATTATGATCATCAAACAAAAGAAAGGGACAAGGAAAATCAAATGGAAATGCCTAAATTAAGATTCTCAGTATCCCCAAGTGTGAATATCAAGAAAGACTATTCCAATGAAGAAAAGCACATTAGTTCTCAAAAAGAGAACGGCGGTACTTGAAGTTGTTTCAATGTGTTATTCAGCTTTATGCTGTGGAGTCACTCACAGTACTGCAATTGTTTCCTAACTCAGCTACATATAAAATGTGTACTTAGGAATGCTTTATAAGACATTCAACAGAGTCTTTCTTATTTAACTGCACTGATTAGAAGGGGCAAGCATTTCATTTTGGCACAGTGCAGCTCACTACCTCATTTCATCCTGTGTGAAATATTACTCAGAGTTCAGAATGCCAAGCTTTGAGCAGAGAAGAACAGTGTGGTTTAAAAATAATAATAATAAAATAAAATAACAATAGCTATGAAGAGAAGAGTGAAATAATGTAATTCTGATTTCTATCTGACAGCAACTAGTTCAAGGGGTAGGGGAAGTAAGTTCCATGTTACCAAAACAGAATCTAAGAAAAACCCTGAGATTACAAAAGAAGCAAAATTTAAATCTACCCTGTAGGAGTGAAGGTCAACCAAAGCACTGTGTGACTAGATGAGAAAGACTCGAGGAAAATGTCTGTGAGAAGAGCTACTGGTGATGGGGAGGAGAAAGTTGCCAGACAGCCTAAAAACAAACCTGACCTTAATAGTGACCATGTTAAATGTATAACAGAAAACCTCATGGAGCAAAACCAGGACAGTGCAGAAAATAGGCAAAAACCACGTGGAGTCTGACAGAGTTTACATTAGATACTTAAAATATGTGAGTGGTGCCCCCTGACATTTCTTGGTGTTCCACAGGTATGAGTTCTAGATTTTTCTCCAAAAGGGAAGAAAATCTACATCTCCATGAAAATGGAATGAGACCACATACTGAAGCTACACATCATGTTATAAAATTGTGTTCTATGATGTCACGTCCAAGCATCTTTAGAAGAAACTATAAATCCAAACAAATTAAATGGTTGCTCAACACCATCATTTAATGTGTAGTTACTGTTGGAGCTTATAATTGCTGAGCATGTATGTGCATAGCCAGGTAAATAATTTTTGTCCCTTCTTGCTAAATTGCATATTTATTTTTTCATATGCTTACAATTCTGAAATTTGAGTGTATGCACAATTAATGTGTACATTTTAAGAGTCATGTTTTACTTCTTTTATTTTCCTCCCACTCTTCTTGTATATTCTACCTTTCCTTCCTTCCTTCTTCACTTTCTCTCTTTTCTTTTCTCTCCTAAAGCGCTTCTGTTAAATATATGATCTGTCTTATATTCCTGAATCTTTTGGACAAGTACCTTTCAGATTGAGATCTAAGCCAATGAAATAGAATTCCAGTGAGTAGATTATGGACATGATGGAACTTTTCAGGAATACCACTTCAAGTACACCTAAAAACTTTTATTATTTAATTATTTCAAATCCCATGAAATGTTAACTATGCAAAGACTAAAATACATCCTTTCTAACTATAAAGCTATTTTTTGTCACTCTGCTACATTAATTATTATAATAATAGTTTTCACCTGATAATTGTTTAGGGTAGAGAAAAATACCATGATGCTTCACTTACCTTTAAGTTCTGGTTAATACAAAGAAAATCAAAACTGTGTCAATATTTTGTGAATGTCAACAATGAAGACAGTTAACATATCATAGACTAAGCTGTAAAGTGTTTTCACATACATTGGCAATAGATCCAGAAAGTAGAGATAGAGATTATTTCTGTGGACTAAATTTAAAAGAGAGTTATATGCGGTCAAATTAACGAAGAAATTCTATGTGTATACTTAGCTATAAGCTTTTAGATTATCTTATCAGTATGTTCATATGATACAAATCCTTTCTGGGAATCATCTCAATACAACTTCCTAAGGTAACTCGTTATATGAAAGAAAAGTAGATGAGGGAGGAACTAATCTATTTTTGTCTCTCTTTTTTTCATATTGGCATCTATATATTAAGAATGTACATTTCCCTTGAAATTTGCTACTGATTTGGCTGCAACCATTTTCAAGATGAGGATTATAGTTTATTTGTGGATTTTTATAGCTATTAGAAAAACAAGACTGTTTTTCAAGCAGTTTTAAGGGAAAATAATCATCCTCTTTTCCTGATTTTAACAGTATAGGACACTATCGATTTATTAGATCATCAGTTCTAGTTGATAAGTCCAAATACTCTGTGTCCAAGAAAAAGTACATTGAGATAGTTGTGGGAAGTTTATACTCATTCTAAAGAGAAATTTATACCTAAAGATTTCATCAAACAGCATATATGATACAACTTTTATGACAAAAGTTATCTTTTTTCTTGTTTTATGTTCCAGACATAAAAAGAGAACATGATTGCAGCCACTGTTCCTACGTGTCAGATATCTCATTTCTCCAAAGTCTTCTCCAAATGAAACAATACAGATCTATTAGTGTAATTATAGCATGAGGTCATTTACCACTTTGTAATTGCTGCATGTGTGAATGATGTACGAAATGAAAGCACCTACAGTGCAAATAGAACATAGGCAAGAATGTGCCATGTGCTAATTAGGTAACCATCTAATGATAAGACCCTAGGGAAACACAATATAACAAAATCTCACAGTGCTCTGCAATCATAAACCACAAAATATCCCTCAGGAGTTCAAAAATATATCTATTAGTAAGTATAATCCTTTCCTTTCTTTAGAGTCTCTCAACTCTGTTCCCTGTAAGGATATACCCGCTTCTTCCTATTTCATCCTGTGCATTGCTAACAAGGCCCCAACAGTCAAGAACCATCTGACTGCTATAAGAATTGTTCTGACATAGCCATGTATTCTTGTGCTCAGTTGTGTCTGAATCTTTGCGACCCCATGGACTGGAGCCCAACAGCCTCTTCTATCCATGGGATTTCCCAGGCAAGAATACCAGTTCAGTTCAGTTTAGTTCAGTCGCTCAGTCGTGTCCGACTTTCCGCGACCCCATGAATCACAACACGCCAGGCCTCCCTGTCCATCACCAACTCCCGGAGTTCACTCAAACTCATGTCCACAGAGTCGGTGATGCCATCCAGCCATCTCATTCTCTGTCGTCCCCGTCTCCTCCCGCCCCCAACCTTTCCCAGCATCAGAGTCTTTTCCAGTGAGTCAACTCGTCACATGAGGTGGCCAAAGTATTGGAGTTTCAGCTTTAGCATCAGTCCTTCCAATGAACACCCAGGATTGATCTCCAGAGTGGGTTGCTATTTCCTACCCCAGGAGATCTTCCAGACCCAGGCATCAAACCCTGTGTCTCTTGTATCTCCTGCATTGGCAGGGGATTCTTTACCACTGCTCTACCTGGGAATCCCAAGAATTGTTCTACTCATTCATATTAAAGATTGAAAACTTATTTAAAGAGTGTTGATGAATTTTGGTTTTATATTGTTTTCTTGACCATTCTATTAAAATGTTTCAAGAACAGGCCACATCGCTAAGGGTGGCAGGCCTCAGTCATCAAAACCTCAACTGATGAGAATGAAAGGAATGGAGTTCATCTTACTTAAAGCAAACTCTTCCTTTGTTAATGCAATAATTCAACAAGTTTAGAACAAAGATTATATGTAGACAAAAAATAAAGTGTTTAACAAACTGAGCTCTTTACCAATTCTTAAATATTCAGCTAAGATTTTATAAGGATGAACTGTAACTGAGGAGTCTGAAACTGAGCACCTGACATGAAATACATTGAACATTTGGCCAAATAAACCTGTGAAATGTTCTTTCTTCTCTGCTTCTATAATGCATTACTGAAAATATTTGTTTAATTGCCTGCAGCACCCATTGGGATAGAAAGGATTTAATTCTATAAAGTTGCCTACCAAAAAGATTAATCGAATCATTCTGATTACCAACAATGGCAATTAATTTCTTCTACCATGATCCTTTTGCTATTTATATAGTATTTTATACTCATCTCACTTTCTTTTTGGGCTCAATATAATGTATTTCTTATGAAGTCACACTGTCATTTTCTATTGACACTATTTTAATAGGAATATGAACTTGTCTTCAGTAACAAGAGCTGACTTGGGATTCATTTCTTGCTTTTCCATTCACTGCTCTTTGTGACTCTTGCATGCACGTTAGTCACTTCAGTCATGTCTGACTCTTTGAGACCCCATGGACCATAGCCTGCCAGGCTCCTCTGTCCATGGAATTCCTCAGGGGATCGTCCTGACTCAGGGATCAAACCTGTGTCTCTTATGTCTCTTGCATTGGTAGGCGGGTTCTTTAACACTAGTGCCACCTGGGAAGTCCAATTTGTGACTCTTAATTGGTGTTAATAAAATGTGTCTTATGTGCTTCACACAATAGGTTCAGATTTTGGTAAACTTCTACTTAATCTGGAAGATTTGGCCACTCTGTTTTTTTTCTGCCAACCCTCTACTTGATGGGCTCCTCCTGATGCATGTTTGTAGCTTCTTGCCACTTAACAGCTCCTTAAGTAAACAGAATTCAGTAACTGCTTTTTATTCAATAGCATCAGTTTTTAGACTGTGAATGTGATTCCCCAGATGTTGGTTGTTAATGCAGATAGAATAAATTTATTCCTAAACCATTTTATAATTTTTGTATATGTCCACTTATAAGGCCCAATGATGTTTCTCTTTATTAAGAAATAGTGCCTACATGTGACAGCAATAGACAAGTTGCTGAGACATAGGTTAAAAGATACAGAGAATGTCATTGTTTATCACGGAGTTTACACTGCAAGTAAAGGAAAATCAACAAACGAATAACCAAGAAGCTTTTCAGGTAGTTATAAGTATCTGGAAGAAAATTAAGAGGGCAGTGTGATAGTGAATGCAAATTTAGACTGAGGATTTCAGAAGATATCTCTGAGGATGTGGTATTTATGCAAGATCAAAATGACACAAAGAAGTTAACTGTGATAAAATCTATGGGAAGAATATCCAAGTAAAATGAGGAGTTAGTGAAAAGGTCAAAGGGCAAATTAAGCTTATTTTCGTTAGAAATTCCTAGAAGTTCTTAAGCCTGGAAATATGTGGGCAGTGTAGGATTTCAAAAGCTCTTTCAGGCTTCAGTGGGGAGATTCAAAGAATCAGAGTTTAAACAAGCTTATTAGCTGATTGTTACAGTAGTTCAAACAACAGAAAATGGCTTGAAACAGAAGTTTTTACTGCTGTTGTTCAGTTGTTAAGTCATGTCCAACTCTTTGTGACCCCATGGACTACAGCACACCAGGCTTTCCTGTCCTTCACTATCTCTCAGAGTTTGCTCAAACTCATGTCCATTGAGTCTATGATGTCATCCAACCATCTCATCCTCTGTTGCCCCTTTCTCCTCTTGCCTTCAATCTTTCCCAGAATCAGGGTCTTTTTCAATGAGTTGGCTGTTTGCATCAAGTGGCCAAAGTATTTGAGCTTTAGCCTCAGTCCTTCCAATGAATATTAAGGATTGATCTCCTTTAGGATTGACTGGTTTGATCACCTTGCAGTCCAAGGGACTCTTGAGTCTTCTCCAACACCACAGTTTGAAAGCATAAATTCTTCAGCATTCAGCCTTCTTTACAGTCCTACTCTCACATCCATTCATGACTACTGGAAAAACCATCAGTTCAGTTCAGTTCAGTCGCTCAGTCATGTCCGACTCTTTGCGACCCCATGAATCACAGCACGCCAGGCCTCCCTGTCCATCACCAACTCCTGGAGTTCACTCAAACTCATGTCCATCAAGTCGGTGATGCCATCCAGCCATCTCATTCTCTGTCTTCCCCGTCTCCTCCTGCCCCCAATCCTTCCCAGCATCAGACTTTTCCAGTGAGTCAGCTCGTCACATGAAGTGGCCAAAGTATTGGAGTTTCAGCTTTAGCATCAGTCCTTCCAATGAAAACCCAGGATTTATCTCCTTTAGAATGGACTGGTTGAAAAAAAAAAAAAAAAGAATGGACTGGTTGGATCTCCTTTCAGTCCAAGGGACTCTCAAGAGTCTTCTCCAGCACCACAGTTCAAAAGCATCAATTCTTCGGCGCTCAGCTTTCTTCACAGTCCAACTCTCACATCCATACATGACCACGGGAAAAACCATAGCCTTGACTAGATGGACCTTGGTTGGCAAAGTAATGTCTCTGCTTTTTAGTATACTATCTAGGTTGGTCATAACTTTCCTTCCAAGGAGTAAGCGTCTTTTAATTTCATGGCTACATTCAGCATCTGCAGTGATTTTGGAGCCCAAAAAAATAAAGTCTGACACTGTTTCCACTGTTTCCCCATCTATTTCCCATGAAGTGATGGGACCAGATGCCCTGATCTTTGTTTTCTGAATGTTGAGCTTCAAGCCAACCTTTTCACTCTCCTCTTTCACTTTCATCAAGAGGCTTTTGAGTTCCTCTTCACTTTCTGCCATAAGGGTGGTGTCATCTGCATATCTGAGGTTATTGATATTTCTCCCGGCAATCTTGATTCCAGCTCGTGCTTCTTCCAGTTTTGACTATATGGACCTTTGTCGGCAAAGTGATGTCTCTGCTTTTTAATATGCTGTCTAGGTTGGACATAACTTTCCTTCCAAGGAGCAAGCACCTTTTAATTTCATGGCTGCAGTCACCATCCAGTGATTTGGGAGCCCAGGAAGATAAAATCTGTCAATGCTTCCACTTTTTCTCCTTCTATTTGTCATGAAGTGATAGGACTGGAAGCCATAATCTTAGTTTTTTGAATGTTGAGTTTCAAGCAGATTTTTCACTCTCCTCTGTCACCCTCATCAAGAGGCTCTTTAGTTCCTCTACACTTTCTGCCATTAAAGTGGCATCATCTGCATATCTGAGGTTGTTGATATTTCTCCCAGCAATCTTGATTCTAGCTTTTGATTCATCCAGTCTGGCATTTCACATGATGTACTCTGCATGTAAGTTAAATAAAAAAGCAAGGTGATGATATACAGCCTGTCATACTCTTTTCCCAATTTTATACTGGTCAGTTTTTCCATGTCCAGTTCTAACTATTGTTTCTTGACTTGCATACAGGTTTCTCAAGAGATAGATAAGATGATCTGGCACTCCCAGATCTTTAAGAATTTATCACATTTGTTGTGATCCACACAGTCAAAGGCTTCAAGTGTAGTTAATGAAGCAGAAGTAGATGTTTTTCCGGAACTTTCTTGCTTTCTTCATGATGCAGCAAATGTTTGCAATTTGATCTCTTGTTCTTCTGCCTCTTCAAAATCTAACTTGTATAGCTGGAAGTTCTTGGTTCATGTACTGCTGAAGCCTAGCTTGAAGGATTTTGAGCATAACCTTGCTAGCATGTGAAATAAGAACACTTGGATGGTAGTTTGGACATTCTTTGGCAATTCTCTTCTTTGGAATTGGAATGAAGACTGACTTTCCCAGTCCTGTGACCACTGGTGAGAAAATGTGGGGTAATTGAAAGAAGTAGATGAATTTGGACTATATTTTGGAAGTAAAATTCACAGGATATATTTGTAGAAAAAATGGTAGCAGACCTAGTAGAAAGAATAATTCCAAGATTTTTGGTGATAACCATGTAGATAGAATCCATTTACTCAGATAGGCAAGTACAGGAGAGGAGAAGGGAAGTTTTGCTTTGGCCATGGTTTGACTTCTCGAGTCTTATAGTCTTGCCTATAAGAATGCCAAGTTGATGCTGGAGATAAATTGAGATTCTTTCCAGCCCTAAGACTAAAAGATCTCACCTGAAAAGTTTATATAAATAGATCAAATAAAAAGGAGCACAGCCTGGCCCTGAGTACCCTCCGATGTTAGAGGTAGAACAGAGGAAGCAAACAAAGGAAACTCTGAAGTAAAGGCCAGTTAAGTAGGAAATATGATATCATGTTGTCTCTAAAGCCAAATAAAGAAATGCATTTCGAGAGAGGAGGAAAGGGGCCGAAATGGCAAAGCAGGAGACCCCAACCTCCATGACCATAAAGATCAACCATTAGACAGCTATCCCTCAATAACAGTTCTGGGAGAGTGCAGGAGTTCACTTAAGAAAACATCAGCAACACAGTGAAACAAACAAAACTGAGAATAATTGAATGAAAAGGGAATAACAGCTTCATTTCCCTGTAACATCTGATCCTCTAAGCTGCCACTGTACAGCACTAAGAGGGGACACCCCAGCTAGAAAGAGTTCCTTTCACCAGGAAAGGAAGAGCAGGATGAGAGACCAGGTTCTCCAGTCTTTTCGGGCACCACATGAGTGATTCTCTTTGGTTTCACCCTACCCAGACACTAGCAAAGTTGAGATGTACAGATATGGCTATGAACAATGAAGAAGAATACAGGCTTTGAGGATCAGTCTCATAGCAGGAGCGACCATGGATCACAGTGACCGGCCCTTCAGAGGACCACCGGTGCTTTCACCACTAGAGAAACCAAGCTAGTGAGCATAGTTCAAGACCAGAAATATTTCAGATAGCAGTTGCTCCTTCAGCCTGAATCCTAGAATGAAGATGAGGACCCAGAGCAGAGCCATATTATCAAAAATGGGTACGTAATACAAGTGGGTATCAAACTTGTTGCAAATCATTTTTGAGGTAATTTCTTCCTGCTGCATAACTTAGTCTAGTGGGCAGCCACAAACTCTGTCCAATCAGCATTTGTTGTGGCCTGCTCAGTCTTAGATAAAAAGTTTTCCACCCACAACAAACTGCCATTCGCAAAATAACCTGACTAAATTTAATATTAGATCCTATTCTTCTAAGATCATCATCATCTAGATTACTTCATTTGTGATGGCAATAGGATTCGAGATTATTATATCTGTCTATGTATATTCTTAGCCAACACTAATCCTTACAATAAGTTATTATGTGATGTTCAGTATTTATATGTTACAATGATGAAATGTCATGGTCAGTTTATTTTATATACTTAAGTATCTGGAAACAACCATTGGAATACCGAATAAAAGCAAGTGAACTCCAACAGCAATAAATATTTATCTCCCAAGTCTTCATCCTTTTAGTACAGTGAGAGTCTATTAAGATGAGTAATGTGCTCTTCTTCTTTACGACAAGGATGCCAGTATTAGTTGTGCATAAAAAATAAAGTAGTACTTTGTACTAATCAAGACAGACTAGGTAACAAACAACCTCAAAATCTCAGTGGCCTAACACCTATAATTTATTTCTAGTTGATGCAAAGTGTGCTGTAGGTCAAGTCACCCTCCCGGGCAGCAGTCTTCTGTGTCTACCTCTTAATAATCTAAGATGTTTCAACCTTGCTTCTCCACCTTCCCAACAAACAATTTCCATGAATATACTGGAGGAATAGAGACAGGAGAATCATGCAGAGGCTTCTCAGTGCTGCCATTGAGAAGTAAGATATTTTACTGGCCAGAATTGCTCATTGACCCTACCTGGAGCTATGTTAGGGCTGTCTCAGTGGGCTCAGGAAGAAAAGAAATATTGCTGAGCAGCTGCTTTCATGTTTTAAATAATATAGAAAATGATGCTCTAAAAAGGGTTGATCATATTGATGGAAAGAAAGGTTGCACAAAAATCTAATTATAGGGTCACTGAATTTCCATTTATCTGTAAACTATCAAAATATTGAAAGTAGTGCTTTACCATTAGTGTAGCAAAAATTTCCCAAATTATGCAATAACTTCTCTCACTACTGTATTTCTCCTAATTGAATTATAGGATATCTATGGTGGAACAGAGGTGACAGTGATAATGACAATAATAGCAACAACACTGTGAGCTAATGTTCATTGAATACTTTGTGCTGACACTATTTAAAGGGCTTTGTAGAAGTGGTGTTTTGTAAAACGCCAAAGAAGACCTAAAAAATAGTTACTATTGGCCTAGAAAAGAGTTTTTAGAATCTTAGAGGAGTAATTAATCGTCAATATTGTTTCAAAGAAAATATGAATGACTGACACCAAAGAATGTATGATCTTGATGACTGTATTTCATTCTATAGTAGAATAGTTTTTATATCTCTTTACATCCTTTTATGATTTGGCAGGAATTCAAAGATAACATATGTGCATTCCAGTGCTCCAAGTATTTTTGACTCTGTGCTAACATAAAATGTGCTTTCACCTCACCAGCTCTGTGCTATAATACCAACTGGGGAATATTCTCACGCACATCAATCAGACATAGGGTAGACACTACAAATCTTAATCCTCTCTTAGGTTGCCATGGGGGCAGGAGGAAGAGTTTAAACAAAGAAATTGCAAGATGACAAAGTTCTTACGGAAAATAAAACAGGTGCGTAAAATTATAGATAATGGAGCAGGGAGAGAATGTGATGGGACAGGCATACAAGTGGCTTTGAATGGTATTGGTAAACTTTATTTCTTAAACTAGGTTTTGGGTATATGGGGTTTTTATTTTATTATTTAAATGTGCATATTGACACATCTGCATAGTATAATTTCACAGATAGCAAAATAAGTTTGTTGGGAGAAAAGCTTTAATAAACACAAAGTCATAACTATATTTGACTATTCAAATCATCTCATTAATTTATTTTTGCTGCGTAGAATGAAGACTTCAAGAGAAAGTGACAAATATTTTTGAAGCAATACTGATCATTTTCATTAATGGGCATAATCACATAGAGTGGTAATGTGTAAACATTAACTGAATTGGATTAACAATCATTGCAATTGCAATTATCGGGAATAGATTTTACAAGGGGATGCACTCTCGTGACTTCCAACTAGTTCCCTGTATCTACCTCCCATTCATCAGGTACATACTCAACACTGATGCTCAAAGGATCTTTATAAAATGAAAATCTGGTATCTGACTTCTGCTAAACATCATCAGGGCCACCTCTGTCCCCATGGAATGGTATCCAGATCCCTATGTACTTTGAAAGCTTCATTTTCTACTACTCCCACCATGTGATGATGATTACACTCAGCAATAAGTGGT
This sequence comes from Moschus berezovskii, assembly GCF_049115385.1. NCBI lineage: Eukaryota > Metazoa > Chordata > Mammalia > Artiodactyla > Moschidae > Moschus > Moschus berezovskii. The sequence continues at coordinate 98,093,009 of NC_142461.1, forward strand.
CCCCCTTCCACACCATGTACCAGACTGCCAAGTCGTTTCAGTCATGTCCAATTCTTTGTGATCCTATGATCTGTAGCCTTCCAGGAATTATAAGTAATCTAGAGAGGATTTAAAGTATCTGAGAGGATAGACTATCTACATAGCCTATATGCCTACACTATGTACACATATTATTCCATTTTATATGAGGTAATGATCATCTGCAGGTTTTGGTATAGGGTTGCAGGAGTGGAGGTGCTGGTCCTAGATTCAATTGCGTCTAGATACTGAGGGCTGACTATCCTTAGAATTTAGAGTAGTGCTTGAAATGTAGTGGGCACTTAACAGATGCCCATTGAATGAATAACTAAAAATGAATGACGATGAGAATATTTAGAGCCAAGATTGTGAGGTTTCCAGTATAGCTAAACCTGGTACCTTTCATGTTTGACCAAATCGACAACAAATGAATCACATTCCCTCCTTTCAAACATGATGATGTCTTCTAATTATCTCTCCCCTAACAATAAATATAGTGATTTATCTTTGTTTCATGTATTATAAACTTGACATTACATTAGATGCATTACACACATTCTCTAGTCTTCACATCAATCCTTCTAAACTGGGTATTTTAAAACCCACTTCATAGTGAAAATCTGAATCTCAAAATAGTTCAATAACTTATACAAACTACTTTTTAGCATAACTAAAAAGTAGTAGAGTCAACCTCCAAACATGCCCTAATTGGGCATATTATAACTCTACTTCACAGAAAAAACTATCAAGGATTACACAGATGTGAAAATTTCTCAACCTACAATAATACCACAAAACCAATAGCAAACTTGGATAGCCAAATCCAGATAACCAATTCCCAGATAGCAAGGATAATCAAAGGGCTGTTCCTACATCCAATATGGAGGTATACAAAGATCTTGAATCTAGAGAAAGGCGGATGCTATCCTTTATGCCTGTTATTTCTCAAACCACATAAAAGAAGAAATTTTCTAGTAAACTTATTTTAAGAATATTCATTTATGCCAACAGGGTAGGCAAACACTTCTGTTTCATTCAGGAATATTTCTTGTCAGTTCCCTCAAAAAGAACAAAAGTCTAAGACTTTTGGCTTTCTACTCACATTGTTTTTATCTGAATAAGAAAAACAAAATAGCCTACATTTTGTCTGAATTGGTCACTAGCTTGGATATTCAGAACAGTAATTTTGCAGTTATAGTTCCATCATTTTTGTGTGTAAAACTCATTTTTCCTGATTCTCTTTCAAAACCATATTTACATTCTTCTGTTTCTAATAAAATATTTTGTTATTTCTGTCAATTCTGATCCATTAAACTTTGTCTTTTACCTGTGTTTAATCCTACAAAAATAATTTATTTAACCTTAATCCTTATTTTTCTTTGCAAAAGTAATGGGGAATATCTTATCTTTGTTTTTTTATATGCAGTTTTTTGTGAGTTGACAGGGAAGATGATTGCTAAATTAATTTGTGTTTATTAAATTTTGGTGGTTTATAAAATGTATTTTAAACTCATAATTAAAAGATATACATAAGAAAGATGTCCAGAGGCAAATTTTCTTACCTAAAACAGAAAACTTCTTTATAAGTTCGAGGGCATAAATCCAACAAAAAGCAATGTGCACCAATGTGCATCAATGTGGCTATAGTCATGCATCACATCCTAATGAAATATGCTATTTCTAGAACAAATAATTGCCTTTGTTTTCATCATCTTGCCTGGTACATCCTAGCAGTCTACAGAATAGTGTACGTTTTATCCTGATCTACAATCAGACAGTTCATAAAACTCTAATGGAAATGAAGATTTTGCTATTTGAAGTGGTCAAATTTCCATTTACAAATACATCACAGCTTATAGACACTGATGGCATTTGGGTTTGCTTTTGAGTTTTAGGATAATAGCAAATTACAGAGAAAATCTACCAATTCTTTGTCAGTTGAACTATGAGGAAAAAAGCCCCATTATCTGCCTGAAAGAAAAGCGAATCTATATGGTGCTTTTAAATGAAAACTATATATTTGTTTGCAGTTATGTGCCATTTGTAAATTTAAGATCATTGGTTCTGCTTAAGAGACCAGGGAGTTTGTTCAAATAGATAAAAGCCTTTCTTCTCTTTTGTGCAAATCCATTTTAAGAATAAAGAGAAGAATAAGGAAAGTAACGTAAGAGAGACTATTTTTCTTCCTATTTCAGTGGTTTGTGATCCATAAAATCCAAGCGGTTATTTAGAACAATCCAATTTGATTGGAAATGTGTTGTTGCATACCTTTACCTTTCTAATACATTTTCTTCTATTACTTCCACCTACCTTCCATTGTACCTAGTTGAAACCCCCAAGGCCTCCCTACTTCAACTCAAATCCCATTTCTCCTGTGAGTATTTCACCATCTAAGACCGCTAACTCCCACAGTGATCTCATTCATTCAACAAATATTTCACAACAGCATACTTAGAGATCATCCTCTCTAACCTCCATCCAATTTAGGAAATTTTACCATAAAATTTCTAACATGTTAAATGTTTGGTTAAATACATTCAACTATTGGAATCTCATTACTTTGTAAGACACCAGTTCCTAAAACATCTTCCTCATAGTTCAGCTGAAATCTACCTGCCTGTAGTCTTCACATATTGCTTTTTATTCTGTACCTTAAGGACATCAAGAAATTATCTAATTCTTTTTTTCAGTAATGACCCTTCAAATATATGAAGAACTCTGTCATGTTCCACTGTTGAATTTTCTTCAGGTAAAAATATGTCCAGTTCCTTCCGTCAGTTTCAGTATGCATCAGTTCTGATTGTTCCATAATCTTGATCTTCCACATACACTTCAGGCAATTAAAGTTCCCTTTTAAAATACCTTAAGAATAAGCCTGTATCTTGCCAGTGGTGGTGTCTACATGATTTTATACAATTATTGAAGCATATCAAACCACACTTAAAACGGGTGCATTTTATTGAATACAAATGACACCTTCAGTTCAGTTCAATTCAGTCGCTCAGTCGTGTCCGACTCTTTGTGACCCCATGAATCACAAGTGAAGAGCAAAAAAAAAAAGAAGCAAAGTCACATGTATATCATCTACATGGAGCACATTACCTCTGGCATCGCCTAATGAAAGGACCTGTTGGGGCTTCCCTGATGGTTCAGTTGGTAAAGAATCTGCCTGCAATGTGGAATACTTGGGTTCAATCCCTAGGTTGGGAAGATCCACTGGAGAGGGAATGACTACCCACTCCAGGATTCTGGCCTGGAGAATTCCATGAAGTGTATAGTCCATGGGGTTGACAAGAGTTGGAAATGACTGAGCAACTTCCATTTTCACTTTCTTTCTTTCAATGAAAGCGCAATGCACTAAAGTTGTCATCTCCTTGAATCTAGATGTTATTTTTCTACTTTAATTTTTCAACCATGGCACAATAACTACAATGGCATAAATCATTTACATGAGTGAACATGACTAGGAAGAAATCCTTACTATGTGATTAGTGATTATGTTTAGGATGAGGATGGCTTATACATGGCACTCCCTTTGTATCACCGCAGACGTTGTAAATCAATTACAGGGCCGGATGTAGCCAAAGAATCTTCACTACTTTGGAGTCATTAAACTCTGTCAGATTTAGCAGTCATAATATTTTTCCATCCCTTTGTGAGAAATATCATTATGAATTATTTTTTCTATTTTTCAAATTTTCTATACTCTTATTTTTAGATATAATGTGATTACATATTAAATAGTTTAAAATTTTAATCCACCATCAGAACTATCCAAAGGAAATAAATTCCTTATCCCAAGAAAACATGCCTAATGGGAAATTTGTTCTATCAAAATTAAGAGAATTACATGCTTAACTTTTCCAAAGAATAATTCCAAAATATGAGGAAGAAGCCTGAATTGTTCCATAAACAAGCCTGAATTGTTTCATATACTAAAAGCACTGCATTAATAGATTTACAGGCTGAGAAAACAGGGAGGTCAAGTAGTTTCTAAGTGTAAATTTTTACTCAACTAAAAGTAAATATCAATTCAGTCTGTCCAAATGAGATTAAGAATTCAATTTAACTATTAGCTGCTATGTTTTAGAAGTTGTGATATTGTCTGGAGACCAAAAGAATGAACAAGTTTTAAACACAGTCCTTCCTTCATGTGGTTCACAGTCAACCAAGGGAAAAGAGTTTATAAATAATTACTTGTGGTGTCAACTGGCAAATGTCTTAATAAAGACATATGCAGAGTGTCCTGGTCATTCCCTGGTGGTGCAGTGGTAAAGAACCTGCCTGCCAATATATGAGATTTAAAAGACGTGGGTTCGATCCCTGGTTTGGGAAGATCCCTTGGAGTAGGAAATGGCAATCTGCTCCAGTATTCTTGCCTGGAAAATTCCATGGACAGAGGAGTCTGGCAGCCAACAGTCCACAGGGTCACAAAGAGTCAGACACAACTGAGTGACTGAGCACACATGGGAACATAAAAGTGGACAGTTAATTCTGACTAGAGAAATGAAAAACAGCCTTCTGAAAAAAAAGGCAACATTGAACATCAGCAACCTAGATACGCAGATGATACCACTCTAAAGGCAGAAATTGAAGAGGAACTAAAGAGTCTCTTGATGAGGGTAAAAGAAGAGAGTGGAAAAGATGGCTTGAAACTCAACATCAAAAAAAAAAAAAGAAGATCCTGGTTTCCGGTCTTATAACTTCATTACAAATAGAAGGAGAAAAAGTGGAAGCATTGACAGATTTTATTTTCTTGGGCTCTCAAATCACTGTGGATGGTGACAGCAGCCATGAAATTAAGAGACCCTTGCTCCTTGGAAGGAAAGCTATGACAAACCTAGAGAACATGTTAAAAAGCAGAGACATCACTTTGCCAGCAAAGCAACACATCAGGAAAAGTTTTTTGCTGTACAGGCAGAGCTATGATTTATCTGGTAATCAAGTACAGATGTGAGAGACGGACCATAAAGAAGGCTGAGCAGCAAAGAATCGACGTTTTCAAGTTGTGCTGGAGAAGATTCTTGACAGTCCCTTGGATTGCAAGGAGATCAAACCATTTATCGTAAAGGAAATCAACCCTGAATATTCATTGGAAGGATTGTTGCTGAAGCTGAAGCTCCAAAACATTGGTTACCTGGTAGGAAGAGCTGACTCATTGGTAAAGATGTTGAGAAAGATTGAAGGCAAAAGGAGAAGAGGGTGGCAGAAGATGAGATGGTTCGATAGCATCACTGACTCAATGGACATGAATTTGAGCAAACTCTGGAGATAGTGGAGGACAGAGAAGAGTCTGGCCTGCCACAGTCCATGGAGTTGCAGAGTCAGACATGACTTCAATTCAGTTCAGTCACTCAGTCATGTCTGACTCTTTGCGACCCCATGGACTGAAGCACGCCAGGCCTCCCTGTCTATCACCAATTCCTAGAGTCTACTCAAATTAATGTCCATTGAGTTAGTGATGCCATCCAACCATCTCATCCTCTGTCATCCTCTTCTCCTTTCGCCTTCAGTCTTTCTCAGCATCTGGGTCTTTTCCAGTGAGTCAGTTCTTCACATCAGTGGCCAAAGTATTGGAGTTTCAGCTTCAACATCAGTCCTTCCAAAGGATATTCAGGATTGGTTTCCTTTAGGATGCACTGGTTGGACCTCCTTGCAGTCCAAGGGACTCTCAAGAGTCTTCTCCAACACCACAGTTCAAAAGCATCAATTATTCAGTACTCAGCTTTCTTTATGGTCCAAACTCTCACATCCATACATGACTACTGGAAAAACCATAGCTTTGACTAGATGGACCTTTGTTGGTGACTGAAAAAAATTAATAAAATAAATTTCTATAAGTAAACAAATAATGGAATGCTAAAGAGAAACACAAACATACATGAAAATGTCATGTGTTGAATTTTCTTATTCCTCTAGCTTTTCCTCCCAGCTCCTCCCCCACCTGACAGAATCTGAAACTTCAGTCAACAACCTTGGAAGCTGGATGTAGAAAGACAAACTGTGATGATCTTTTACTACATGTGCCAACCCTTGTCAGTGTAATGAAGTATAGGTTGGGAAAATATTTATGATTAAACTATGTTACAGTTTTGTATTATTTATTGCAATTGGATCATTTCAATTAATGAGTTGAAACTGAATATTGAGCTAGAAACAAAAGATCTTTTTTTTTAACACTTGAAGATGAGCAGGAAGTCATGGACCTGTTGGAATTTTCACCAAGAAGCAAGGTAGGAACTATACTCCAGTGGCTTAAAAGAGCAATGGAACAGCTAAATAAAGTTGATTTTATGATGACTTTCATTGCATTTTACTTATCCAATATGCTAAGGACCCAATCATTTGCTGGCAAGGCCATATAAAATAATGTACAAGGCTAGTTTCTCAGAAAACTGACCTTCAAACCAGTTCATAGCTATTGAACTACGAATCAGTCACATAAATAAATGCTTAAATTATTTGATCTCATTTTTTCTTTAAGCTCCAGGACACCATGCTGCTGCTGATGCTGCTGCTAAGTCGCTTCAGTCGTGTCTGACTCTGTGCGACCCCATAGATGGCAGCCGGCCAGGCTCCGCTGTCCCTGGGATTCTCCAGGCAAGAACACTGGAGTGGGTTGCCATTTCCTTCTCCAATGTGTGAAAGTCAAAAGTGAAAGTGAAGTCGCTCAGTTGTGTCCGACTAGTAGCGACTCCATGGACTGCAGCCCACCAGGCTCCCCTGTCCATGCGATTTTCTAGGCAAGAGTACTGGAGTGGCTTGCCATTGCCTTCTCCGCCAGGACACCATAAGAGGTAAATAAATAAGTAAATCCTGCATCTCAATCCAAATAATCTGAATGAAGCATCCATATTTGAAATATGTAAACTACATTTACTTCTAAGACTCTAAAATTTCAAATTCAAAATAAAGGATACATTTCAAATCTGAGACACCTTATTTTAATGGTACAATATTAGTAGGCTTCCTATCTGACTGTTGTATTTATTATACTAATTAAAAATATCATCAGCATAAATGAATGTAGAAAAGCAATTCATTTCAATGAGGTCACATAACAGATCCAAGTAATCAAACAACTAAAGAATAACAAAAATCTTTTTGGTTGGGCTTTGTGGAAAATTGCGTAAGATCTAATATTCATGAACTGTTAGACTTGTGGACAGAGAGTGCTTTCTTTATGGATACAAGAAAAGACTTCAGGAATAAATAACAGATTTTTAGGCATTCTAGCGCAATTCACTAACACCCACTCTTCTAAGCCTTTAATGATATGCGGGCTAGAATCATTTAATGATACCTGAAACAGTATCATTAGCGACCTGGAGACACGGATATCTTACACTCTAAGTTGAACACATAAAAATTTGCTAAATATCTCCTTACTTAGTTAGTCTGTCAGAAAATTGATAGTTAAATAAAATATTTAACAGTTAAATTCTTTTTTCCTATTAAAGATATTTATTCTGAAATCACAGAAAAAAAGCAAAAAAAAAAAATTGCTCAAAAGGTTACAGAAATTGATGCATATAAAAATGGCCATCTAAAAATGACACAACCTCAAAAAGTTTCTATTTTTTTTAACAAGTATGTTCCAAAAGAATATGGCCACATTTCAGAGAGACATTTCTTCTCCCAACACCATGACAAGTGTTGATATCACTAAAAGAATTCTGAAAATGAATTCAAAGCAACATCATTTTTTTTAAATGTTGGAGAAAGTAAAATGACTTTGGTATATATGTCTTGTAAAGACCTTCTCTTTACAGATTTAACTGTGTTCTCTTAATAATCTTTCTCTTAAAAGATCTATTTGGACTATAACAATCTTTCTCGAAAACTTTTTTAAGTGCTCACATTCACACAAAAATGCACGCAGACACGCACACACCCACGTACACACACACAAACTTTCATAATTTTTAAAGTGAGCAAGTCATTTTATTCACAACCTCACATCTTCTGTGATTCACAGTATATTTCGATCTCTGCTAAACAATACAAAAACAACTATTTGTAGCTAAAGGTCTTATAAGGAAAGTCAGAATTTTCTTCAGGTACTCTCCAAGCACAGGGTGATTTTTCCAAATGGTCTGTAAATTCTCTGTAAATTCAGCACTGGCATTTTACTTCCCTTCTGCTAATCACGTCAAGCCACCTATTTCCTAACTGTAAAACTGAATGTCTTACTGACTTTCTCCTAGCTGAGTCTTCTCGAATAGCCTCACATATTAAGGATTCAATGGCTCTGATTTAAATGAACCCATTTCAGTGGCAGGTGCCTGCTGGTTTTTAGGTTCTAAACGGTACCATTACTATCATTTATAAGGATAACATCACAATTAAGAATGTATGAATAATTTAAAATTGAGTAGTGTTCGGTTTCACAGTCTGTCTGGCACGAAGGTTTGAAAGTGCAAGGTCTTTATTTTATTACAAAACACTGGCTGTCTGGGAAAGAGGAGATGAAAAGTTACTAATTTCAGGCTTTACTTCAAACCCTTTAATCTTGCAAATAAGTGCCTTCAGTGAGGACTTTGTTATTTCCTAGAGCCTAGCCAGAGTCGTGCGTGTCCTTTGTCTTTTCCCAAAGTCCTCACCTTATCCTAGGTGAAATAAATGAGACAAAAGGGAATCCACTGGAGGAAGTGATTATTTAATAGAGCTTTTCTATTTAAATCCTAACTTGTGCTGTTGGCAAATATTATGAAACATGATCATTTCATTGCTATAAATAATGTTATATAATTAAAATTCTATTCTGTCGTTGGGAACTGTGTGATAAACTGTTTGCGAATTGGTAATTCTATTTATTAAAAACAGAGGCATTAATTTTGACACATTGAATTATAACACAGACAAACAGATCTTGTGTTTTAATTAAATGCTCTATTTGATGAGTTTTGTTTTTGTTTTGTTTCTAAGATTTAACACCAGATCCTATGATTCGTACAGTATAGAACAGGGGACATTCTTAGCACAGAACAGACTCTGACAGAAAAGCTCTGTTAGGATTCAAAAGACACAGAGCAGAACTCCTGAACCTCTTTCTAAAATAGCCCCTCTTTGTGCCAGGCCCAGTTACCATTAGCTAGTTTACTAAGACTTCTCCAAGCCGCCTTTTGACTTCCAAAGTATCCAGCAAGGCTGCGGGTCCAGTAATGCACTACTTACTTAATTTTATAATGATGAAGCAGGGCTGAATATTTTCTACTAAATAAATAAATAACCAAACTGCTTTGAGCTTTCTCTCACATTAAACTACATTTAATATTCATTTCACATTTTTTTTCTATTAATTAAAAGTAAACCGTGTACTGTATGGTACATTATCCCTCTAACAGCCCCATGTGGAGATCATGAAGTGGAAGACTAATGGTGTAGACTTTAGCATTTAGTTTTAACCAGAATAATTTACATATCTGTGAGAAGAGTCCAAGGCATGTGTAAATAAGCAGAACTCTGAGATATCAAGACCCTTGCTCAGTTTACTATGGACTGCCGAGCTATGGGCTGTGTATTTATTCCGTCAGGTAATTTAATGAGACTTACACAGCATCTATTTCTGCAGAAGAGACAAAAGTTATTATTAAGGAGAGGCATGTGGCAGTAAGAAAAATGTGTTTGCTTATTTTATTTTATTCTATTACCCCAAGTAGCAAAGGTGATCCTATTCAATGTTCATTAAAGTGTACCTTTATAATTTATCAAAGGGGAACCACATCAACAGTTTTATGCTGAGATTTCAAAATTGGAAACATTAAAATTTGATCCAAAATGCCAGATATTTAGGGAGCTTTTCCATTAGAAAAATAACTACACAGCTAATCTATAGATTTTTATTAATGCACAACTCTATTAGGTGAACAGGAGAAAGTATATTAAAGAAAAGTCATCGACCCTGAAAGGGCATTTTTAACTTCACATTACCAGACTTTGGGAACAGTTCTAAGAAAGGGAAGACATTTCTGAAAGAATTGTAAGTTTGAATAAATGATCAAAAAGCATAATTTTCAGTGACTGTATCTGGAAAGAGTCATGCTGTATTATGAATAGAGTTATGTTAGGCAGTTACTAGAAGACTAAGATTATTTTAAGAAAACAGTGTTTCTTTGATAAGATGTGAAAGGAATGACATTAGGATTTAGTATTCAAACCAATTTAAGTAATATGCTCTTAACAAATGTCTTATGTGAAGTTTCTTCTGTTAGGAAATCATTTGTAAACGATACAAAATTCGATGAGGCTTATGGCTATATGATGCCAAACATCCTCAAGAAAAGTGAAAAACTCGATTACCAACAATGTTTCCAAATATTCATAATTTTTGGCACCAATGGGGCCAAGTGGGAAATGAAGAACAGAAGCAAGTTCCACCTTAATGATAATCCTTTTTTTAGTAAGATATTCAGATCATTTTGCCAAAGTTGCTTATATAATCTGAATTATCTAGATATTTATCCTAAAACTTCATTCCAAAGTTTATACCAAAATCAAAATTAATATTAAGATATTTGGAATTGATTGAATTGATTCTGTTTCTTTAAAAAGCATCATAATCTTTTGTAACCTAAACCAACAGTACAGAGCACAAATGTTCAGACATAGACACTGCATTTTTTACATGGCCTCTTGAGTGTTCACACTCCTGCAAAGGCTGTCAGACCTGCTAAATGGCATAGCCAAATTTCTCTTGAATCTTTTTATAATACAATGATGCATAAGTGTAAGTCAACATAGCATTTGACTCTTCAAATACCACATCAAAAAGTCCTTTAAATACACAACTCAACCCGTAGGATGAATTTGAGCCAATTCCACAGAAATATATAAAACTTTACATACCCTTTGCATGTTATAACCTAACATTAAACTTACACACAATTCTTCCTGCAGCAAAAAGTCATTTAAAAATTATCCACCTTGGTTTCGAATGGATATAATTCATTCAAATCATGAACTCTACCCTGTGTAAATGAAAATGTCTATTTTCATAAATGTTAATATTGTGTTTTCTCTACTTTTCCGCAAAATAATTGTTTTAAATAATGTGGGAAATCATTTATTTACAAAACACATAAAAAAATGAATCTGACAACAGAAGACTGAAAGTTTCTGAAAATAAAGTTTTGCGTTTTTATTAAGTTTGTGTCATACTATTTTAATCTTTTATTTAGGTATCTATTTGTTATCATCTGCAATAGATTCTGAGTTTCTAAAGCACAGACCTTAGTTTAGCTATCTTTCTCTCAAGTGCCATTTACATTATCTTGTACACAAATGTACTTTTTAAAAATATCCGGATTGAAAATTGAATGAGTTGAACTTTCTCAGGAATTCCTGCAAGAATTTCAAATAGTTTAGCTACAACTTAGATTTTGAGACTAACAAATAAAAGGCAAATTGCTTTGGATAGAAAAATGTATACGTAAATCACAGAAAACATTTTTTTAAAGCAGAAACAATCATTCTTTCTGAAGATGATTCTTATTCCTTCAAATATTTGTGGTCATGATAGGCCATACATCTAAAAACTTAAAAACAAGGGTATCAATCTTACTTTATTTCCACTTAGGCTCTATAAAGTATTTCAGTTTGTCTGACTAAGTCTATGTTTTATATTTTTAAGATGTAATTTAGTCTTCTAAAATATTGTAATTCCCTCATTCTCCCAGGAAACTGTTATAATATATTGAAAGTGTTAGTTGCGCATTCCTGTCCAACTCTTTGGAACCCCATGGACTGGAGCTTCTGTCCATGGAATTCTCCAGGCAAGAATCCTGAAGTAAGCAGCATTGCCTTCTCCAGGGAAATTTCCTGACCCAAGGATCAAATCCAGGTCTTCCATATTGCAAGCAAATTCTTTACTGTGTCAATTAAAAGACTGCTTACTATATCATTAGTTGTCAGAGGTTCAGTGGAGTTTCCTAGCAAAGTGAACCTTGAGGCATTTGCCATTCTTTTATTGCAGTTTTTTCTACATTTGTCATTACAGTTGTTTGCTGCTACTGCTACTGCTAAGTCACTTCAGTCGTGTCCGACTCTGTGCGACCCCACAGACGGCAGTCCACCAGGCTTTGCCGTCCCTGGGATTCTCCAGGCAAGAACACTGGAGTGGGTTGCCATTTCCTTCTCCAATGCATGAAAGTGAAAAGTGAAAGTGAAGTCGCTCAGTTGTTTGGACAGAGATTAAAGTATAGCTATTTTCTATCAATTTTCTCAGCTAACCATAAGTGGTTCTGAATTTTCAGTGTCTTTTTTTCAGAAAACACATGCACATACAATTGCCCCTTTATTGGTTTTGATTCTTAAAGTCTGTCATGGGTCCTGGGGATCTATATGTGGCATCCACTCAAATCACTGTGATTCTTTTTCATGTTTAAAATTCAGTGCTGGCTTCCAAGACATCAAACCTCCAGTGTCATAGCAGATATGAGCCCCCATATTTGTTTTTAACTTAGTAATATACAGTATACTGGGTTTCCCCAGTGGCTCAGAGATAACGAATCCAGCTGTAATGTGGGGGCTGCAGCAGACAGGGGTTCCATCCCTGGGTCGGGAAGATCCCCTGGAGGAGGCATGGCAACCCAAACCAGTATTCTTGCCTGGAGCATCCTATAGACAGAGTAGCCTGGCAGGCTACAGTCCATAGGGTTGCAAAGAGTCGAACACGACTGTAGTGACTTAGCACGTAGGCACACAGTATACTAACATTATATGATTAAACTCCTAAAATGTGAAACCAAAAAAAATATTAATTTTCTGATCCTTAGGACCAACCTGTTATAGTAAAGCAATATATCGAAAGTCCTGAATATTTACAAATTATTATGTTGAAATGATGTGATTTCTTTTATGATCTTTCACTTTATATTCTGCTTGTTGATAAATATATTGAAAAATACATTTAATTCCTCTTAAATCATAACAATATTTAAATGGTCTCAAATTTGAAAATATACCGATGATGACAAAATCATTAAAATTTAATGACAGAAAAGGCCCATTGCTGATATATGAGGAATTTTATAAAGGATTCATATGATCATTTGTAAAATGCTAGCTTAAGACAATAAGAACTAGAATGCTGTGACACAGAGTCTCCTTTCTTGTATATTAATAGCAGCCTTCTGAGCACACATATTCACTTTCAGATTTTTAAGCAATTAGTTTGCAGATGTCACTAAATAAATGGCATTCATTCCTTAAGCAGGAACCATACCTGTTAACCATCTCAGCCTATTCTAGCTTTAAAACTGGGCTTGATGTGCACAGCATGCTCAAAAACTGTACTCACAGTTCAAATGAGCTGGATTACAGACCATGACCACTGAGACCCTCACATGACAAAGCCTTTGTGTAATTAATATGCAGGGTAAAATGCTCCCTGGACTGCTGCTAAAGCGATTTAAATCATGCACATAAAAAATGTAATCACAAATTTAGCATGGTGGACAGAGTAGTCACACTGGGCTTGATTGCATAGAAGGTTCCAAGTGTGTTTTAAATGTCCTTTAAGATTGAGATTAGGACTTGTACTTACAAGATGCATATTAATCTAAAACTCAACATTTTTCAGTGTGGGATCACAGTAGGAGAACATTATGGGCAATAGAGGTTCATTCTAATCCCAGTAGGTAATTACACTTTGAAATAATATTCTTTAATTAAATCTTGTTTGCAGTTGATTGATTTAAACACTAAATCTAAAAACCTAAATTTGAGTTTTTATCAATTTTTGATGCTTATTGCACACAACTTGGGCTTTAATTGATGTTTCTGAAGTTTTAAAGCCCTTGTCCACCGTATCCTGGCTGAATTTAGTGTAATTATCAACATCATTCTTTAATACTCTTGATGACTTTCTCTGGAAGCTCAATAAGTTTGAGCACTTTTACAATTTTAATGTATACCTGAAAGGTATTTAATATGCCACAGTTCCAATATTTGCATGGAAGATTCCTCTCTCACACCTTTAATAGACATATTCCAATTCCTTCTCCAAAATACAGACAGAGGGCTTTTTCTCCAAATATTTACCACTTGCAATATACAAAGACAAAAAAGTACTATGTTCCAGAGTTATTTGTATTTTTTCAAATTTAAATAATATTGGCATTGAATAACAACAACACACACACACACACACAAATTCTTTTGCATTTGCAAGAGGAAGCTCACAAAATATATACATCATCTTTTATATTTATAGCTTCTTTCTGGTCATTTGGCAAAGCTATCAAAATATGATCAAAATAATTATTATGGACATTTTAAGATGAATTCCTTTCATATTTAATAATCCATATGCTACCAAATCTGACTAATAGCTGTTAAGAGCAATATGTTTTACTGTACCATTGTGAAAGAAGATGATTCTGGAAGGTAACGTTAATACCTAATTGAATTTTAGTCTTGTAGATTTTGGAACTGATACAATTTCTCACTCTTCATACATGCTTTTACTAAAAGAAAGTTGTGAAAAATGTCATAGCTTATGACCCCCAGAAAATAACTTTGAAATATGTCCTAATTTGGCACATGATATTATGTGTCAGGGATGATCAAAGATCTTCATAATTTGTTGCAAATTTGCAAATTACAATGAGACCATTTTAATAGGCATCCATATAACCAACTAGTTGTACACTTTACAGATTTATTTCAGAAAACACAAATTAGGTCTGCTGGCCTAAACATTGTGATTTAAAGATGCTGTTCACTACTGTTTATATTTAAATTCATACAAACAAGGATTGGCTTGGTTTCAGCTCCAGAGATGCCATACAGCAGCATCTTGTAGATGTAGCCCAGTAAATTACATTCATGATGCCATATTTAATAACTGAAAATTCACATTTTACAACAATTGCATTTGTCACTGCTGAAAAACAAACTAGTACGTGGAATGTTTTATTACAATGACTACATTCTTGTGAGAAATGATTAAGTCACTATAAGAGAAAAGTAAAGCCAAAGACCTCATTCACCATAACACAAATATTAATCACACATAAATAATACAGGTGTCTTACAGTAAGCCACATTCCCCTAAAATATAGATTACACATCCTAGGGGCAAATAGTAGCACAACAGACTTGAAATAAATCCCTCAAGCCATGGTGGCCAAAAGGAAATCATTTATGTTTTGACAGTTTAATATACTTTTTGGTTATGCATAAGACATGAAAATATTTACACCAATATAAGAGAGTGAAAGAAAAATTAAATCTGACTAATCGACGTGTTCAAGGTATGATTTTTAATTTGAAGGAATATTTTTAGAACTACTCCAAATAATAAATATGCTCCCTACAATTCAACTGTATCCATTCATTTTTAATTATTTCACAGCAGCTAAAAAATAAACCAGTCTTTCAACTCAAAGAGAACTTTTCCCGGTCTGTACACATACCCCATCTGCCAACTCAGAATATTGCAAAGTGAGATGAACCTCACTAGCAGGGATATACAGAAAGTGGAACCAGGAATGGCTCTGGGGAGAGAATCAGGCCTGCAGGAGGTTACTGGGCAAAAAGATCTTTTGCAACGACTTTCACTTTTATGCTAACTGACATTTTTTTTTTTACCATATGTAGACCACCTCTTCAAAAACATTCTTAAAAAGGTATGTGTCAGCAAAATAGGAATTCTTAAGTTTTAGAAATATACTTCATTTCTGTTTTTCAACAAGCACTTACTAAACACTTGCTAAAACTTGAAAACATTGGACTAGCAACTAAGGAAAGAGTTAAAAATTAGCAACCGGCCAGCTCTTTGGCCTTAAAATGTTTAAAATTCATTGAGAAATTTATCTGATAAATTGAGTATCAGGACAGACCATATACAATCAAAAAGACATTATATTGTACAGCTAAAGCATTTCAGGAAAACACTCCATAGGTTTGGTATAATCAAGGAAGTGGTGATACAAGGAGATGGTGGGGATAAGCAGTTAGCTTTTGATAGGAATATAGACATTCCAATAGTATGAGTCCTAAAATTAAATTACAGAATTCTGAGATTGGTAAATGAATGGGGAAATTATGTGTAACACCTATTTTAGGGAATTAAGAAAATGTATGTCAAAGTTTCAGAGGTTTTAGGTACATTTACGAATGTGGCATATCTATACCAAAAAAGGGGCTTCCCTCGTTGCTCAGTCAGTAAAGAATCTGCCTGAAATGCAGGAGACCTGGGTTTGATTCCTGGGTTAGGAAGGAAATGCAAACCACTCCAGTTATCTGTCTGGACAAAGGAGCCTGACAGGCTATAGTCCATGGGGTTGCAAGAGTCGGACAAGATTTACCAACTAAACCACAACCATACCAAAAAAGCTATTTTATCCATGATCAGTAAATAAGATAGGGTAATGTGCTACACAATTATCATTATGCAAATGAATGATATCTTTAGAAACTAATATGTCAAAAGACTCCAAATGTCCTTCAAGAGATGGTCAAATAAAAGTAGGTTCTAATCTTTCCTAGTTGACTTTAAGTCTTTGTTCTACTGTTCTGTGTTAACTGATTAGAAATTCTCTTCTTCAAATAAAGTCATTTACTTTTGCCAATATCTACATCAGTTCACATCACATGCTCCACTGTCCTATCTATTACTGGAAATAAAGTGCCCTACTACCTGTCAGTGCTGAATCGGAATCTTTCCTTTTCCCCATCCATTACATTGATGAGAAATTTGATCTTTAATTTTCTATGGCTTTTTTTACATGGTCAGCCTCTGTCTCCCTCCAGTATCATTTCTATGGGCATACAAAGATAATCTAGAAGCTCCTGTTTAAAGAAAAAAAAAAAGAAAGGAGGAAGAAAAGAAGAAAAACAACTCTGCTTCTAGCATACTTCCTTCACATCAATGTTTCTTGACATGATGCTTTACATTCACTTTCTCCGCATACTCAATCTAATCCAGCTATACTACCATTCTCAGAGCATCATAAACACTATTCTTAAGGTCACCATGTTTGTAAACCCAGTGATCCAGTCTCTAACCTTGGGATAAGGTCCTGTTTCCCCATCAACAGACACACACAGCAATATCTGAAACTGCGTCCAGGTGGGAGAAATTATGATACGCTGGCCACAAGTATGTAGATACTAGATCAGAAAGATGGAAATATAACCCTGTATACGAGACAGCAAGAGAGACACAGTTGTATCAAACAGTCTTTGGGACTTTGTGGGAGAGGGTGAGGGTGGGATGATTTGAGAGAATGACATTGAAACATGTATGTTGTCATATGTGAAAAGAATCAGCAGTTCAGGGTCAATGCATGATACAGGATACTCGGGGCTGGTGTGCGGGGATGACCCAGAGGGAGGATAAAAGGAGGAGGGAGGTGAGAGGGGGGTTCAGGAGGGAGAACTCATGTAAACCTGGGGCGAATTCATGTCAATGTATGGCAAAACCAACCAATATAATATTGTAAAATAAAAAAATAATAAATTAAAAATAAATAAATTAAAAAAAAAAAAAAAAAACCTAAAGGCTGACAATGTTGACTCCTACTTACCTCACTAACAAACCATTAGAAGAATGTCCATGAGCTGATCACACCTTCTTTTACTATCAAACTTGCCACTATCGTTCCCAAGTGGGGATACATGATTTTGAGGGCATGAGCTTGCTGTTTCCCCCTTTTCTGGCAAAGCAATAAAGCCATCCTTTTCTACTTCACCCAAAACTCTGTCTCTGAGATTTGATTCAGCATTGGTGCACAAAGAAGCTGAGCTTTAGGCAGCAACATATTTGAATAATGTGCTACTCCATATATTCCATCTTAAATTATTTTTTCACTAGTATCATCATTGTAGTTATAGGTAAAAATGGTATATATCATATGTATATCTTTTAGAAAATTGTAGCATCCTACTAAATTGTTCATGTAACAAGGGCATATGTTTAGTCTTATTCCTTATGTGTAGTACTTGCCTTCACCAATTGAGCAAAGATTTGGATGCAGAAGTAATGGCATTTGTTTACTTTACACAGAAATATGCAAAGTAGTCCTAACAGCCACCTGAACGCTATGTGTTCTAAGTCACCTCAGTTGTGTCTGACTCTTTGCGACCCCATGAACTGCCACCCACCAGGCCCCTCTCTCTAAGGGATTCTCCAGGCAAGAATACTGGAGTGGGTTGCCATGCCCTTCTCCAGGGGATCTTCCTGACCCAGGGATCGAACCCACATCTCTTATGTCTCCTTCACTGACAGGCGGGTTCTTTACCACTAGTACCACGTGGGAAACCCCAACAGTCACCTGAATGTTGGTCCTAGATGAAAGGAAGCCTGGCCATGTGAAGCTGAGGTCCCACCTAGTTCCTTTGTGAACCTGAGTTATAATCAAATGCTTCCGCTATCCTTGTTTCTGGGGCTTCCCAGGTGGCACTACCGGTAAAGAAGCCAGCTGCCAATGTCAGAGACATCAGAGACAAGAGACACAGGTTCAGTCCCTGGGTTGGGAAGATACCCTGGAGGAGGGCATGGCAACCCTCTCCAGTAGTCTTGCCTGGAGAATAAAATGGATAGGAGAGCCTGGTCCATAGGGTCACAAAGAGTTGGACATAACTGAAGTGACTTAGAAGAGCACACATCCCTGTTTCTGTCTGAGAGGCTTGCTAATGCTTCCAGCTCAGGCATCTCCTCAACCTTTCCCTAAGGAAACATCCTCAATAGTTCCTATGACAACTTTTTACCATAATTGATGAAAAAGACATTAGAAAACAAAAGTAGTTTTCTCCACAAAACACATAACAAGGATATCTGAGAAAGGAGTCTAATTATCTTTAGAGATTTTTCAACTCCCAAGAAAATATGTTACCTTGTTCCAGATACTCAAATTAGAAGATGAAATCTTAAGTAATGCTGAAAAAATGTACTCCAACACTATACTTCAGGGTTTTTAAAGAGCATTTCTTTAAGAAATAGGATTTCTTTTTTTTCCACTTTCATTGGACTCAATGATTTTTGTAGGCTTCACTCATTCTGCTTTTGTGGGACTTCTTTCTCCATAATAATTATCAAAATTGTATTTACTGATTATATTGATTGACATAAGAACAAATATGTTATTATTAAATACTTCAAACATTTTTCATGCTCTAAAAATTTATTGTTTGAAATCAGATTTTTAAAGAAATTATTTCTTAGGCCTCCAAAATTATTGTAGGCCTCAGCTGCTGTGCCCATTGGTGGACTTGATGGATAAGTTGGTCCTGCTCAAATGAAAGAGAAATAATGTGAACACGGTTTGTCTATCAAAGGATTAAATGATTCTTTCAACAAAATACTGCATTTGCATCTCACAGGTTTTATGGTATCCTACATTACTAAATAATTTCAGCATATATTTTGAGCACTTAGATACATAAGATAAACTCAGAGTATATTGTTTTCTCTGGTTATAAAAGGAGTAAAATTAAATATATTTCTCTAAACAAATAAAAGCAAAATTTTTATTGTATTTTTTTTGTCTGTGTGTACTTTAATTTCATGAAATCTCATCAAGATAAGAAACAGCATGACAAACAACATGACAAATTCAACATGGTTATAATAATGGTCAATACCATATTTCTATGTCTAAGTGATTATAGTCTTTCTTTGAGGCACTGGTTCCAAAAGAAGCCACAGCTAAAGGAAGGTGCCCATCTGGCGACTTCTCTTTCAAAGTCACCAGATGCAGACTCATCGGTTTGGGACATTCGTTTGGAGATACTGTGACACCCAGCATACTTGGCACTGTGTGTGCTCAGGTTGTACTAGAGTCTCACAAACACTGCCTCCTGATCCTCACATTAACCCCATGAGAACTGCTCCAACACCAGAAGAGCGTCAGGTGGAGGGTAAAACATGCAGACTATGACCTTTGAAGGCCTGTATTTGAACCCTGGGCCTGTTTTAGGATCCGTGTGACCTCAGCAGCAATTTGAACTCTCTGTGATATCATTCCCTCATCTGTGTAATGAAGTTACAGAGCCCTGTCTCCTGGGGCATGTGGAATAGATGAGTCAGTGATGCTTGATCCATGCAAGTCCTCAACAGCAACTAGTTTCTACTGCTGGTAGCTCTACTGTAGAATCAGTAGGTTCCACACAAACACGGAACCACTAAGAATCATTTTAAATCATTGAAAATATTGCTAGTTAATATCGCTGAATATATATATTCATAGGAGCACACTCACTTTTTTTGAGCATGAGTTTTGCAAATTAAAATGGTCTACATCAGAAAAAAATGTTATTTTTGAGTCCATTAAAGACAAAATACGAAGTTAAAAGCCAAAGATTTTATTATAATAACTCAGTATCTTTCCCATTTCCCATGTATTCCTGAAAATATTCATTCAAGTTCTTAAATGCTCTGTCTTACCCTATTTCTCCATCTTCATCCTAGGTAGGATGACTATACATCCCAGTGCACTTGGGAGATTTCCTTTTTATGTGTTTTGCACTAATGTTCCCCTTCCAGTCTTATAAGTGATCCAGGCTGGGCAATAAATGATAACCATCTTTTCTATAGTGACTCTGGAGTCTATTGTTCATTCAATTCCGTTTGTATCCTTGTCAACAAATTAAGCTACTTAAATACAGATGAAGATAAGGAAGATATTTCTATGAGATTCAATCTCTCCAAGTATAGGTCTAACTCTGTAAATTTCAAGTGCCAAGATTACCATTAGTATTCCATTGTCGTATAATATGGTTCAATGTAAGACTCCTTATCTCAACCTTGCTAAGTCACTTCAGTCATGTCTGACTCTGTGTGACCCCATAGACGGCAGCCCACCAGGCTCCCCCATCCCTGGGATCCTACAGGCAAGAACACTGGAGTGGGTTGCCATTTCCTTCTCCAATGCATGAAAGCGAAAAGTGAAAGTGAAGTCGCTCAGTCGTGTTTGACTGACTGAGCAACACCATGGACTGCAGCCTACCAGGCTCCTCCATGCATGGGATTTTCCAGGCAAGAGTACTGGAGTGGGTTGCCATTGCCTTCTCCAATCTCAACCTTAAGAATACTATATTGTTTCTCTTATCTAATTTAGTCACTAGTCCCCATTTGGCTTTTAATCATACTTTCATTCTTCCCATTCCTAGCTGCTTTAGATAAAACATTGTGCATAACCCAGACCCACCCCTGAGAGCCAAATCTTAAGAGCTGGCCTATTAAGTCAGCATCCTAAGTAGATCTTTCTCTGCCTCCTTCTCTTCTTGCTAACTAGAGATGCTACCTTGTAATGCCATATTGCTGCATTTTTTCTCAACATTAATAAATGATCTTGTCAGTAAAAGCACAGATGTCTATCTACATAGTTATTTCAGAAATTAACTTGAGTCCAAAATGTGTCTTCTTCTACCTCCTGAAATATCACTAGGGTTTCATTGAAAATCTTCCTTTATTATCATTCAAATGCCTCTGAAAAGTGCAATTTCTAAAGTTTTTGTTTATACTTTATACTCTAATATAAGTTAAAATTCCCAAGTCAGTTCAGTTCAGTTCAATTGCTTAGTCGTATCCGACACTTTGCGACCCCATGAACCACAGCACGCCAAAGCAGAGCTTAATAGGGAGGATAGGAAGAAAATGGAGGCTCTGGAGTAAAGGCTGAACAAAATGTTGCCTTGTCAAGAAAGAATCATCATGACTCTTAGTCTCATTTACTCTGCAGCCCATCAATTCTCTTCCGGCTAGAATCAGCTTGAAATCAGTTTTAAAGTATCTGCTTTTTATAGAGGTTTCCTAGTGTTAAAAATAAAATATGCTTTAGTATCTATGCAATTTGGGTACAAATACTGATTCTACCATTTACCCTGAAATTTCATGAACCTAAGAAATTTCTCCAAGCCTTAATTGGTTAATCTATAAAAGAGGTGATAGTTCTTAACAAGTGATGCTGTTGCTAATATTTGGGGAAAATTAAATCAGTAAGTGCTTAGGTTACCCTGAATTTTAGTATTAATTTAAAAAAAAAGTAGTCTTCTCTTTTCCACGTTTCAAATAAAACGAAGCATCGCAAATGTATCAATTTTGCAAGAAAAGAAAAACTTTCTAAATGAGAAAACTTGCATAGGGACAAATGTCTGACTGTTTGTGTGATAGGTAGTCCAGACGCTACCTGTACGGCCAAGCACTGCATTTCTTCCATCCCTAAAATTTTGAAAATTCTAATTTCTAGGGGAAAAGCGAAATAAAGCAAAGAAATACTGTATTTCAGGACAGATGACAGGGAAAGGCACAACATTGTAGACAGGGAAAAGTCTACAGTGTTCCTTTACCCCACTCTCAGTAACTATGACTAAGTTTGTACTACCCCACATGCCAGCAAAACAACAGCTAGTTAGCAGGCTGAGAATCCTAGAGCAAAGTCAGCCAACTGACATTCTTCCCGTGTATTGTACAGTCAACGATCCAATTAGTACACTCAATAATCACCAGATATTTACAAGAAGATGTGAATTAAAACTCTTAAAATAAAAAGGACATCAACAATAAATATGGACTAAAAGTATAAAAAGATATAGCATTGACACAAAAGAAAATTGTGTGGGAAATGTAATTAGTACACTTAGAAACTAATATATGATACTACATTCATAGAACATACAAAATAGTACCTTTAAAATCAAAGAATAAGAAACAAGTTATGGAACCATAATCTAAAAGCAAAATTTTAAAAATCAATATAAGAGTTGAAAGATAACCTCAAGGATATATATAAAACACAGAGTAAATTAGGTAAGAAAAAATAAAACAATTAAGGGGCCAACTCAGGATTTTTAACATCTGGCTAGTAGAAAACATAGACAATGAAAGGAAAAATTTATTAAGAAAAATAAAGGAAATTTCCGAGAACTAAAAGATATATATATATATTTCCAGGTATGTGCCCAGTATGAAGGATAAAAATGATAAATAGCACAAAATTATGAAAATTTAACGAATCAAGTTTTACAATTAGATTAGAACTGCTTTCAGAGAGAAAAATAGCACTAACCCCTTTTTAAAAAATTATGTACAAGAGCTCCAGAATGATGTATTTCTGACTTTACAAAGAATAAACACCGGGAGCTAGTAAACAATGGAACAAATAGGTTTGTGTATTTAGGCCACCTGATGCGAAAAGCTGACTCATTGGAAAAGACCCTGATGCTGGGAAAGATTGAAGGCAATAGGAAAAGGGGGAAGCAGAGGATGAGATAGTCAGATAGCATCACCTACTCAACGGACACGGATTTTAGCAAACTCCAGGAGACAGTGGAGAACAGAGGAGCCTGGAGTGCTACAGACCATGGGGTCTCAAAGAGTTAACAACAACAACAGACATTTGCCAAAGCCTCCAACAATGTATTCTCAAAAAGTTCATTAGTGGATTTATTCCACCAGACAGAAAGTAAAGCAAGAGAAACGTAAAAGGAATTCCAGAAGACAAGAATGAGACAAAACCTCATGACAGGCCTAGCTTGAAAACAATCAAACCAGAGCTAAGACATGGATGGAGACTTCTTGGAGGGAGGTCATCAGAAATTAAAATCAACACATTAAAAAAATTCAAATGCACAGAAAATTACACTAAGAATTTGGAGGTTTGGGGGAGACGTAGCTAGAGATAAACAATAAAGCAAGCATATTAATTTATTATTTCAAGGAAAACTATAAAAAGCTATGCAAGAAAGGGATTACTTCAGCTGTGTTGGTTTGTGTCCACCACATCTTGGAAGCAGACCTTTCTACTCCAAGTTGGAGAATAAAGAGAACTCCCGGCTATCTGGCCAGCAGGAACTTCTAAGGTACTGTTCAGCCCTCTTGCAGTTGAATCATTTTCTTTGCATTCAGGCCTTCTCTAGCCTTTGACATCTGAGGATGAGTAGGGCCCTACTTAGGAGCATCTAACAGTCTAATAAAACCACTCCTGTCTTTATTTTCAGCTGACTGGCTTTTCCAGTCACTAACACGCCACTTCATCTTTATTACAGTTGATTAAATTGGGGTAGCTGTATGTTTTTTAGTGGTGGCAGAGAAAACCATTGTTTTCTTAATTTTTAAATTATTATTTTATTTTAATTTCTATATGTTCTCCAATAAGTGTGGAAATTTAAGAGTTAAAAGAAAATTTCTGGGACCAGTTGGGTCCTTAACCTTGGGAAAATAAATCAAACGAGGAGAATAAATTGGACTTCCCAAATGGATTACTGAGTTTGTGGGAGGTGGAGAAGTGGAGCTCATTTCTGAATTGTTCTATTTATTTAATAAGTTCTTCCTTTTTTGTTTTATGTTTGGTCTTATAAAAAGAGTTAGTGAAGTACTGATTTCCTCTAGTGTTAAGTCATCATGTAATTACTGTGGGAGATAAATAGCCCTGTATTCCTAGTGTCGGGCTTCCCTGGTGGTTCAGATGGTAAAGCATCTGCCTGCAATATGGGAGACCCGGGTCTGATCCCTGGGTTGGGAAGATTCCCTGGAGAAGGAAATGGCAACCCACTCCAGTATTCTTGCCTGGAAAATCCCATGGACAGAGAAGCCTGGTAGGCTGTGGTCCATGGGGTCGCAAAGAGTTGGACACTACTGAGCGACTTCACTTTCACTTTCCTAGTGCCATTTGGAATAAGATGAGACTAACGTTGGAAATGAGAATGTATAACATCAAGGAATTTGTTGGAAACTGAGAGCCTTGTTCTTTATTTTCTTCTGGCAACATGAGAAAGAAATTAAGAGAATCTATGGCAATCATCGGAGAAGGAAATGGCAACCCACTCCAGTATTCTTGCCTAAAGAATTCCATGGACAGAGGAGCTTGTTGGGCTGCTGTCCATGGGGTCACACAGAGTCAGACATGACTGAAGTGACTTAGCATGCGTGCATGCATTGGAGAAGGAAATGGTAACCCTCTCCAGTATTCTTGCCTGGAGAATCCCAGGGACAGAGGAGCCTGGTGGGCTGCCGTCTATGGGATTGCACAGAATCGGACACGACTGAAGTGACTTAGCAGCATGGCAATTATGCTAGATCATGGGGAAAAAAAAATCAGTGAGTCCTATATCCAAGAGGACATTTGTCATGGATCAACATGCTGTTGTCATGAGATAGACAAACGAGTTCTGGTCCTTTTCAGTTTGATAGTCTCATCCTTTGCTTTTATTTAGGGACCTCACCCCATCATTAAATTCCTCTGCATCTGACTAGCCAATTTGCCATTTCCTTGAGATCTAATCTCAAACCATGGAGTACTTAGCTTAGAGAACTCAAAAAATTGCACTGACACCTACTGAATGTTTTTGGAAGGGTAATTTGATAGATTACAGCTGGATATTTTATAGCCACTGAATCTGTGTGTATCTATTCACAGGAAAGCATAATAGAAGTGGACATAGGCTCCCGGGCACCACAGTCACAAGGCTCTGCTGCAGATGGGTATGCTCTACGAATCCACAGGTACCCTGATAGTGGGTGACTTGCTGAATGTGTTCCACCATCTGCACATACAGGTAGATACTTGACATGCATTGGCCTCAAATTCCTGTGACGTTAACTGAGGCACAGCAGGTGCCATGGAATAGCCTGTGCTCCTTAAATTCATAGCGTGTTCAGTGTTTAAGGAGTTAATTAAAAAATACTCTCCAGATTTACACATTTTCTCAGAGTAGATCAAAAGAGGGTTTGGAAATACAAGCCTAAAGTAAATAAGACCAACTGCTGATTTTTCAATTAGGTTATGTTTCAGGGATACAAAATTACATATTCCTTTCCTATGCACATCCTCTGCATTTTTTAAACACAGAGCAACCCATTATTAAGCTATTAATCACCTCTTCCAATTAATTGCTAGAAAATGACCCAGGTTTTAGTAGTAGAGTAGCAATTGAAAAGCTCTTTGATGTTTGGCAAGGTAAAGTTACAGGCAGTAGTAATTTGAGACAGTGAGGCTATTAGCTGCTGCTTAGAATCTCACTCTAAAGATAGATAATTACAAATAAAACAAACTTGTTCTCCTACATTAGTAAGTACTTCTTTTTGCTTTACAAAATTTATGAGGGATTTTTTTCAGCCACTAAATATAATTTCCATGTGAAAAATTGACCCTAACATTATGAAGAATGGTCACAAGTAAAAGCTGTGTTTTCATCGGAAAGAATAAATACATTTCCTGAACTCTGACTGTTAAAGCTAATTGATTTATTGGCTCTCTACATAGTATACTATTGTCTTTATACACTGAGGACATGGGAGCTCTTCACAAAAGAGCTAAATTCTGCCACATCAATATGACAGTTGAAGCACATCTTCCCTTTCTTCAAGTGCAGGGCTTCTTGGAGCTTTTAAAAATAAGAAAGAAAGAAAGCTATTTCCCAGGATAGGTTGGAGTGAAGTGAAGGCTGCCGTATCCCTCGGCTTATGGAGTGTGTACTTTTACTGCTTTAATGTTCCTAAGAAGTTAATAGTGTGGGGGGTTCTTTTCTTTTTAATCATATTCCTTTCATAGTAAAATATTTATTCAAGCAAATGTAAAGTACTTGTCAAAATATGAGAATATGAAATTTCCTTTTTTAGGTTTCTTAAACACAGCAGTGATACAAAATAAAAAGTGATGCATTTTTCCCCAGGGCTATTTTTTAAATTCATGAAATTACCAAATATGTTTTGGTTTTTTTTTTTTTTTTTTTTACCTTTTGGTTGCTATACAAATTAGTAAATATAATGAGAGAGAAGTTTCTCAGGTGCAGTTGATCTCAGCATTGTACAATCATCTCCATAAAAACACATTGAAAACAGGAGAAAAACCCAAAGACTGAAATGATGATATCTAGATTTTCCCCTTATCATGAGGTATAATCAACAGATTTGGTAATGCCTTTAAGATGAATTTCAGGTCAAAAACCACAAGAAGGCTTAACATTGTCTAGCTGTTGTCCATATATCAGACTGACACCAAAAGGGGAGAGAATGTGGAGTAAGTGATTCCATATTCAAGATATCTTATGCAACCTACAGACCTCCAGGTCTTTGATGAGAAACTCTCATCTTTCTTTGCTCCAGCCCTACACTTTATACAGCTATTGATTTGGGTTGGTTAAAAAAAATAGTATTACGAATTTTAATTTTCTTTAATTTTACCTCCAAAACATATGTACAATAGTATTGTGTATAAAGATGTAATGCATACAGATCATTTTTCCCCTCAGTTCAGTTCAGTTCAGTCACCCAGTCGTGCCTGACTCTTTGAGACCTCATGGACTGAAGCATGCCAGGACTCCCAAAGAATATTCAGGACTGATTTCCTTTAGGATGGACTGGTTGGATCTCCTTGCAGTCCAAGCAGTTCACAAGGGTCTTCTCCAACACTACAGTTTTTTCCCTCAAAGTAAGACCATTAGTTTGTGATTTGCCACTGCCCCCTCCCTGTTTGATCCAAGTATGTATTAACTTTATGTGCTGACTGCAATCTAAAACAGAAAAAGAAAGAGGAGTTTATATGCTTTCAAAGGGCACTCATGAGGCAAATTTCTCTTTTATATCCAAAAGACCTGGATATTATCTGGAAAAGAAGTTAATTGGTATAAGAAAGTAGGATTTCTCCTTTTTCAGACACTCATGTTGTTCGAGCTCTGTTGCTATTCTCTGCTAATTTTCCCACACAAACTTCCATTTGGGTAATTGTTACCTCTTTCAAAGCAACACACCTTTAAAGCAAATCAGCAGAATGCTTTTCTTTAAAAAGAAAAATATAAAAAAGTGATTCAGAAATTAAATTTTTCTTTCTCAATGTAGAAAACTATGCAGTTTTCATTTGAAATCAACAACTTTAAAAGAGAGGACATTTGAAATTCTTAGTGAATTTAACTTTGTGAATGGAAACAAAGGCAAGATAAAGGTTCATCCTGAAGAAGATAGTTTTCATTAACAGGCTCCAAATGTTTTCCGAATGATCACTGGGAAGAGTGACTATGGTCATATGGGGTACCATTTAAGAATGAATAAGTTTCCTACATTCAAAGCTTTTAGAATTTTATAGGGAATAATAGAGCAATAGGCAATCTATGCTAGCATATACCCATGCAACCATTTCCAAAGAGCATGGCATGATGAGTGGTTAGAATTTTAGAGTAGCTGAAAAGAGAAAGTTTACAGTCAGCTATTCTACATTCACAGATATTCTGCATTCTCTGTATAAGTTGGGTCACATTGCAGGTAAATCCATCTCTTAATAGCTGTCATAATGCTGGCTCAAAAAGTCAGCGATCAAGTGAGAGATCTGTCAGTGATGAATAACATTCAATTCTCACTTTTCAGTATTTCCACATTTATTGATCCTATTCTATTGATCAGTCCTGGGTGTTCATTGGAAGAACTGATGCTAAAGCTGAAACTCCCAATACTTTGGTCACCTCATGCAAAGAGTTGACTCACTGGAAAAGATTCTGATGCTGGGAGGGATTGGGGGCAGGAGGAGAAGGGGACGACAGAGAATGAGATGGCTGGATGGCATCACCGACTCGATGGACATGAGTTTGAGTGTACTCCGGGAGTTGGTAATGGACAGGGAGGCCTGGCGTGCTGTGATTCATGGGGTGGCAAAGAGTCTGATACGACTGAGGGAGTGAACTGAACTGAACTGATTGTATCCTTGTACCTTGCATTGTTTTAATTTGCACAACATTCCACACATTGCAGAAGTGAAGTAAACAGTCAATGGCTGAGTGAATGGAAGAATGAAGAAGTAAATGTGCATTTCCTTCATATGAAATGAAGCAGCGAGTGCCAATTGGGATGGAGGCGGCTCAGACGGTAAAGCGTCTGCCTGCAATGCAGGAGACCTGGATTCAATCCCTGGGTCGGGAAGATCCCCTGGAGAAGGAAATGGCAACCCACTCCAGTACTCTTGTCTGGAAAATTCCATGGATGAAGGAGCCTGATAGGCTACAGTCCATGGGATGGCAAAGAGTCTTACACGACTGAGCAACTTCACTGGTTTACAAACATCTCTAAGCATAAGCTTTATTATCCTTAAGGGAATTTTCTGCTTTGGCCACCTTTACAGAATATTTATCTGCCAGACTGTAGAATCTCTGCTACCCTCTGACACTGCATATGTGTAAAATATACTACAAAAGGCATCAAAGTTTGTAGAGGAAAAGCAGTCTCTATTCTGGGATTAGAATTCTGTGGATTTTCATGGTCCCATAATGTTCTAGTTAACTGTCTGACATTGGATATCTATATACATTGTATCAGAGGTTCCCCAGTGGTTTAGAGGTAAAGAATCCACCTGCAAAGCAGCAGTTGCAGGACAAATTCAATTCATGGGTCAGGAAGATCCCTCGAGGATGGCATGGCAACCCACTTAAGTATTCTTGCCTGGAAAATCCCTTGGACAGAGGGGCCTGATGGGCTGCAGTTCATGGGGTTGCAGAGTTGGACACAACTGAAGCAATTTAGCAAGTAGCAGCATACACTGTATCTACCACATCCTGCCTTTCCAGCACTGGACTCAGCTCTGGAATAAAACTCCATATTCCAGTATCTGTCAGATCATTTTTCCAACTTGGACCTCTATTTCTGATCTCTCCTAGTAAACTGTACACTGTTTCTTCATATCTTACAGGTTAATATTAATTTTGCCAGTGGAACAAAATAAATTGATCATAGTTCATTAGTAGAGATCTATATTAATCAGATGGACTATTCTGAACAAAATTATAGTACTCTCTCTTTAAAAATGCATTAAACTAATCTGATCACTAAAAGTCTAAGCTTGGCTTCATTCATAACTCTGCAGATAATATGTGAACAAAAGCAACATTTTTACTTATGAATTACACTAAAGTGTGTAAATTATTAACCCCCACTGACAAATACATGAGGAAGTATAGAACAAATGTTCCATGATATGTCTATGGCAACCCAAACTTAATCCCACTTCCAGTGTTACTTTGCTTTTTCACTTACTATCCATTTTTGGTGGGACAAAAATCTCAGAGCATATGCAATTATAAAATAATATTTCTAAGAAGCACACAGAAGTCTGAAGATCAAGAGGAAGAAATACAGTATGACTAACCAGAACACTTCAAATCTAGTTCACTTCAGATCAGTTCAGTCACTCAGTCATGTCCAACTCCTTGTGACTCCATAGACTGCAGCATGTCAGGCTTCTCTGTCCATCACGAACTCCTAGAGCTTACTTAAACTCATGTCCATCGAATGAGTGATGCCATCCAATCATCTCATCCTCTGTCGTCACCTTCTCCTTCCACCTTCAATCTATCCCAGCATCAGGGTCTTTTCCAATGAGTCAGTTATTGCATCAGGTGGCCAAAGTATTGGAGTTTCAGCTTCAACATCAGTCCTTCTTCCAATGAATATTCAGGACTGGTTTCTTTTAGAATTGACTGGTTTGATCTCCTTGCTGTCCAAGGGACTCTCAAGAGTCTTTCCCAACACCACAGTTCAAACGCATCAATTCTTCAGCGCTCAACACAGCAAAGAAAACTATAAGCAAGGTGAAAAGACAGCCTTCAGAATGGGAGAAAATAATAGCAAATGAAACAACTGACAAAGAATTAATCTCCAAAATATACAAGCAGCTCCTGCAGCTCAATTCCAGAAAAATAAATGACCCAATCAAAAAATGGGCCAAAGAACTAAACAGACATTTCTTCAAAGAAGACATACAAATGGCTAACAAACACATGAAAAAATGCTCAACATCCCTCATAATCAGAGAAATGCAAATCAAAACCACAATGAGATATCATTTCACACCAGTCAGAATGGCTGCTATCCAAAAGTCTACATGCAATAAATGCTGGAGAGGGTGTAGAGAGAAGGGAACCCTCTTATACTGTTGGTGGGAATGCAAACTAGTACAGCCACTATGGAGAACAGTGTGGAGATTCCTCAAAAAACTGGAAATAGAACTGCCATATGATCCAGCAATCGCACTCCTGGGCATACACACCGAGGAAACCAGAATTGAAAGAGACACATGTACTCCAATGTTCATTGCAGCACTGTTTATAATAGCAAGGACATGGAAGCAACCTAGATGTCCATCTGCAGACGAATGGATAAGAAAGCTTTGGTACATATACACAATGGAGTATTTTTCAGCCATTAAAAAGAATGCATTTGAATCAGTTCTAATGAGGTGGATGAAACTGGAGCCTATTTTACAGAGTGAAGTAAGCCAGAAGAACACCAATATAGTATACTAACTCATATATATGGAATTTAGAAAGATGGTAATGATAACCTTGTATACAAGACAGCAAAAGAGATACAGGTGTATAGAACAGTCTTTTGGACTCTGTGGGAGAGGGCGAGGGTGGCATGATTTGGGAGAATGGCATTGAAACTTGTATATTATCATATGTGAAACAAATCACCAGTCCAGGTTCAACGCATGATACAGGATGCTCAGGGCTGGTGCACAGGGATGATCCAGAGGGAGGATAAGGGGAGGAAGGATGTGGGAGGGGGGTTCAGGAAGGGGAACTCATGTACACCTGGGGTGGATTCATGTCAATGTATGGCAAAACCAACCAATATAATATTGTAAAATAATTAGCCTCCAATAAAAAAACCAAAAACATTCTTTACACTACAACTCTAAGATCCATACATGACTACTGGAAAAACTGTAGCTTTCACCAGACGAACCTTTGTTGGCAAAGTAATGTCTGTGCTTTTTAATATGCTGTCTAAGTTTGTCATAGCTTTTCTTCCAAAGAGCAAGCGTCTTTTAATTTCACGGCTGAAGTCACCACCTGCAGTGATTTTGGAGCGCCCCCCCAAAAAAAGTCTCACTGTTTCCATTGTTTCCCCATCTATTTGCCATGAAGTGATGGGTCTGGATGCCACAATCTTTGTTTTCTGAATGTTGAGGTTTAAGCCAACTGTTTCACTCTCTTCTTTGACTTTCATCAAGAGGTTCTTTAGTTCTTCACTTTCTGCCACAAGGGTGGTGGCATCTGCATATCTGAGGTTATTGATATTTCTCCCAGCAATCTTGATTCCAGTTTGTGCTTCATCCAGTCTGGCATTTCACATGATGTACTCTGCATATAAGTTAAATAAGCAGGGGTAACACTATACAGCCTTGACATACTTCTAAAATCTCCTAAAATAATATTTAAAGTTCATACATAATCATACTTTAAGTGACTGAACATCTTGAACACATTGAGTAAGCATACATGACCAAGACCTACGGTAACCTAATAACATATAAAAATATGCATGTTTTTACCTAAATGTGCATACTCAAGTCCTCCTCTGATTAAAAAAAAGATATTGCTCAGGATATGCATAGACAACAAGTACAATTTTCAGGAAAATATTGACTTAGGAGAAAGAACACTAATTATACTACCCTGAGTAGTGGTGACTACCCATTTTAGTCAGAATTTTAAAACAAATCTTAAAGTTGTCATGTAGATACAGGGAGCCTGTTACTTGCTTTCTTCTCCCCTAGATCCTCCACTAGTGGGATAATGAGAGCTCTACCCATTAATTCATAGAAAATGAACTGCTCAGCAAGGTGAATCTGAGTAAGATGTTCTATGAGCCTGAGAATCTATAGAATGGTGTCCCAAAGAAATGCTTATTTTCTAATCATTTAACTGAATTTCATTTTTTTTAAAGTTATCGTGTGTGTGTTTGTGTATGTGTGGTGTGCACGCGCGTGCGCACACACGTGCAGTCTGTCAGTTATGTCTGACATTGAGACCCCATGGATTGTAGCCCGCCAGGCGCCCTGTACATGGAATTCTCCAGGCAAGAATACTGGAGCGGGTTCCATTTTCTACTCCAAAGGATCTTTCCAACCTAGGGATCGAACTCGTGTTTCTTGTGTTTCCTTTACTGGCAGGCAGATTCTTTACCACTGCGCCACCTGGGAAGCATTTTTACGGTATTAGGGAGAATGGAAGTGCTGTTAATATCCACATCTTGTAGAAGGGAAAGAGGAAGAACCAGGTGCAAAATATCAGTGTCTTTCTTAGGGAAAGACCACAGATGACCAGGACTGAATATCAAGTCTGTACATATCATGCATTGTTCTAGCTGATATTCTGTTAAAGTTATGTGGTTTTAAAAACCCAACCTCATAACAGTTTTTTTTTTTTAATGAAAAATTAGAAAACATAGAAACATTATAAAAAGTCAATTGTTTTATTTCACCATATTTTACACATTTTTTGAATCTTGAGGATGGATAAAAGAGGGTTTTGAAAATTCTATTTCATTTACCTCCTCCTTCAGTGCAAAGGGAAATAGCAATCTTGTGCTTAAATGGCTACTTCGGCCTTCCTAGAATTCTTGTGTGTTATAAAACCCTTTATAATATCTGATACCCAACTGAGTACTTCCTTTTACCATTAACTCCTTAAACCATGAATATTTAACGAAAACAAAGTTTAAACCCCCGACTCTTTTCACAGTTAGTGTCTATAATCCTTTTTTTCCAGACTAGGTATTTCTAAATCATGTTAAATCTTTCATCTTCCTTCTGGTCAATTTCAAGGTTTTTATTGAATCAAATAAATTTTTTCTATACCAGCTTCCCTTTTGCTTTTAGACATTTCTAGTGGCTTAGCAAAAGCTGTTCAAATTAGGTGATTATCTATATGTGGTACATTGAGTTAATCATTCCTTATTTTTAGACAATAACACCTGAATGAATCATTTATCTGTTTATTTTTAATATATGGGATAATTAAAACTGGTCATGAAAAATTGAGGCATTATTTTTCTCTTTAGACTTTGAAAAAAACATTTTTAAGCAGACATCCCAATAATTTACTTTTAATAATCCTAAAATAAATGTTAATAAGCAAATCTTTGATTAGATATTATACTTTCTTTTGATAAATCGCTAGATTAAATATAACAGTTTCTTTCCATAAATTAAAAACAATATAGTTGAGCTATAAGTGCAGTGATTATGTAATAGTGTTTTTTCTCCACCTTAAATAATTTTATGTCCTATGAACTTAAAAAGATTGACTTTTTATTTATTCCCCTTAAATTTTAAAACCAAAGAAAAGGTAAGGAGGAACAGTTAACCTCTGGTGACCAAAAGTGCACTTGATCTGTTATTTTGTATTCCATACTCTTCAAAAGAGCAATATAAACAGAATTATTTATGCCCAGCAAAATGTTGCTTAATTACTTATGCACCACTGTTTGCTTGTATTTTAAGCTCTCTCTACCACCCACAGGCAGACGTTAAACAGCTGCTAAAAGCTAGCTTTAGTCTTGCCTGTTTGAAATTAGCATACTTGAGCTTTGAAAAAACTTTGTTACCAATTTACATATGCATAGAGACTGATATTTAGACTCACCATATGATATGTCCCTCAAGAGCTTTTCTTATTGCCTCCATCCTCAGGTCTCAACCTAGAGACTGTAAATCTAGCAGGTGATTAATTCTATACCCTTGAGAAACTAGCAATTAGCACTTGCAACCAGTAAAAAATTGTCATTTCAAAACCCTGTTTACTATGCCCATGTATTTTCTATGAACTCACAGTTAACTCTAAATAGATGTGTGTGGCAATAGATTTGCAGACATTTCTGTCTCTTTATGTAAAATATAATATTGCTACCAGCTAATCAACCTATTAAATATATATAATTGACATTCCTTTTTAATATAAAATAGCAAGATGTAGCAAGCATAGAAACACTATACATGATGTTTTATGTTACTAAACCTTAATCAGTTCATTTCAACATGATGACTTTGTAGGGTTTACCTGTTCTGTGTCAATTCTTATCTCTGATAGCTGAAATTACCGTACTTCCAGATGTTCTTATGCATTATTGAGGTCTTCTGCAGTAGATGCTGGAAAAGGTAAGATAAGGTTTTATTTCTTTGTAGTAGTCGCAACACTGAGATCAAAGACGGTAAAGTGCAGTGCTTAGTATTGAAAACTATGATGAACCTAACATTTATTTTCAAGTCGCAAACCTATCATAAAAACTGCTCATCAATCTTTAGTTAACCATTTTATGTGTAATCTGTGAGTCAAGCAAGGAAATGTTTTGAAAGGTTTAAAAATACGTATTTGACCACACAATAAACTAGTGCTAATTATGTATGTGCATAGCACAAGTTTTAAATTGAAAATATATGTTGGAAGTTCTAACCCGTGAGACAAGTGAAAATAAAAAAAAAAACTTATTAAAATTCTTTTATAGAGTAACTTGTATAGAACAATGTACTTTGGTTAGATCTTTAAATCTGTTAAAGAAGAATTGATACACACACATATTTTTTAAAATGGTTTCTGATAAAATCTGTCAGTGCTCTGGAGAGTACTACCAGAAGTGAAAACAGAGTAATTCCATTTTCTGAAACGTTTCCAGTTCAGTTCAAGAGAAAGAAGATAGGTGAACGTAGTAGCTGACATGCATGTTACCCACAGTGTTAACTCAGTGTAACCAAAACATTTTATTTTGAATTACATGCTATGCATTTTTATGATTGCAAGAGTAAAGCAGAAAAAAAGCCATTAGGGTATCTTAATTCCTAAATTCAGTGATCTTCAGTTAACAGACAGCCTTACTTCACAAATACACATTGAAAATCCAGAAAACATATGCAGGAACAATTTAGTTCCCAGTATTAGAAAGCTAAGGGCAACAAATCTTTTTTATTCAGAAGTGCAAATTGAGGAGCAAATGCAGAACAATCTTGTAGAAAAGTGGACTTTATTTTCTCCAGATGCACAGTCATTAGATGGTCTGCTATAAAAAAGCCTGCTAGACTTTTGACTAATTACATCATCGAATCATCATACTGTTAAAATCAGTTGCAGGGCACTTGTACACAACTAAATCCCTGCTTCTAATTACTATTTTAGTCTCTTTTTCCTTGTGACATGTTGGTGATAGATCATTATTTTTTCAGCAATTTGTTCGCATTTATATGCAATATAATTGGATCTGATTAATTATTATGATTAATGACTACAGAATTTCCTTGCAAAGCTATTAATACTGGTAGTATCAAATGAAAGACATGGACAAATGAAAGCCAATGGATTCCTGTTGCTCTTGCAGTGTCTGTGCTTAAGTAACCCTTTGCTGTTCCCCAGCAAATAGAAAGGGACTGCAAAGGAGAGTTTTTGGAATGGCCATCAGAAGCTCATAATGTATGAAGTGTTTTGAATGCCTTTTTAGCTTATTTAGGTGCATAGCAAATGAGAAATCTAGCAGGTCTCTGTTCAAAAAGAGCTTGTCGTGTTATTGATCTAAAGTAGTAAGGAATTGTGTCGCATTCAAAATATGTAGAAAGCTATTAAGAACTAATTGTGTTGAAGGATATTTATAATTTCTCCATTTTCCTCAACAAATATGATACAAGGCACTTAGTTAACTTCTATTAAATGTCAGATTACAAAATTTCCAAAGGACATATTTATGTAGAGTGTGTTTTGTATTTTAAATTATATTCTGGCTTAGAAGTAGGATATTACATGTAAAAAAAGCAAACAACGACTGAGTAGCTTAGGGGATCGACTTTCCTGTTACCTCTGGGACCTGACTTTAAATCTGGCTTTGAGCAAACTGAAGAAAAATCATTTCAATCTAATGGCAGCAGCAAATAAAAAAAATCAGATAATTTGAGTTCCTTGAAGGTGGCAGCAAGCTTTTTGCTTTATGAAGTGTCCAGAATTCTAGGCTTTAAAGGAAAGAATTGGATTTGGAGGATGCATGCCTGATTATAAATTGTGAAATACAAAAGATGTTGTGTATAATTTGCATCTGTCATAAACAGTACCAGCCTTGCTCATAGCATGAGCCTTAACAGGGGGGCATGAAGTCTCGAATCTTGCTGAGAAAATACATTCATCTGTCTCACCCAGAATTGGTAGTGGTGCCTGCCTTAACATCCAGATTCTAAAAAAATTCTAAAGCTTTTTACTTAGAAGTAGATGAAGGTTTCTGAGAATTTTCAACATGAAAATGTGAACAATTATTTTTTTTAATGAAATAACGCTGCAGAGGCAACCCAATATACAAATAAAGGAGATGAATTTACTTTATAGACAATTGCAATTATTCTTCGATGATTCATATTAAATTAAGCTCACCAAAAAGAAAAATTAAAAAGTAGACTAAGGAAATCGTTGTATTTATGTGAGGAGCCAAACAGTTAAATCACACTCTTAGTCCTTATAGTTTCAACAGACTAAATTCCTGTGAAGCTTTCACATGATTATTGATACTGACATGTAAAATTCTTCATTCAAATTCATACATTTTAGAAGACATTTCGGTCAGGACTGTAATTCTTACGGAAATGATTAAACAAATTTAATAATGTCATTAAAAATCTTCTGTCCCCTACAAGAAGAAGCAATTTGGCCTATCAGACTTCTTAGATAAGCCACCAGCCTCCCCCCACTCCCCTGCCAATGGCTTCATATAAATTATTTATATAAGGATAATGCTAGTTTTTCTTCTGAGAGTAGAAAAACAGGATTAATGTGAAGATCAACACTGAAGCCGTTTTCATGGGCTCCTTGTACATATAAACTATGTTCATGGCAATTATTCTAAAATTTAGAGCTGGCCTTCACCCCAGGGGACAGTAGGAGTTGTGAAAGGCAAGAATCCTGCTATAGGATCTCTTTTCTGTTCCTAAGTAAGCATCGCTGGAGAGAGAGGGCACTCATATACCTGATAAAGGTAATGAAATAATAAGTAACAGAGCAATTGATGACTATTAAATACACTGTGTATGAATTGCCATTAAGAAAATTGGTTATAACGTACATTTTGTTGGAAAATGCAACTTAAAGCAAACAAAATCTAGCACTATCCGGGGCATAAATAAGAACAGTCTAGGCGCAGGGTGTTTAGAGCTAGCGTAGATGATCTGTCTGCCACTGTAAGACAACTTCCTTTAGCTCATAGCTTGATTTCAGGTGCTCACTTTGGATTTGGTAGGAAAAAGCATAATATGTTAATATCTGTACTGCCTTGTGGCAACATGCATCCAAGCATTTTACACACTGTTTTTATATTTGACATGTTTATTGTCATTACCCAGACACAAAGACCATAGAGTTGTGCTTGATATGTGTGTCCAAAGAAAGTGAAGTTGCTCATCTTGTACAACTCTCTGCGATCCCATCGACTGTAGCCTAACAGGCTCCTCCATCCATGGCATTCTCCAGACAAGAGTACTGAAGTGGGTTGCCATTTCCTTCTCCAAGGGATCTTCCTGACCTGGGGATCAAACCCAAGATTCCAACATTGCAGGCAGTTTTGTTCATGTATAACAAAATCAATGTTTGCTTTCTGTTTGATTTTAAACAGAGAAAATAAAAGGAGTTACAGCTCAAAAAAAAAAAAGTTATACACGCTTTACCAGGGAAGTCCAAAGAAAGCGTTCCCCTAAAGAAGTTCATTTTTATTTTAATCAAACTAAATAATAGAATGATCAAAACCAATTATTCCCATATTACCATTGTAAAGAACCAACTAATCAGATGCTGGGAAAGACTGAAGGCAAAAGGAAAAAAGGGTGGCAGAGACTGAGATGGTTAGGAACTCAATGAAAATGAATCTGAGCAAACTCAGGGAGATAGTGAAGGACAGGGAAGCCTGGGCAGTCCATGGGGTAGAAAAGAGTCGAACATGACTTAGTGACTGAACAACAACACTCAGTTCTTTATTTAATGATTCAAACAAGCCAAAAACAAATCATTTAATATATTAGTAGAAGAGATGAGAGTAAATACTAGTGTCCTTGAATCAGTTCTCTGCCACTTGCAGAATCTCAAAGCTGCTGTTTGGCAAACTACATGCTAAACAGACTGTCCTAATTAAATCCTAATGTCAAGAATCTACCTAGATAACAAAGGCTCTGAGAAAATCTGATCAATTCAAGACAGACCAAGGATCAGAAACTCTTCCACTCAAAACTGAATTAATCTGCTGTGTCTGAGTATAGGACATCCCTCTTAGGAATATAAAGTCTAGAT
The DNA here is from genome assembly GCF_049115385.1 of Moschus berezovskii. Taxonomy (NCBI): domain Eukaryota; kingdom Metazoa; phylum Chordata; class Mammalia; order Artiodactyla; family Moschidae; genus Moschus; species Moschus berezovskii. The sequence goes on from NC_142461.1 coordinate 98,132,042, forward strand.
GTGTCTGTAGTATAGTGTATAGGACAAGGAGCGTATCTGTAGTAGAGGCTATAGGACAAGGAATAGCTAAAATATAGGCATGCAAAGCTGTGCCATGACACCCATCAGCCTTTTCTACCACAAAATGAAAAATCTAGTGATGAGGGACTGTTTATTTTTCTCTGAAATCTTCATCTTGCCTAGTGAGTGATGGTACATCATTTTTTAACAATAGCAATATTGAATCTTCATTTAGAGTTCTTGGAGTCTTTGTCCAAGGCTGAATGTGGAGCTCACAGGCTGAATTTTAAGGATGAATGTGGAGTTCACATTCATCATTTTGTAGATGAAAGCACAAGGTTGAGAGAAGTGAGATGGTTTGCCCAATGACATATAATTAATAAGTGACTGGATTTGAAAGAGACCCAGATTCCTTGACTCCAAATCTATAGTCCTTTCGAATACACTACATAGTTGGTGACTGGTATAAAAATGTAGGATAACATTTAGATCTCTATTTTTTCCTGTTTTGATTTTAGTCAGTGAGAATTCCCTAGGAGATTAGTGTTCTTCATCTGAATAGCTAATACTCTCGCTCATAATTAAAGTATATCTTTTGCAACTATTTCCTTAGAAATTGAATTAAAAGTGGAAATAACATCACCATATAGGTTTTTAATTCAATAAATGATGACATAGTCATACAAGAAAATGTTATTAGGCCATTTGAAAGAATGAGGTAACTCTTCATGTACTGGCACGAAAAGATATTCTGAAATATTAAAAAAAGCAAGTAGCTAAAAAATATGCATGGAATGATCATTTTTAAATTTTATATTTGGTTATATGACGAAAGGACGTCTGACACAATACATACCAAGTGTTTACCAGTGGGTATTTCTGGGAATAGAAATAAAGGAGTTGGAAGGGAGAATTTAATAATATACTATATTTATTTCTGAGCTACTTGATTTTATTTCAAGGATAGACTTGCTTTTGTAGTTAAAAGTTAAAAGGTAAAGCTAAAGTTCTTCCATAAAATAAAATCCTAAGTTTTACATGTTTATTTATATTTATGAAGATCAATTCTATAAAGGCTTCTTTCCAAACTGTTTTCACATTTCTGAAGTCCAGACAATTTTTGGTAAGCAAAATGTTAAGTGATTTTTTTTTTTTTTTTTTTACTATCTTGCTATATATTTGCTCTTGTTTCTTCAACATGGGTATAAGTAATTATCTGTGGTCATAAAAAAGTTATGGAGTATTACATTTTTATCAAATAAAAGGAAATCATTCTATTTTATTGCAACTAATGTGGTCTTATTTTTACGAAGAGAAACAAGAAAAACCAACTGAGGGTGTTTTTGGTTTTTGTGATTTTTTTTTTTGGAAAATTTTTAATATCATTTCCAAGAATGTTGGTACACATTTCTTAGTAGAAATATTCAAAAGACAAAGCAATTTTGTTGTTTGGTAACTGTCAATGACTCTTCTATGTGATTTCAACCTATAATATTTCAGCTCTTCAATTTTCCAAACATACAGCATATTCTTGAAATTAAAATATGCAACCTCATGTGGATTTAGTAAAATCATATTTGTTAGGAATTTGGAACTCTCCAAAAGAAGACATTCTATAGATATTACATTTGAAGAACTCCAGAATTGCTTATTTGGTATGCAAAGCAGTGTTTATTAAAGCATCAATTTGTGAAAATCTTTCTCATCCAAACCTCTGATTTTAGCTAAGAGTTTTGTAAAATGTTAATGTCATATTACTTTCAAAATCTCTATTTAACAACAAAACAATATTCTCAACATTACAACTTAGAATACATAAATTTTTAAAGCATAAAAATTTCTAAAGTAAAATAAACAAAAATACTGATGAGAGATGTTGTTTTCTATGTGATGAGTGCATCAGTTTTTTATTCTCAATAATGAGAAGAAAATGAAGGTATTTTATGCATTTATTTTAGGAAAGGTACAATACTTTTAAATTGAACAATTTCATATTAACAATACTTTTCTACTTGAATAGTTCTTAAATAAGAGCTATTTAATGGAAAGGAGAGCTTCTTTTTATTTCTGATAAAATTATGATGGAGAGGTCTGATTCCCTCCCCAAATTATAAAGTAAGAAGTAGGGAAGTCAAGAACCAAAAAACAGCTTTGCTATTTGCCAATACTTTTCAACCTTGATATACATATCATCTACATTCTTTGAAGTTTTAAATTCCAACATTTTAGATAAATACCTAGCAGAAAGTCCACAAGTCTGATCAAATTTTTCATAATGAAGTATTTCATAGAAATTGTTTTGCTAAAAAATAGTTGTTCTTTTCAAATATTAATGATAGTATATTACATAAATATGAGTCAGATCAGCAGCAATATTAGCATCCAAAAATGTGTTGCTACACATTCTTGTTTCTCAAATCTTCTTATTTTCAGAAGTAAACACATACCAAATGACAAACAAGCATTAGAAATTGAAGTTTGTAGGCAAAATGCATAGAAATGAAGGAGCTGAATTTCAAAAAAAGGTCAAAAGACACACTATTTTAAGGGACCTACAACCATTAACTATGTGGAAAATCACACATTAAGATATGATAAATGCAATTCTCTAATGAGTATCTCTAGTGATTTGCAAGCACACTGTTTGTATTCATAGTCAGGAAAATAACAGTGATTTAACATTTTATTGCCTGTAGTTGCTCTGGATTCCAGTTCTATTGCTGTACAGATACTTCTTAAAATTGCTTTACAATAGCATGAAAGCTGTTTATTTCCTGTTATTGAGCTGTAACACTCGTGCATGTTCTGTTAGATTAAAAACAGTGGAGGTCAGTATATTTATTAGTACCAGGAAAACTAAAGACATCGGAAAACCAGAAAGAAGGTTAAGTGAAGGCAACTGTAAATGAGAGTGTTTGGGGAGGTAAAAGGTAAGAACAGGTTAACAATATCTAGCTGAATAAGAAGGAAAAGATCTTAATAATGGAAGGCCTAGGAATGAGAATTGTGTGATAATTGTATAAGGAACAATACAGTTTGCTCCTGCAATAAGCAATACTTGTCAAATGAAATCATACAGTTTGTGATCAGAACTACATTAAAATAATTCATCTTTTTTTTCCAAAAGATATGCATAAAATCCGTACAATAAGAGGCTGAGAATTTCTCACATCCCTGCTTTTCCAATGAATGATTTGCCTATTTACTAAACCAAGAATCTGTTCACTCTGATTGAATTCACAGAAAAAATATACCCAAAGTTAATGCAAGATTGTGTGTGGGGGTTAGTCGCTCAGTTGTTTCCTACTCTTCGCAATCCTGTGGACTATAGCCCACCAGACTGTCTGTCCGTGGGATTCTCCGAGCAAGAATATTGGAGTGGGTTGCCATTTCTTTCTCCGAATGCAAGGTCAGCTAGATGCAAAGAAACTGCTTGCTATTTTTTCAGTTCAGTCAGTTCAGTTCAGTGGCTCAGTCGTGTCCAACTCTTTGCGACCCCATGAATCACAGCACACCAGGCCTCCCTATTCATCACCAACTCCCGGAGTTCACTCAAACTCATGTCCACAGAGTCGGTGATGCCATCCAGCCATCTCATTCTCTGTCGTCCCCTGCTCCTCCTGCCCCCAATCCCTCCCAGCATCAGACTCTTTTCCAGTGAGTCAACTCGTCGCATGAGGTGGCCAAAGTATTGCAGTTTCAGCTTTAGCATCAGTCCTTCCAATGAACACCCAGGATTGATCTCCTTTAGAATGGACTGGTTGGATCTCCTTGCAGTCCAAGGGACTCTCAAGAGTCTTCTCCAGCACCACAGTTCAAAAGCATCAATTCTTCGGCGATCAGCTTTCTTCACAGTTCAACTCTCACATCCATACATGACCACTGGAAAAACCATACCCTTGACTAGACGGACCTTGGTTGGCAAAGTAATGTCTCTGCTTTTTAATATGCTATCTAGGTTGGTCATAACTTTCCTTCCAAGGAGTAAGCGTCTTTTAATTTCCTGGCTGCAGTCAGCATCTGAAGTGATTTTGGAGCCCTCAAAAATAAAGTCTGACACTGTTTCCACCTATTTCCCAAGAAGTGATGGGACCAGATGCCATGATCTTTGTTTTCTGAATGCTGAGCTTCAAGCCAACCTTTTCACTCTCCTCTTTCACTTTCATCAAGAGGCTCTTTAGTTCTTCACTTTATGCCATAAGGGTGGTGTGATCTGCATATCTGAGGTTATTGATATTTCTCCCAGCAATCTTGATTCCAGCTTGTGCTTCTTCCAGCCCAGCGTTCCTCATGATGTACTCTGCATATAAGTTAAATAAGCAGGGTGAATTAAGAACAAATGCTGATTTATAGAAAGGCAGACACTAAGCCTAGTATACCTATCTGCTTGTATATATGTATGAAAAACAACGCTCTTTACACCTAAGAGTCATTGGTAAAACAATGACCAAAGCTACATTTGATTAGGTCATGCTGGGACCTTCTATATTGCTCTGACCATCGTTTTTGTGCCGAACTATTGTTGGACAAACAGTGGGCTTCCCACGTGGTGCTAGTGGTAAAAAAAAAAAAAAAAAATCCACCTGCCAGTGCAGGAGACGCAAGAGATAAGGGTTTGATCCCTGAGTTGGGAAGATCCCCTGGAGAAGGAAATGGCAACCCACTCCAGTACTCTTGCCTGGAAAATTCCATGGGAAGAGGAGCCTGGTCAGCCACAGTCACATGGGGCCACAAGAGTAGGACATGACTTAGCAACTGAGCATGCACATTCTTGAACAAAGACCTTAAATGTCTGTTATCAGTTTGTTAAAGCTGCCACAAACTGGGTGACTAAAACAATAGAAATTTATTTCTCACAGTTCTGGAGGCTTAAAGTCCAAGATCAAGGTGTTTGATTCTCCCGAGGTCTCTGTCCTTGGCTTCCAGATGTTTGCATTCTCCCTGTGTCCTCATGATCTTTGCTCTGTGAGCATGCATCCTCAGTAACTCTTTGTATACCCAATTTTTTTTCTTCTTTTAAGGATGTAAATCAATTTAAATTAGGTCCCATGCTGATGGCCTCATTATATTTAATCACCTCTTGAAAGGTCCTATCTCCAAGTACAGTCACATTCTGAGGCACCGGGTGTTAGGTCCAGGAGATCAGTCCTGGGTGTTCATTGGAAGGACTGATGTTGAAGCTGAAACTTCAATATTTTGGCCACCTGATGCGAAGAGCTGACTCATTGGAAAAGACCCTGATGCTGGGAAAGATTGAGGGCAGGAATAGAAGGGGACCACAGAGGATGAGATGGTTGGATGGCATCACCAACTCAATGGACATGGGTTTGAGTGAACTCCAGGAGTTGGTGATGGACAGGGAGGCCTGGCGTGCTGTGGTTCATAGGTTCACAAAGAGTCGGACACAACTGAGCAACTGAACTGGTGTGAATTTTAAAGAGACAAAATTCAGCCCCTTAACAGCATCACTTGCAGTCTGTCCTAAACATCCATTGTAATATATCAAGATATGTTAATCTGCAGAAAATATTGAATCATCTCTGAGCCCCTCAGTACAACATGTAGATTACACTGAAGTATTGAACTAGATTAATGTTTCTTTTTCATTTATGTTCCTCAGATTACTTCCATTTCACACCCAGTACTCAGTGGCAGACTGGTAGATTTTTAACAATGGTGTTCTGGAAAAGACAAAGAAGTGCTGATCTGTAGCCTTTGCCAGTTTCCAGGATGTTCATACTCCCACATGACCAGTGACAAGCTGCCAATGTAATGTCACTGAATGCAAAGTTGGGAAAGGATGCTAGCAACAGGGTGTTGTGACCCAGGTGGGCTGATTCTAGCACACCACTCTCAGATACAGTGGTGGCAAGGGGCAAAACTTTACTTTTTCACAACAGTGAGCCTTTTTATTTGCTGTATGTTCTTGATGCTCATTTTTCAAGAAGTTGGGTTGACTCCACACAAAAAAAGAAAAAATTTTTAAAAGTACCTAATTAATTAGTCTTAAGATTTTCTAATACTGTAAAATTTTTATTCTTGATTTCATAATTTTGAGTTTCCATTTTATTTTTGATGGACACAAAAAGTCTTTTTATTAAAAAAAAAAACACAGAATATTGTTTTTTATTAGCTCTTGATTTGAGTAGAGATGTGTGGTTCTTAAAACTCCCCTTGAACTTTTTTGCAAGATGTTTGATATAGTCTTTGTCTACAGGATGCCAAAACAATTGATCAATGTCCCAAATTAGTCTTTAATTCCTGTAAAGCTGTGACAGTCATTTGTCAGAGGCTGTTCAGGTCTTTGGAAAATATAGCATTTAATGTAAAACAACTTTGAGAAGAATGATGCAACTGCTGAATGAATTTCTTTCTTCTAATTTAATAGTCCTTCTCCTATGCTCCTACTAATTTCTGAAATACCTTCATTAATGCAGCAATTGTTTTAATCATTAAGTATGTTTGCTTTTCTATCTTGTCATTAACCCTCAGAGAAATCACTAAGTCTTTGTCTTTTCTAGAATTTATTGTACATATTATAAATATTAGCAGTTGAAAAATTATTAATTACTAGAAAAATTACCAATTAACATTCAGAAAAATGAACTTCCCAGGTGGCTCAGAGGTAAAAAAATTCCTCTGCAAATGCAGGAGAGGCAAATGTGATCTCTGGATCAAGAAGATCCCCTGAAGAAGGAAATGACTACCTAATCCAGTATTCTTGCGTGGGAAATCACGTGGACAGGAGCCTGGTGGGCTACAGTCCGTGGGGTCTCAAAGACTCAGACACAAATGAACGACTAAACAATATTCCGAAGAATTAATCATTATTAATAATAAATAATACACGGTGTGCTACTCTCAGGAAATGAGAGGCTTCAATGACAAATTTTGAATTAAGATAACTTTCAGACTGGAAGACTTTCTATATTTATATTAACATGTGTCGTTTTTAACTTTTGAAGAAATTTTTAGCAAATCTTCCCTAAGGAAATTCTTAAAAACAAGTAAATAATTTATGATTTTATTTATTTTCAGGAAAATGTTTTAATGAGCAAAGACTACTGGCTAATTTAAAGAAAAGCATGGAATAACTAATGAAAAAAATCTAATTTTACTAGAGAATAATTTGAATTATTTGGTGTAATAACTTTTTAATAACCACTCAAAAATTGACTGCAGTATTTGCAATAATTTCTTAACTAGTTTTGTCACTATTAGTATTTGAAAATATTTTAATTATTGGCCATTTTGAAACTCCTTGGTTCAACAATATTCTATTTTGAGGTTCCAAAATGTATAAACAATATAACTCAGAAATTCTGCACAATAATTTAGTCTCAAAAATCAGCCGCCCTTTACAACTCTCAAATTTATGCAATAAACCACATGTACTAACACCACCTTATTAATCTCTGAGTCTCAGTAACTTCAATGTAAAAATAAAGAAGAATGATCATAAATGCACACACATATTTACAGGAAAACAATGAGGTCACACAAAAGACAGTTTTGGTAGCCACTGTGTCCTATGACTTAAATGACCGGATCTGACTCATTTACTCTAAAATTATTCACTAATCATCTCTAATCTGTTATCTAAAGGCTTTTTAAATTTTTCTTTTTCTCCTTTTCTTTTGGGTAAAAATAGCACTTGCTAAAGTAAAGCTACCTTAAAAAACATACTGGATGAGCCTATTGTATTTCTAGACATATGAAGAGCCGATGCTTCAAATGCCTACCATTACACAGTACACCCCAACCACAGAATTCCAGGTAAAACCGACAAACCAAGCAATACTAACAAAACTGTACAAAAGAATTTTTCTGATAGATGTAACAATTTTCCATATTTTTAAATTTGTTACCCTCCTTCAGGTATAGCATATGTCAATCAACTTTTATGTGTTTATGTAATTTTCTCATTTTCTCATCGTCTCATCAAATGTGCAAAATATGTCTGTGGAAAATTTGATCTGAAATGGCCAAATAGGATTAAAATAAAAACAACTGAAGATCAAACTAGCATTTTACGTGCAACAAGAGGTAATCAGACTAAAAAAAATATGTAAAGCAGTATTTCTCTCTCCCTTTTTGAATAGGTATATTTTGATACTATCAATGGGACAGCATACTTCTTTAGAGAAAAAAAGCAAAGAATTGTGTTTAAAACTTTGAAATTAAGTAGGATCCCATTAATAGCTTAGAGAAAAATGGAATCTGTGAAGCCCAAAGTTGAACTGACCCAAAGAAGTGGCCATTAAACATCATACCACTAACATAATAAAGGAATTAGGATGTATGATTTAATAGAAGTTGCTTACCAGTCTAATTGTATTCCGTATAAATGTTCAGTCATCTGAAAGGTCACCTAACAACTTAGGAATAAGAAAATGCCTAGCTACCTGTGGGAAACCCAAGAAAATCCACAAAATAACTCTTTTTGAAACAACAGTATGCAAAATTGTAACTTACAAGTAGTATAAAATGAGTGGTACCCTCCTAAAATACTCTACCTTCCTTTGGCGTGACTTTTCATAGGACACCAGTGCTGTATATTGGTTCCCTTAAACTAGTGTTTCTTTCTCAAATGACTACACATTTCAGAAAAAATGTGTTATATTGAAGCATATGTATGTCAGATCTAATAAATGAGCATTTCCGAGGAGGTGGGAGAGATCCTTTATCCTTCAACCAAGAAGTTTGAAGTATTGTTTTATTTACCCATTTTTGCAATTTTTTTTCCCAAGAGGATTTCTCTATAATTAAGGCAAATTCTGTAAATGAGAGAGCAGTGAAGACATCAGTTTGAAAATGTAATTTAGAAGGTACTAGTAGGAAAGGCAAGAATGAGGTTCATGATCTGTTAGTGCCTTGCATTGTATTAGCAAAATACCATATCATCAATCTCCTTTCTTTTTCTGTGTCTGAGTCTGCCACCTTCTTGGCTTGCACACCCGGAGGAGCATAATTATAGGCATGTAACATATGCATTGTGACTCTGAAGGTATGGAATTTAAATTACTTCAGTGCATAAATCACCCTTAGCCTATAAGTCTGTATTACTGTGCAAATGAGGAAAACCTAGTGCTTGTTTACAATATGTTGGAAAACTTAAAAAAAAAAAACACAAAACTGTACATTGCATAATTATTGGATTTGTAAAAACATGCTTTGATCAAATTAAATGGGCATTTAGTTTGTTCAAAGCTACTTTCCATAATCCATTAAGCAGCATAAATTTCATATAACTGCTCACATAGCAACTTATAAATAAACATATATTTTCCTTCACTTTAGCATTAAAGGAAAAAATGATTAAAGATGTAGTATCCAAATCTCTTCCATTTACAGTGATTGATTTGAATTAAAAATCTCAAACTGCGATAATTAACCCTATATGTCTGCATAAAATACGTGTATCTGACACTATTTCCCTACCTTTTTCTAAATTCTTCATGATAACAGACAAAAAGTTTAGTGGCTGGTAAATACTACAAATTCAACAACACTTAACTATATTATAGTATGCTTCCAAACCCTGGAATAGACATCCACTATACTCCAAAAGCCAAACACAAACAGAAGCCCAAACTTTAATCCTACCCTAAATTAAAATAAGAAAAGCTTGCATAACATCATTTTGGCTTTAATTATTATCTTTTAAAAAGCAGTACGGTGTTCTCCGGGTCATGGACAACTAAGAAAGATTAGAGTTCAGTAAAAGGTTCCATTTGTTGTCTTCTACCAATTTAAGAGAAAAATGTGAGTTCTAAGAAAGAGAAAATAATCAAAATTAATTAATATATACCCTTCTTTTCCAAACAATTCTGATGGAGCTGATCTCAGTCATTCTTTAAACACCAGGTCCTAAAGCATTTTTATTTTCAATCTCAAAATGCCTATCTATACTAAGTATCTCATGCTAAAATGAATTCCTCTGTGAAATTCATTTTACACTTGAGAATAACATCCCTTTCCTCCACCCAAAAATTGTCGGTTTTCCTGCTTAAAATGTGAATTCTTCTATAAAATTCTCCCAAAGATCTTTAGCTATTTAATCTTCAACTATTTTAATTTTTTAAAATATTTCCTGAAAAGAACTAAGATAAAAATGCAAAGTAAAATAGAAAAGATCAAGACCATATACAGTAGCATTGGCCAATGAAAATATAATAAAAGTCATATGTGTAATTTTAAATTTTCTTAGCAATCATAATCAAAAAGTAAATATTCACGTTTAAAGTACTTTATTCAGCCCCATATATTCAAAATATCATTTGATTATACAACACATATAAAACACTCTTAACAAGATATTTTACAATTTTTATACTAAATCTTGTAAATCCAGTGTATATTTTGCACTTGTTCACATCATGATTTGGCCACTAAATTTTCACTGGAAATTCTTTTTCTATATTTACCTTTCATGCAATTTACAGTTGAAAAAGTAAGATTCACACACCCAGATTTTCCAAGCATACTTAATACTTTTCCAATAACAAAATTAAATGTTTTCAAATTTAAATTAATTTAAATAAAAACTTATTTCCATAGTCAGAATAGCATATTGTGAGATGAATCACCAGTCCAAGTTCGATGCATGATAAAGGATGCTCAGGGCTGGTGTACAGGGATGAACCAGAGGGATGGGATGGGGAGGGAGGTGGGAGGGGGGTTCAACATGGGGAACATATGTACACCTGGGGCAGATTCGTGTCAATGTATGGCAAAACCAATACAATATTGTAAAGTAAAAAAAAATAAAAAATTGTTCCACATCCACAAATGGCCAGCAGGTGCCATAATGGACATTGCATAACAGAGAAATAATAAGGATAATTAAAACCTTAACAAAAACCACTAATGCTTTTATTATCCAATTGAATATCTTATACAGCTATCATAAAATTTTCTGTCATACTTGAAAGAAAGTAAGGTTTTGTTTGTTAGCTAAATTGCTATATATATAAATACTATATAAATTCATTGACAATTTAAGTTTTCAATTAATTGGTAGGCACAGTATTTTTTACCCTATATTTGTGTGTGCATATGCGTTCAGTCGTGTCTGACTGTGCAACCCCATGAACTGTAGCCCAACAGGCTCTTCTGTCCATCAAATTTTCCAGGCAAGTAGATTGGAGTGGGGTGCCATTTCCTACTCAGCTATATACATTTTCGAGTTTGTAAAAGTATTCCATATGATTTCATTGAAAACACCTGAGCACTGTGTCTTAGATGAGAATAAGGGGGACTTTTAGAATGACTTATACCATCATCCAACTACCTAACTTCTTGACTTACATTGACTTTAAAAATATTTTGTTAAAAGTCTATTTTTAATTCAATAGATGTGGCCAGGTTCGTGTTTACTACCAAATTATGATGGCAAATGATGGAGTTTCTTTAACTGATCATGAATACTACTTTCTTTGTATTTCTTGCTGTAACCTGAGGATTCTCTCAGCTTCTAAAAGCATTTCTGGTCCTAGCCATATGGCCCTCTTACACGTGAACAGTTTATTTCTTCAAGGACAGCAGGAGAAACCCCCTTCCCCAATCTATTAATACTAAAATAGAATCTTTTAGAAAGTAATACATGTATCACTCTTGCTCATATAATGTAACCTCATAAAGGGAGTAATTGCCATATCATATTAATAAGTTCCTCCAACACTCAGGTCAGGGGGACTTTATACAGGATTGTATACCAGGGGCAGGAAACTTGGGTGCTACCTTAGAATTTTGCCTACCAAAAATAGGTATACTAAACAAATGAAAATAATAGAGGGTTATTAAGTTTGGACAAGTTAAAATTCAAGAAAAATATAATAGGCTCCAACCATGCAGAAATTTTCTCAGTAAAAATTACAGTTTGTGTAGAATATAGTCTTGATGGTTTATGCACTAAAAATAATAGCACCAAAATGTTTACAGTAAGCACATTGCTAAAAATAGGAGAAATTAACAAAAATCTAAACATGGCTTAAATGTTTACCATAATTTGACAGAAAAGGTAGAACATAAAGAAGAAGGTAAAAGTTTTAAACAAAATAAATAGTGAATTTGTTTGGTGACTACAAACTACTTTGAATTACAATCCAGATTTAAATAGATTTGCATTTCACAGTAAAATAAATGAAGTCTATTTTTCAAATATTTAAGGAATTTGAACAAATTCAACCATAAAATGTCAAATTAGTTCAAAAGTTAAAATATTGCAAGTTACATATTCTAAAACCAAACTGCCAGTTAGAAAACATCCATTGATGTAAACAAATATAAAAAAGAATAAAAGTAATGAATAATCTTCATTAATCAAGCAGAAATTTAAAGATACATCCGTATCTGCTCCTTTCCGTTCCTTTGCTCATTCGTGTCCGACTCTTTGCGACCCCGTGGACTGTAGCCTCCCAGGCTTCTCCGTCCATGGGATTCTCCAGGCAAGAATACTGGAGTGGGTTACCGTTTCCTTCTCCAGAGGATCTTCCCGACCCAGGGATCGAACCCGGGTCTCCCGCATTGGAGGCAGACGCTTTAACCTCTGAGTATCCAACTCAATATTTTGGCCACCTGACACAACAAACTGACTCATTGGAAAAGACCCTGATGCTAGGAAAGATTGAAGGTGGGAGGAGAAGAGGACCACAGAGGATGAGATGGTCGGATGGCATCACCGACTCTATGGACATGAGTTTGGGCAAGCTCCAGGAGCTGGTAATGTACAGGGAAGCCTAGTGTGCTGAAGTCCATGGGGTCACAAAGAGTCGGACATGACTGAGCGACTGAACTGAAATAACTCCTTCTACCCACAAAAAATTAATATAATTGACCAATACAACCAGAACCTGCATTTATCAAGGATATTAGCTTAAAGTTTTCTTGTGGTGTTTTTATGTGGCTTTGATTATCAGTATAATGGCCTTGTAAAATGAGTTTGGTAGTGTTCTTTCCTGTTCAAATTTTTGGAAAAGATTAGGAAGGATTGGTGTTAATTCTTTAAATTATTGATAAAATTCACCAGTGCAACCATCTGGTACTGGACATATCTTCATTACAAGTTTTTTTTGATTACTTATTCAATTTCCTTACTCATTATTGGTCTAATCAAGTTTTCTTTTTCTTCATGAATCAATTTTGGAAGGTTTTACGCTTCTCGGAATTTATCCTTTTCTTCTAGACTCTCCGATTTGTTATGAGAGTAGATCTTAAAAGTTCTCACCACACACACACACAATTAACTATGTAAGGTATGGATGTATTAACCAAACCTTACTGTGGTAATCATTTTGCAATATATACATACATCCAATCTTTACATTGTACTCCTTAAACTGGCACATTTATATGTCATTTATATCAATTGTTGATATTCAGTTGCTAAGTTGTGTCTGATTCTTTGTGACCCCATGGACTGCAGCATATCAGTCTTCCCCATCCTTCATTATGTCCTTTGTGTAACTCAATGAAGCAATGAACCATGTCATGCAGGGCCACCCAAGACGGACAGGTCAATGTGGAGAGTTCTGACAAAATGTGGTCCACTGGAGAGGGAATGGCAAACCACTTCAGTATCCCTGCCTCATTTATATAAATAAAGTGGTAAAATACTTAAAAAAAAAAAAACACAGAAGTTAGTGTTACTAAAGCAAATAAACTGAATTTGAAATTCAGAACACTAAATATTGAAGGTCATGAATGAGAAAAGACAAAAAATTCCAGATGCAGAGAATTTCAAAAATTTAAAAGAAAATTTTATGTTAACTAGTAAAATCTGAGTGAAAGAGGTTATATTTTCAAGGAAAATTTAAACAACACAGTTGACTTGAGTAGTGATAAAATCCGAATTAAATAAAAGAAATGGAAATGATTGTCAATTACCTAAATTAAAAATTCATTAGGTATAGAAGGATATTATAAGAGAGCAAATAGATGGTGAAATAGTGGAAACAGTGACAGACTTAATTTTGGGGGGGGTTCCAAAAATCACTGCAGATGGTGACTGCAGCCATGAAATTAAAAGATGCTTGTTCCTTGAAAGAAAAGCTATGACCAACCTAGACAGCATATTAAAAAGCAGAGACATAGCTTTGCCAACAAAGGTCCATCTAGTTAAAGCTATAGTTTTTCCAATAGTCATGTATGGATGTGAGAGTTGGACTATAAAGAAAGCTGAGCACTGAAGAATTGATGCTTTTGAACTGTGGTGTTGGAGAAGACTCTTGAGAGTCCCTTGGACTGCAATGAGATCCAACCAGTCCATCCTAAAAGAAATCAGTCCTGAATATTCATTGGAAGGACTGATGTTGAAGCTGAAACTCCAATACTTTGGCCACCTGATGCAAAGAACTGACTCATTTGAAGAGACCCTGATGACAGGAAAGATGGAAGATGAGAGGAGAAGGGGATGACAGAAGATGAGGTGGTTGGATGGCATCACTGACTCAATGGACATGAGTTTGAGTGAACTCCAGGAGTTGGTGATGGACAGGGAAGTCTGGCGTGCTGTAGTCCATGGGATCGCTAAGAGTCGAACACGACTGAGTGACTGAACTAAACTGTACTGATAGTAGAGTTTTATAAAATTCTCAGAGAACAAATAATTCTCTGATTTTGTAATCAATTCTGAAACTGTGTTCCCTACTTCTAATTTCAGATAATGAAGTCTGGTTCTCAGCCTTGGACTCTCATTGAATTTTGCAATTTATCTTAATGTGCAACACAGAGTCCTATACCCAAACCATTGACTTGCATAGAGGCATCTCTTTTTCATCTCATTTGTTTTCTGATACAATTTTTGACCTTTGTATGTATATTTTATGTTTTTAATTGAGGTATACCTTTATACTACCGAATAGGATTCTTCAACTGACAAATTACTGGGTTATTTCCAGCTTTTGGCTCTTCTGAATAAGCTGCAATCAACAATTACATACTTATCTCCTTGCAAAAAGTATTTAAATTCTCTTGGATAAACATCAGGATTGAGAGTGCAGGGTATTATGGCAAATATGTTTAACTTACAAGAGAATAACCATTTTCCAAGGAATTATATTCATTTGAATTCCTGTAAACTAGACTAAGATTTTCAGTTGTTTCACATCCTCACCAATACTTGGTATTGTCACTTTCATTTTTTGCTTTTAGACCTTTTGGTAAGTATGTAGTGATAAATCATTTTGGCTGTGTTTTGAATTTCCTCAATGTGTGCTGATGTTGAGCATCTTTTCATGTATCTTTTCCTCATTTTTATTTCTTCTTTATTAAGTATGGATTCAAATATTTTTATTAATTTTTAACGAGATTATCATGCTATTGTACTGTGAACACTCTTTATTAGGCATATGTTTTGGAGATATTTTCTCCTGGTTAGTTGCTTGCATTTTTATTTTCCTTAACATATTTGAAGAGTAATAGTTTTAATTTTAAAGTTTCTACTTTTCTTTTTTTTCGTAGGTCATGGTTTTGGTGTCTTTTAAAATAAATCTTTGTCTAACCCAATATCACAAAGATTTCTATGATTTCTTTTAGAATTTTTCAACCTATTATCTATTTTGAATTAACTTTTGTGAGTAGCATGAGAGAGAAATATATTGTATATATATGCATAAATATATGTGCATGTATATATGTTGTGCATAGTTATCCAACTTTTGTACAGTTTATCGAAAATATACTCACTGCTCATTGATTCATCTCTGCACTATTGTTACAATCAATATATGGGTTGGTTTAATTTTGGATGCTATTCTATTCCATTGATCTATTTGTTTATTATTACCGCAATCCCACATGATCTAAGTCTTGATATCAGGAATCTAAATCCTCTAATTTTTTCCAGTTTTTCAGAATTCTTTTTCCTCTTCTAGGATCATGGCATTTCTATATAAGTCTACAGCTTTAAACTGACAATTTCTACCAAAAATCCCATAGGAATTTTGATTCCTTTTACATAGAATCTTCAGATCAATTTGTAATTTATATCTTAAAAATACTGACTCTCCTAATCAATGAATGGGTATATCTTTGTAATTATTTGTTTCTTTAAGTTTTTAGCTATGTTTTATCATTTTTGACATATGTTATTCATATATTTTCTTATATTTTGGGCTTCCCTGGTGGCTCAGATGGTAAAGAATCCACCTACAATCCTGGAGACCTGGGTTCGATCCCTGGGTTGTGAAGATCTCCTGAAAAAGGGAACAGCTACCCACTCCACTATTCTGGCCTGGAGAATTCCATAGACAGAGGAGCTTGGCAGCTGAAGTCCATGGGGTAGCAAAGAGTCCAAACCCACTGAGCGACTTTCACTTTCTTTTTTTTATCTCTAGAGGGGGGAAGGCAGAGGATAAGATGTTTAGATAGCAGCACAGACTCAGTGGATATGAAGTTGAGCCAACTCTGGGAGATAGTGAAGGACAGGGGAGCCTGGCATGCTGCAGCCCACGGTGTCACAGAGTCAGATACGATTTTGCAACTGACTAGCAACATTTCCTATTTTTCATGATAGTGTGATTTTTTAGGTTCATTTCCCATGTTTTTATTATTAGTATATAGAAAAAGCAATTTTTTAAATATACTGAATGTGTTTATTGTATCTAGATCTTCTGATTACTGGAAAAATATTGTTCATAGTATTTCCTTATTTTCCTTTTAACTTTTAAAAGATTTATAGTAGTGTCTCTTCTTTCAATGTTAATTTAGGTAATTTGTGTTGCCTCCATTTTTTCCTTATCACTTCAGTTAGAGTTACATGATTGATTATTTTTCATTTTCATTTTATGATTGTCTTTTCTTTTCTTTGTTAGTTTTCTATTTCACTGATCTCTGCTGTCACCTTTATTATGTTCTTTATTCTGCTTAGTTTTGGCTTAGTTTGCATTTCCATTTCTAGTTGCTTAAGTGTAAGCTTAGCTCATAGACAAGATATTTTTTGTTTCCTTTTCTGGAAATCTATTCTGTCTGATATTAATGTAATCACTCCTACTTATGCTTACTGTTTACTTTGAGTATCTATTTCTAGCCTTTTACTTTTGGTCTAATTGTGTTTTGGTATTTAAAGAGAACCTTGTGTAGATTACAAATATTTAGCTGTTGCTTTTTTTAATACAGATTGACAATTTCTGCCTTTTTAGAGAGTATTCAGCTATTTACATTTACTATAATTATTGATATAATTATATTTATATCTGTCATTGTACTCTATATTTTTGTTCATTTTCTTCCATTTCTTCCTTTTGTGATTAACATATTCATATATTTTGCAATATTCCATCTCAACACTATTGATTTTTAGATGTTTCTTTCCTTTGTGATTTCAGTGGTACCTCTAAGAATAGGGGTATGTTTCTTAAACATGTATCAATCTACCTATAATTAATATTAAACTAGTAAAATAGTAAATCATTTCAGGAAAAATATAAGACAGTTAATAAAAGTTTATTTCCACTGTTCTCTCAATTTTAGTGTCATGTTTAGTGTCACGTCTGAGATAGATTATATATATAATAAACAATAAATGCTATAATTTTTAGTTATTTTTCAAAATGAGAGGAAAAATAGTTACTGTATTTACCTTTTCTGATGGTCTTTATTTCTCCTTATATATCTAATTTGCTAACTAGTACCATTTCCCTTCTGAACTGAAGACTTCTTTTGCCATTTCTTACAGTTCAGGTCTGGTGGCAACAAATTCTAAGTCTTAGCTTTCCTGAAAATGTCATTATTCTGCCTTCATTTTTTACAGATTTTTGAGGTTAAACAGATGCAACATAAGCTTCACATATTTAAAAAATATAAATTGATAAGTTTTTATCATGTTATCACACGCTATGCATATGTGAGTGTATATTTCATCAGGTTTATATACTAAGTTAGCCAAAAAGTTCATTCAGGTTTTTCTGTAATGTCTCACAAAATTCCCAAATGAACTTTTGGGCCAACCCTAATATATATAATCAAAATCAATAATTGAGGACAACAAACATTCTCATGACTTCCAGAAGTTTCCTATTACCTCAGTTTTTCACAGCTTTCCCTGCACCTCAGTTCTCAGGCAATCACTGATCTGCTTTTTCTCTATACATTAGTTTGCATTTTGTAGAATTTTATTGCAATTAGAAACAGACAATCATCTTTACTCTTGAAGGATAACTTCACTGGATTCAGAAATCATTCGTGTTTCTTTTGTTCCTTCAGAATAATGAAAATGTCAAGACAACGTATTTTGGCTTCTAGAATTTTTAATGACAAATGAGTCATTAAAATTATTAAAGTTATTGTTTTCCTTCATTGTTTTCAAATTTTCCTTTTGATCGACAATCTGTATTTAAACTACTATATATCTCACACTGGATTTCTTCATTTTCAGTCAGCTTAAGATTCCATGAGTATTGAATCTTTAGTATTTGCATTCAAATTTTAAGTTTTTGACTTTTTTCCAAATCATTTTTCTCTCATTTTTCTCCTCCTAGGATTTCAATTGTGTGTATGTTGAACTGCTTCATACATAACCACAGATCTCTGAGGCTATACTCATTTTTCTTCTATCTTTTTCCATCTGATCTTTAGTATGTGTTCAGTCACTCCGTCATGTTTGACTCTCGTGACCCCATTGACTGTGACCCACCAAGCTCCTCTGCCCATGAAATTTTCCAACAAGAATACTGGCATGGTGCCATTTCTTACTCCAGGAGATCGTCCAGACCAAAGGATCAAACTCGTGTCCCTTTACAAACTCCTTCATTGGCAGGTGGCTTCTTCACCACTAGCACCACTTGGCAAACCTTGTCTGATCTTTGGATTGAGAAAATTGCATTGATCTATATTCAAATCACAGCATCTTTCTTCTACCATTTCTAATACTGTGATCACCTTGTTGTGTTACCTTGTTATTTCAGTAATTGTAATTTTCATTTCTAGAATGATTTTTTAATAGTTTACATTTCTCTGTTGAGATTGCTCATCTCTTCAATTATTGATGCCATATTTGCCTTCTAATATTTGAAAACATTCTAATTTCATTCCTAGGATGTATTTAGAATGTCTGCTTTCAAATCTTCCTCTTCTTATTTTAATATGACTTACTATCAGTAGGATTCTATTGATTCCTTCTTTTAAATTACAAAAAAAAAAAAAAAATGCCTAGGTATGAGTTACACTTTTAGTGTCTGGTGGTTTGGCTGTTATTTGCCCATTTTAGATAATTTATTGTAATAACAATGGACAATGTTCTCTTAATGGTTATCAGATTTTTTTTTAGTTGTTAGTTAAGTTGCCCAGAATCAAATCACAAACTATTTCTACTCCAGGTCATGAAGCTTGTACATCTGCCCTGTTTTTATGCTTTTCCATTGCTGCAATTTTATTTAAACTAACCCCTGGGATTCTCTTTTACACTTACAATTTGGCAGATTTCCTTGCTTTTTTAGAATATCCTTAATTCCAGCAATCCTTGGCTTCAATTTTGCAATCTTACCCTTGAGGCTTTCTGCACCCAAAGATATTTACAATTAGAGAATGCACTTGTTATTTTAAAACAATAAATTCATATTTCTGGTTCCCTATTGCTCTAAGTTTCAAGAGTATTTTTCTCTCTAGTCTCTGCCTTTCTTTTTGGTGTTCACTCTTTCTTTTTGGTGTTCTTTTTGGTGTCTTTTGCACATGCATAACTTGTCAACCAAGGACTTGACAAATTTAGGCTCTGAAAGGACCTACTCTTCTGCTTTTTCACAGTTAGGGATTTCCCCTTTGAGTTTCTGGATGTTTTCCAAACAGGAATACTTATCTCTATTAACTTCAGTTGATAAATCTATTTTTTTTTCCACTATAATTTCTGTCTCTCCAATGTCATTTCCTTCACCTGTAGCCTACAGGGGTTGGACAGCACACTTGGATTATTGTCGTTCAGTTGCTCTATCGTGTCTGACTCTTTGTGACTCCATGGATTGCAGCATGCCAGGTTTCCCTGTCCTCCACCATCTACCTGAGCTTGCTTAAATTCATGTCCATTGAGGCAGTGATAACATCCAACCATCTCATCCTCTGTCATCCCCTTCTCCTCCTGCCTGCCTTCTCCTCCTGCCTTCCTAACACTTGGATTAGGAAGCTGCAAACTCTCTTCTACTACTGTCATTCGATGCATTGCTGTGTCTTTAAATGTCTTTGTGTGTGTGTGTGTGTGTGTGTGTGTTAACTGCTCAGTCATATCTGACTCTTTGCAATCCCATGGATTGTAGCCCCCCAGGATCCTCTGTCCATCGAATTTCTCAGGTAAGAATACTGGAGTGTGTAACCATTCCCTTCTTCAGAGGATCTTCCTGACACAAGGATGCAAACCAGGTCTCCTGTAATGCAGGTGGATTATTTACTATTGAGCCACAGGGGAAGCCCTTTTAAATGTACATGTATTTTTATTTTATTTACATTTTATAGAATGGGAAAGACTCAAGATTTTATTTCCTCAAGAAAATTAGAGATATCAAGGGAACATTTCATGTAAAGATGAACACAATAAAGGGCAGAAATGGTATGGACCTAACAAAAGAAGATATTAAGAAGAGGTGGCAAGAATACACTGAAGAACTATACAAAAAAGATCTTCATGACTCAGATAACCATGATGGTGTGATCACTCATCTAGAGCCAGATATCCTGGAATGTAAAGTCAAGTGGGCCTTAGGAATCATCACTACCAACAAAGCTAGTAGAGGTGATGGAATTCCAGCCGAGCTATTTCAAATTCTAAAATATGCTGAGAAAGTGCTGCACTCAATATACGAGCAAATTTGGAAAGCTCAGCACTGGCCACAGGACTGGAAAAGGTCAGTTTTCATCCCAATCCCAAAGAAAGGCAATGCCAAAGAATGCTCAAACTACTGCACAATTGCACTCATCTCACATGCTAGCAAAGTAATGCTCAAAATTCTCCAAGCCAGACTTCAACAGTGCATGAACTGTGAACTTCCAAATGTTCAAGTTGGATTTAGAAAAGGCAGAGGAACCAGAGATCAAATTGCCAACATCTGTTGGATCATTGAAAAAGCAAGAGAGTTCCAAGAAAAACATCTATTTCTGCTTAATTTTTGCCAAAGCCTTTAACTGTGAATCACAAAAGACTGTGAAAAATTTTTAGATAGGAATACCAGACTACCTTACTGTCTCCTGAGAAATCTGTATGCAGGTAAATAAGCAACAGTTAGAACCAGACATGGAACAACAGACTCGTTCCAAATCGGGAAAGAATTACATCAAGGTTGTATATTGTCATCTGCTTATTTAATTTATATGCAGAGTACATCATGCAAAATAGCAGGCTGGATGAAGCACAAGCTGGAATCAAGATTTCCAGGAGACATATCAATACCCTCAGATAAACAAACACCACCACCCTTATGGCAGAAAACAAAGAAATGAAAGTGAAAGAGGAGAGTGAAAAAGTTGGCTTAAAGCTCAACATTCAGAAAACTAAGGTCATGGCATCTGGTTCCATCACTTCATGGCAAATAGATGGGAAACAATGGAAACAGTGAGAGACTTAATTCTGGGGGACACCAAAATCACTGCAGATGGCAGCTGCAGCCATGAAATTAAAAGACACTTCCTCCTTGAAAGGAAACCAACCTAGACAGCATAATGAAAAGCAGAGACGTTACTCTGCTGACAAGTGTCCATCTAGTCAAAGCTACGGTTTTTCCAGTAGTCATGTATGGCTGTGAGATTTGGACAATAAAGAAAGCTGAGCACTGAAAACTGATGCTTTTGAACCATGGTGTTGGAGAAGACTCTTGAAAGTCCCCTGGACAGCAAGGATATCAAACCAGTCAACCCTTATGGAAATCAGTCCTGAATATTCATTGGAAGGACTGATGCTGAAGCTGAAACTCCAATACTTTGGCCACCTGATGAGAAGAACTGATTTATTAGAAAAGATCCTGTCTCTGGGAAAGATGGAAGATGGGAGGAGAAGGGGATGACAGAGGATTAGATGGTTGGATGGCATTACCAATTTGATGGATATGAATTTGAGCAAGCTCAGGGAGTTGTTGATGGACAGGGCACCCTGGCATGCTGCAGTCCGAGGAGCTGCAGAGTCAGACACGACTGAGCCACTGAACTGAACGGATGGAGGCCTATGGAACCCGTTCACATGTCTCCCTCATCAGTAGCTGAGTCTGTGATGCAATTATTTTTTATAATTCACATTCAGTTCAGTTCAGTTCAATCTCTCAGTCTTGTCCATCTTTACCCATCATTTCAGGAAATGCAAAATCTTTACATAATTCATGCTAGACTAATCATGTTCTAATAGCTCTAATAGTGTTCTCATTAAGCATAAAATTTGACCTAAAAAACAATGGTCTTAGACAGGTTATGTACATATTTCCTTAGTACTAACAATACAATGACATATTTATGACTTTTTTAAAATTTGTGACATCTTTGTTGTTTAAAAGAAAATCCCTTAATGTCAATGTGTCTATTATTGTACTAGTGAGAACTGTAAGGTAAAGGAAAACCACAGAGAAGAGTCAAATACTTAAATCAATTTTAGATTTAGTCATTAATCTATACACTCATGCATCAACATTTGAGTAGCATTTGTTTCTTCTTAAAATTCCTGTAGAACCAAAACATTAGACATAGGAAATCTCTGCAGAACTCTTTTTTTTTTGTATGATTCAACACGCTGGAAAAAAGTTTCAACACATTTTGGTGAAATTTTCTAATACAAATTAACATAAAACCACATGAAAAATTTTGTCAATGCAGAAAAATATAACAAAAGAGGAAACTGTGTGTTTTTCTTAACAGGGCAATTTGTGGGACTTCCACCCCTCTAAGCATCAGATGTATTGATTCCTATTCTCCCACATTCATAATGTTAATCCCACTAGCAATATAGAAAAGTCACATTTAAAAAACATTTTTGGAATTATGGAGTTCAGGTAAATACTTAAAATACATGAATTAGTTCTGTGTTTTACTTCCAGAGGAAAACAATGTAAAAGTATTTTTCAGGGCCTAAAGAAAAAATATAAAATGACTTAATTTTTATTCCATGAAAATAAAAAATGTTTAAAAATACTTGATATTTTTTCACTATTTGTCATACTTAGCCAAATTTCTTGAATCTTGATTACTTACTTCTGTAGACCTGAGCTATAAGTGACCTATTTTTTAACTGTAGATATGTTCTCCAGAAGTTTGTTTTACATTCAACACTTTCAATATTTCACACCATTTTAACTTTGAGCTGGCATAAGGAGTGATGCTCTCACACCATTCTATCTTAGAACTGAAATTTCACAAAAGAAAAAAAAATGTACAAAATTCTTGTTTCTCTAAAATCTAAGAAAAAGAATTGACGGTATACTAAGCAGATGTTAAGATTATGGATAAAAGGGAAACTATTCATATAGCAATAATCTACACATTTAAACAAGTTATTAACTTCTTCCTGGATATGATAATAATGTATTTCTAGAATAAATTTCAATATATCAAGTGGGCAGAGGACTTTTTGACAGAGCTCATTTACACAATTACATAATGTCATAATTTGTGGCAAACTCAATAGCACATGATGGTATCAAGCCTAGAAAGAGTTCCAGAGTTAAGAAAGCAAAAATCACTGATTATAGGTAGATAAACTCTTCATGTTATTATCCAAGCAAGGGCATTTTAAAGAGGAAAACACTGTTAATAATAACCCTAGACAACAAGTTAATCCAAGACTTTACTGTGCAGGGCAAACCATATGTATGCTCTTCTTAGCAATCAGAGAGAAGAAAGGCAAATGCTAATATAAAGGAGTCAGAATTTCAATCCCATCAAGTTGGAGCACCCATGAAGAGTTGCTTAAAGTAACAAAGAATGTTTCCTGAAAGATATTCTCTACTTTGATATCTGACCAAAATCTCAAATGTTCTGTGTCTCATCCTTTCAAGTCAGCTAGCAAAGTACTTGCTAGAGCTTAAAGAGCATGGACCAAAAGTGGCATTATACTGAGAGAGTTAGATATAATTTTTCAATCCAAAGTTTGTGTCTTTTAGGCTTAAATAAAGAACCACATCTTCTAAGCCAGCTTTTCCCAAGCATATCCTAAGAAACACCAGAATTGAGAGATATAACATCTTACTACAGAAAAAAAAATTATTCCATTGTTAAGGAATTAGAATATCATGTGCAAAAGAAAACTATTAATATTTGCAACTGTAGAACATCATAATTTTAATATACAATGTCTTCTGACTTTCCAAGAGTAGGCAGTAATAATAATAATAAACAGTAATAAGTAATAAACATTTTTCCCCCAAATGTATTTGTCTTAAGTCAAATTTCCCAGAGGCAGAACATGAGAAGCATAAGTGATTTACTGAGAGTGCTTTCAGAAACAAAATACCCATTTCAGCTGGAGACTAGCTTCAGTTTGATCCCCTCGAACAGCACGAAATTCATCTCACTTTGAGGCAAGGTGGCTAGCTTTTTTTGTACCCCTTTGCCAGTCAGCCATTGGCTGTGTTGCCTGAATTGTGAGTGTAGAATAGATGCTACTGTTAAACAACAAAATTCAGCTGAGTAAATCTGAAGATCTAATTGACTTTATTCAATAATTCATGAATAGACTATCATCCCATCAAGCAAATGGAAAGGATCTTCTAAGAGCTACAGAAAAGGAAACATTTTCCCTTTTCAGTAGCTCTTAGGAGAATGGATGGGACAACGAAGATGCAAATGAAAAAATAATTATTTTGAACAAGGTCACCTTCCTTTGGAAAACAAAGTGGTCTAATAGGTAGATTACATCACTGGCACTGACCAGGAAATTCCAGACTGACTAGTTAAGATTACATTCCTGAAGAAGGTCAAACTGCAATCGAGTTAAGTAAGTCTTGGCTTGGTAACGTGGGCTTAGAACAAACGACTATGTTTGGTACCTGTTTCTTTCTTTCTCTTTTAATACCACCTTCTACATTTGGCTCAGGTGGTAAAGAATCTGCCTGCAATGCAGGAGGCCCAGATTCGATCCCTGGGTATGGAAGATCCCCTGGAGAATGAAATGGCTACCCACTTCAGTATTCTTGCCTGGGAAACCCCATGGACAGAGGAGTCTGTTGGGCTGTTACAGTCCATGAGATCGCAGAGTTGGACACGACTGAGCAACTAACACACCCTTCTTCATTAGATAGCTAATATTTAATAAGACACTAAATCTCCAAGAAAAATTTAAAAATACAAAGAGTAATGGTGAATTATTAACAGCCAAGCTTCACAGCTGGTGGGAAATGACTATACCTGAAACTAAAGGTGATGTGGGCAGGGCACCCTTCACCTGACCAAGGAATTATAGTTTTCACAAAGTATCTAATGAGAAAAGTGTTCTCTAAAATACCTGAAAAGACACCTCTGAGAAAATTTGCATCACATAATTTCTGTATCTGTGTTACACATTGCTATGCTAAGCTCTGGGAAATCCATTTATGTTCTGACAGGGAGATCTCAAACTCTTCATTATTAGAGAGTCTTCCAATAAATAAAACTACAAGCACTTGGGGCAGAAATCTTAATACCTGGAACACTGACAGCAAATTCATGTAAGAAACTAACCTTAATTTGTAAAAGACAAATTTTCACATAATACATCATCAATACATGGATTTATTTATTTATTTTTATTGAAAGGAAATATTGTTATTTTTGTTCAGTTGCTCAGTCATGTCTGACTCTTTGTGAGCCCATAGACTGCAGCACACCAGGCTTCCCTGTCCTTCATGTCTCCCAGGGTTTGCTCAAACTCATGCATTAAGTTGATAATGCAATCCAACCATCTCATCCTCTGTCACCCTCTTCTCCTCCTGCCCTCAATCTTTCCCAGCATCAGGGTCTTTACCAATAAGTTGGCTCTTCATATCAGGTGGCCGAAGAATTGGAGCTTCAGACCTTTCTTGGCGAAGTGTTGTCTCTGCTTTTTAATATACTGTCTAGGTTTGTCACAGCTGTTGTTCCATGGAGCAAGAAACTTAATTTCATGGCTGTAGTCTCTGTCCTCAGTTATTTTGGAGCCCAAGAAAATAGTCTGTCACTGTTTCCATTTTCCCCCATCCATTTGCCATGAAGTGATGGAACCAGATGCCATGATATTTGTTTTTTAAATGTTGAGTTTTAAGACAGTTTTTTCACTCTCCTATTTTATCTTCATCAAGAGACTCTTTAGCTCCTCTACACTATCTGCCATTAGGGTTGCATCATCTACATATCTGAGGTCATTGATACTTCTGACAGTCTTGATTCCAGCTTTTGTTTCATCCAGCCTGGCATGTCTCATGATGTACTCTGCATATAGGCTGAATAAGCAGGGTGACAATATACAGCCTTCACATACTCCTTTCTGAATTTTAAACCAGTCTGTTTTTCCATGTCCAGTTCTAACTGTTGTTTCTTGACCTCCATACAGGTTTCTCAGGAGGCAGGTCAGATGGTCTGGTATTCCCATCTCTTCAAGAGTTTTCCACAGTTTGTTGTGATCCACAGAGTCAAAGGCTTTAGCATAGTCAAAGAAGCAAAACTAGATGTTTTTATGGAATTCCCTTGCTTTTTCTCTAATCTAATGGATGTTGGCAATTTTATCTCTGGTTCCTCTGCCTTTTCTAAAACCTGCTTGAACATCTGGAAGTTCACAGTTCACATATTGCTGAAGCCTGGCTTGGAGAATTTTGAGCATGACTTTACTAGCGTGTGTGATGAGTGCAATTGTGCGGTAGTTTGAGCATTCTTTGGCATTGCCTTTCTGCTTCTGTTAGGTCCATGCTGTTTCTGTCCTTTATTGTGCCCATCTTTGCATGAAATGTTCTCTTGGTATCTCTAATTTTCTTGAAGAGAACTCTAGGCTTTGCCATTCTATTGCTTTCCTCTGTTTTTTTGCATTGTTCACCTAAGAGGGTTTTCCTGTCTCTCACTGCTATTCTCTGAAGCTCTGCATTCAGTTGGGTATATCTTTCTTTTTCTCCTTTGCCTTTCACTTTTCTTCATTTTTCAGTTATGTTTAAGGCCTCTCAGATAACCACTTTGCCTTTGCTTTTTTTTTTCCTTAGGAGTGATTTTGGTCACCACCTCCTGTACAATGTCATGAACCACCATCCATAGTTCTTTAGGTACTCTATGTATCAGATCTAATCCCTTGAATCTACCTGCCACTTCCATTGTATAATCATAAGGGATTTGAGTTAGGTCATACCTGAATGGCCTAATGGTTTTCCCTACTTTCTTCAATTAAAGTCTGAATTTTTCAATAAGGAGTTCCTGATCTGAGCCACAGTCAGCTCCCAGTCTTGTTTTTGCTGACTGTATAGAGCTTCTCCATCTTCGGCTGCAAAGAATATAATCAATCTGATTTCAGTATTGACTATCTGGTGATGTCCATGTGCAAAAAGGGGATATGGAAGTCTCAAAAATTCCAGGGAAACTTTTAGATTGAAAGACTTAGGGAGACACAATGTCTCATAGTTTGAATATATGAGTAATTAGAAGTGTTACTTGGGAAAAAAGAAATTATTCTTTAAAAGAATGATAATATGTTTATGACATATAAGAAATATTTTCAATTTTAACCTAGTTCATTTCCTAATAATATTTTATCAGTTGCAATATTCAAATTAGTATTCAGTTTTTCATTAAATCTACAATACATAGAACTTAAATAATAATATTAAACTGCATAATTTTTAGAAGACTGAAGTAATTAACTGAATCAGATAATATAAAATTAATTAATCTATTAAGTCAGTTGTATTAAAAATAATGAAATAATGTTCAGTGTATATAAGCATAATTTTGTAATTTTCAGAAGTGCTACATTCTTTCACACTTCAGTTCAGTTCAGTTCATTACTACCCAAATAAATTCACTTGAGAACATCAAGTCTGAGGGTTATCAGAGATTCTATTTTATTTTCTAGGTTTAAATAATGTGTTCAGATTCATTAAAAAAAAAAATTTACAAACTGAACTTGAGATCAAGTACTTCTGAACTTCAGAAGCATGTTAAGAAAAGAAAACAATAAGCCACAAATTTGAAGTAGATATGTATATATCATGCATCTGATAAAACTGGCAGAAAATATGTACATGTCTATACCTGATAAAATAGATTACCCAGAAAATATAAAGACCCATAAAATTCTTTTTAATTAAAAAAAAAAAAGCTATCAAACTTTGTTCATTAAGAAATGAATCTCTTTCCATCAGAACACTCTAAGAAATAATAAATACTTATTCCAAGTATTCTTATATGAATAACATTAAATCTTAATAAATAGAAGTTAGTTAATAATATTTTTATTTTAAGAATATAATATAAATATTTATCTATAAATATATATAAATTTATGAATATTATTTTAATAATATTTTATTATTTAAAGAAGTGAATCCAGATCTGTTTTCAAAGAAAAAAGGAAAAACCTGAGAACTTAACAGAGCTACTTCTGTAAAATTCAGCTTGAGTATTTCAAAAATTCCTTTATCTATTGAACTCCATATAAAAGAGGAAATCTGGAAGTGTCCTCAGAGTGTCCCCAAATATAATTATGTTTATATATACTGAACATTATTTCATTATGGTTCATGGCCCTCTAGTATTCTCTTCTAGTTTCATAAATGAGAAACCTTGTCATCTTATCATAGAGTTCCAGAAAATGGTAGCTAACTTTACCTGCTAAATGAACTTTAATAACCATAACTATAACTTCAAGGAAATTACCCTTGCAAACATTTCAAACTCCTGCAGGTTGCTGAGGATATAAAATATCTTCCTCTCTAAGAGTTATTAGCCTTCAGAACAGATTCCTTGAGACCTTAAACATTCAATTATAATA
This sequence comes from Moschus berezovskii, assembly GCF_049115385.1. Taxonomy (NCBI): domain Eukaryota; kingdom Metazoa; phylum Chordata; class Mammalia; order Artiodactyla; family Moschidae; genus Moschus; species Moschus berezovskii. The sequence continues at coordinate 98,160,921 of NC_142461.1, forward strand.
ATCAAAATGTTTTCTGTTAAAAAACTAGTTCCTCCAAATTTTAAATGGTAAACCAAACTCAGTTCCAAAAGCATTAATAATTTATTCACTTTGCAGCTGCCTAGTTCTTAACATGCAATTGCTACTTTATTGACACTGTAGAGTACGTATCAACCCTCAGGAAATGTATTACAGTGAACACTAGATTTTTTAAAAATATCATTGTGAAAATATTCTTTAGAATATAATGAATCCACATAGAAATAATAGAAGAAATGCTTGTCCAGAAGTTTAGGCTCCTTAAAACCAGTTACCCTCAAACAGCTTTTATCAGAGATTTTTTTTTTTTTAAATTTGGACTTTGGGAATCTATTCTGGAAATGTATCTGCTAAAAAGGAGACACAACCATCTCTATAGACACTCCATCTAACTTCCAAGAGGCTGAAGCAAATTGTTTGACTTTAGGAAATGTAGAGCATTCTCATCCAATACCCACAGGCATAATAACATTCAGACTGGTAACTAATATTAGTTTCACCATTCCAACCTTTTAATGAATTCCTTGCACTTAATAATCCAGGCAAAACCTTCCTTTTTACATGCCTTACTTTACCATCTCTGTGCCTTTCCTCAGGTAATTCATCTGCTTTGAATGTCCATCCTTCCTAATCTGTCCATCTCTTTGTGACTCCATGGACTGTAGCCTGCCAGGTTTCTCTTTCCATGGGATTCTCCAGGCAAGAACACTGGAGTGGGTAGCCATTTCATTCTCCAGGGAATCTTTCCAGAGCCAGGAATAAAACCCGGGTCTTCTGCATTGCAGGCAGATTCTTTACCATCTGAGCCACCAGGGAAGCCCTTTCCTATCTCAACCTGTTCAAATCCTACTCATTCTATAGGTCATATCAACTGTACATTCCTCTCTGAAGCTTTCCTCAACCACCCAACATTCAAGTAATTCAAGTAATTCATCAGATCTTTCCTTCATTCGAATTCCTGTAGCCCTTTATTTATACTTAAAGTCACAATTATTTTGCAATATAATAGAACTATTACTATACAAGTGATCAATTCATTACTCATTTGCAATATCTTCAAGGATCACAACTTTTTTCCCCTTATTTTTAATTCTCTTCCCCGGTTATGCCTTGCTATGTTGTTCAATCCTATGTCTTGTCCAGCTCTTTGCATTGCTTAACAATATCAAAATTTCAGTATCTGAAAATGAAGAAAATGGATAACTGTTCTCAGTACATTTCTTATTCAAATAAAAAGCTTTAGAAGCATGTATGTTCTAAATCATTACTTTTTAAAAATCTCTTTTTCTATTATTTCAAAAAAGCATATGCTCCTCAAGAGAATAAGATGAGACTAAAGAGGTAGAACAAAGAATGATCATTTTTTTAACATTGACTGTTTATAGTGATACTCATAAATACTCTTATTTATTCTTTTTTTTTTAATTTCTTTTAACTTTGGCCTAGTGATTCTCTGTATTATGCTTCTGTGTCCCTCTCAATCTGCTCTGCTAACCCTGGTTGGTTTGCTCAGCCACATAAGGATACTAATGTTGTTCCCGGAGGAAAGGGTCCTGCATCCCAAATGCCTCTAATAGTAGGGAAACAACAGGGCTCCCACCCATTCCCACCAGTCATTCTTATTTATTCTTAAAGATTTTTATTAACTCAAAAAATATTTATTTTACCAGGCACTTTAGATACAGTGTTAAGAATATGCTTTCTCTCCCTGAGAACAGATCAAGGTAACAGAGTAGAAAGATCTTGAGTTCACCTCCTCTCAACACACCAAAAGAACAACTTTTCTGAAGACAACAGAATATAGCTCTTCTGCAATTAAGGATGTAAAGAAAGAAAGAAAAAACAAATAAACAAAAATGCATCACTTTGGATAGGAGGGCCAAAGACATGATCTAGTGAGGACCTGGCAGAGCAACCCACAAATGGGAGAGGGTTTCACAAACTTAGAAGTCCTCCCTAGGGGAAAAAGTGCTCAAGCCCCAGATAGGGCATCACAGCCCTGGGGAATAGAAGCAGAAAGATAAATCTTTGTAACTGGCTTTGAAAACCAACAGGACTTACATCCAGGAATACTAGAGGTTTGTGGGAAACCAAGACCCTATTCTTAAGGGTTTGTGCACAAAATGCCCTTTGAGTTCTTGCATAGAGGAAGCAGATTGAAAAGTGCCTGGAACCCTAGTTATCCCACCAAGATTGCTCCAACATGCCACCTAATCCATGCTTGGCTTAAGTGCTTGGCATCTACATCCTGTCCTCCTGCCAAGTGGCAATCTCCAGCAGACTCCAGGAAAACACTTGGCCCATGCCCAGCTCTGGATCCAGCGTTGCCATCAAAGCCACAAGACACATGCAGTCTACATCAGAATACCCCTACATAAGAATGCTTCAAGAATGCTCTTGAAGATATGACCTTCAAGACCAGGAGAGGTAACCATTTAGCTTAGTTGATAGAAACAAACACAGAAAGTCAAAACAAAAATAGATGTGAAAGAATAAAGCAAACTCCCAGAAAAAAATCCTAATGAAACAGAGAGAAGTAATTTACCTGATATAGAGTTCAAAGCAACAGTCATAAAAATGCTCTTCAAACTTGGAAGAAGAGTAGAGGAACACAATGAGAGCTTCAACAAGGAGTTATAACATATTAAAAATAAGAAGAAGAAGAAGCAAGGGGAAAGAAACAGAAATCCAAGTTCAAGAAGCACAAGGAATCCCAAACATGATGAACCTAAAAAGATGTGTGCGTGCATGCTAAGTCACTTCAGTTGTGTTCGACTCTTTGTGACTCTATGGACTGTAGCTCACCAGGCTCCTCCATCAGTGGGATTCTCCAGGCAAGAATACTGGAGTTGGTTGCCATGTCCTCCTCCCGGGGATCTTCCAAACCCAGGGATAGAACCCTCATCTCTTAGATCTTCTGTATTGGAAGGCAGGTTCTTTATTACTAGTGCAACTGGGGAAGCCCCAAAGAGATGCATATCAAGACGTACTATAATTAAAATGTTACAGATAAGGAGATAATTTCAAAGGCAGCAAGAAAAAAAAAAGAAACCCCCCTGTAAGCCTATCAGTTGATTTTTCAGCAAAGACTTTGCAGGACAAGAAGGAGTAGACTAATTAAAGTGTTGAAAGAAGAAAATATGCAACCAAGAATACTCTATGCAGTAAGGTTATCATTCAGAATTGAAGGAAAAATAAAGAGTTTCCCAGACAGACAAAAATTAGAAGAATGTATTACCACTAAAATGGTCTTACAAAAGTATTAAATGGCCTTCATTAAGCTAAAAGAAAAGACCAAAATGAGAGAAAACATATGAGAAAAAAATCTTGCTGGTAAAGACAAACATATATTAATCATAAATGGGGTAAATCAGTCACTTAAAAAGATAGGATGAAGGTTTAAGGACTAAAGAGGTGAAATCAATTATAATAAGTAGTTATGTGTGTGTGTGCTAGTTGCTCAGTCATGCCCAACTCTTTGTGACCCCACGCACTGTAGCCCACCAGCCTCCTCTATCCATTGGATTCTCCAGGCAAGAATACTGGAGTGGGTTCCACTCCCTTCTCCAGGGGATCCTCACGACCCAGGGATCGAACCCAAGTCTCCTGCATTGCAGGCAGATTCTTTACCATCTGAGGCATCAGGGAAAGGGATACGCAGCAACATAAAATATGATGGAGGAGAGTCAAAAATGTAGAAATTTTAAAATGTGGTTAAACTTAACAAACTATCAGCTTAAAAAAACAGCTATATGTATAAATTGTTATACATGAACCAGCAAGATAGATGAACTTGGGAAGTATTATGCTAAGTGAAACAGGTCAGACAGATAAAGACAAATACTACATGATATCACTTGTATGTAGAATTTTAAAAATACATAAACTAGTGAACATAACAAAAACAAAGCAAAGTCACAGCAGGAGGAGGAGCAGTGCAGTGTTGGGGGATTGGAAAATAAAAACTATTGGTTGTGAGATAGAAGGATGCATTGTACAACATGGGGAACATAGTCAATATTTTTTTAGTAACTTTAAATGGAAAATACCTTTTAAATTATATTAAAGATTTTTTTTTTATTTTAAAGAAATGGATTCCCTAATAGCTCAGTTGGTAAAGAATCTGCCTCCAACGCAGGAGACCCTGGTTCGATTGCTGGGTCGGGAAGTTCTGTTAGAGAAGGGATAGGCTACCCACTCCAGTATTCTTGGACTTCCCTTGTAGCTCAGCTGGTAAAGAATGTGCCTGCAATGCCAAAGACCTGGGTTTGATCCCCGGGTTAGGAAGATCCCCTGGAGAAGGGAAAGGCTACCTACTCCAGTATTTTGGCCTAAAGAATTCCATGGACAGTACATGGGGTCGCAAAGAGTCGGACACGACTGAGCAACTTGCACTTGCATTTTCAAAAAAAGAAAACTAGAAAAAATATAAATATGTGGATACTAAACAGTATTACTAAACAGCAAACATGTCAGTGGAGAAATCAGAAAGAAAATTAAAATATATTTTGAGATGAATTAAAGTAGAAAGAAAACTTTCCAAAATCTGTGGAATGCATCAAAAGCAGTGCTAAAAGAGAAATTAATAGTGATACAGGCCTACTTCAAAAAATAAGAAAAATCTCAAATAAACAACCTCAACTTACACCCAAGAAATTAGATTAAGATGAGTAAAAATAAAGCCCAAAGTTGATAGAAAGAAGGAAAAATACAGATCAGAATGGAAACGAAATATAAACTAAAAAAGAAAAACAATAGAAGAGACCAACGAAGCTTAGAGCTGACTTTTTAAAAAGATAAACAGAATTTACAGATCTTTAGCCAGACTCATTAAGTAAAAAGAGCCCAATAAATAAAATTAAAATGAAAGAGAAGTTGCAAAGTCACAGAAATATAAACAAATCATAAGAGCAATTATATGCCTACAAATTGAACAACTTAGAATAAATTGACAGATTATTTCTAGAATCATACAACCTCTCAAGATTGAATCAGAAATAATAGGAAATCCGAGCAGACAAATTAGTAATGAAATTAAATTAGTAATCAAAAAACCAACAAACAAAAGTGCAGTATAATATGGATACATTCAAAGAAGAATTCTGCTAACCATTTAGAAAGCATTTCCCCTCTTCAGTTTCTTTGGAAGTTATTTTAAAAAAAAAAAAGGTATTTACTAAACATTTAAAGAATGCTTTTTCTTTAAAAAAAAGAAGAAGAAAGAAATTTCCAAAGAAATTGAAGAGGGGGGATACTTTCTAACTCATTTTAAAAGTCCAGTATTACCTAGATAGTAAAAGGTAACGGTTACATTACAACAAAAAATGTATGAAAAAATCTTTAACAGAATACTAGGGAACTGAATTTGACAATATATCGAAAGGATCATACACCATGATGAAATGAGGGAGACAGGAATGGTTCAATATTTTGCAAATCAATCAATATGAAACATCACACTAACAAAAAAAAAGGATAAAAATTAACTGATCATCTCAAATAAAGTAGAAAAAGAATTTGATAAAATGCAGCATTCACTCATGATAAAAACCCTCAATAATGTAAATATAGAGAGAACAAGCTTCTATATAATAAAGGTCGTATACAGTAAACCCACAGCTAACATAAACACAATGATGAGAAGCTGAAAACTTTTCCTTTAAGATTGGGAACAAGACAAGGATGTCTACTCTTGCCATTGTTAATCAGCATAACTAGAAATTCTAGCGAAAGTAATTAGAAAATTGAAAATAAATGAAATGTATCCCAAAAAATTTAAAAGGAAGTAAAAGTGTTAATATTTACATATGGCATGATGCTATATACAGAAAATCCTAAAGAAACTCCACCAAAAAAGCTATTAGAATAAATTAATTCAATAGAGTTGCAGGATACAAAGTTAATATATAGAAATCTGTAGCATCTCTACAAACTAAAAACTATCAGAAAGAGAAATTTAGAATAATTCCACTTATAACTGCATCAAAAGAATAAAAAATTTAACCAAAAACTGTACTATAAAAACTATAAAATATTCATGAAAGAAATTGAAGACATCAAAAGAAAATGGACATATATCCCACGCTCATTGTTGGAAGAATTAATACTGTTGAATTGCCAATAATACTTAAAGAAATCTACAGATTTAATGCAATCTCTAACAAAATACCCACGATATTTTACATAGTTAAGTTCAGTCTCTCAGTCGTGTCCGACTCTTTGCGACCCCATGCATGAATCACAGCACGCCAGGCCTCCCTGTCCATCACCAACTCCCGGAGTTCACTCAAACTCATGTCCATCGAGTCGGTGATGCCATCCAGCCATCTCATTCTCTGTCGTCCCCATCTCCTCCCACCCCAAATCCCTCCCAGCATCAGACACTTTTCCAGTGAGTCAACACTTCGCAATAGGTGGCCAAAGTATTGGGGTTTCAGCTTTAGCATCAGTCCTTCCAATGAACACCCAGGATTGATCTTTGGAATGGACTGGTTGGATCTCCTTGCAGTCCAAGGGACTCTCAAGAGTCTTCTCCAACACCACAGTTCAAAAGCATCAATTCTTCAGCGATCAGCCTTCTTCCCAGTCCAACTCTCACATCCATACATGACCACGGGAAAAACCATTGCCTTGACTAGACGGACCTTGGTTGGCAAAGTAATGTCTCTGCTTTTAAATATGCTATCTAGGTTGGTCATAACTTTCCTTCCAAGGAGTAAGTGTCTTTTAATTTCCTGGCTGCAATCAGCATCTGCAGTGATTTTGGAGCCCCCAAAAATGAAGTCTGACACTGTTTCCACTGTTTCCCCATCTATTTCCCATGAAGTGATGGGACCAGATGCCATGATCTTTGTTTTCTGAATGTTGAGCTTCAAGCCAACCTTTTCATTCTCCTCTTTCACTTTCCTCAAGAGGCTTTTTAGTTCCTCTTCACTTTCTGCCATAAGGGTGGTGTCATCTGCTTATCTGAGGTTATTGATATTTCTTCCCGCAATCTTGATTCCAGCTTGTGCTTTTTCCAGCCCAGCGTTCCTCATGATGTACTCTGCATATAAGTTAAATAAGCAGGGTGACAATATACAACCTTGACATACTCCTTTTCCTATTTGGAACCAGTCTGTTGTTCCATGTCCAGTTCTGACTGTTGCTTCCTGACCTGCATACAGGTTTCTCAAGAGGCAGGTCAGGTGGTCTGGGATTCCCATCTCTTTCAGAATGTTCCACAGTTTATTGTGATCCACACAGTCAAAGGCTTTGGCATAGTCAATGAAGCAGAAATAGATGCTTTCTCCATGATCCAGCGGATGTTGGCAATTTGATCTCTAGTTCCTCTGCCTTTTCTAAAACCTGCTTGAACATCTGGAAGTTCACAGTTCACATATTGCTGAAGCCTGGTTTGGAGAATTTTGAGCATGACTTTACTAGCGAGTGAGATGAGTGCAATTGTGGGGTAGTTTGAGCATTCTTTGCCATTGCCTTCTCTTTGGGACTGGAATGAAGACTGCCTTTTTCCAGTCTTGTGGCCACTGCTGAGTTTTCCAAATTTGCTGGCATATTGAGTGCAGCACTTTCACAGCATCATCTTTCAAGATTTGAAATAGTTCAACTGGAATTCCATCACCTCCACTAGCTTGTTCATAGTGATGCTCTCTAGGGCCCACTTGACTTCACATTCCAAGATGTCTGGCTCCAGGTGAGTGATCACGCCATTGTGATTATCTTAGTCGTGAAAATCTTTTTTGTACAGTTCTTCTGTGTATTCTTGCCACCTCTTCTTAATATCTTCTGCTTCTGTTAGGTCCATACCATTTCTGTCCTTTATCGAGCCCATCTTTGCTTGAAATGTTCCCTTGGAATCTCTAATTTTCTTGAAGAAATCTCTTGTTTTTCCTATTCTGTTGCTTTCCTCTATTTCTTTGCATTGATCGCTGAGGAAGGCTTTCTTATCTCGCCTTGCTATTCTTGGAACTCTGCATTCAGATGCTTGTATCTTTCTTTTTCTCCTTTGCTTTTCGCTTCTCTTCTTTTCACAGCTATCTGTAAGGCCTCCTCAGACAGCCATTTTGTTTTTTTGCATTTCTTTTCCATGGGGGTGGTCTTGGTCCCTGTCTCCTGTACAGTGTCATGAACCTCTGTCCAGAGTTCATCAGGCACTCTCTCTATCAGATCTAGTCCCTTAAATCTATTTCTTACTTCCACTGTATAATCATAAGGGATTTGATTTAGGTCATATCTGAATGGTCTAATGGTTTTCCCTACTTTCTTCAATTTAAGTCTGAATTTGGCAATAAGGAGTTCATGATCCGAGCCACAGTCAGCTCCTGGTCTTGTTTGTATGCATCCACAAGATACCCCAAATAACAAAAGCAATCTTCAGTTCAGTTCAGTTCAGTCACTCAAGTCATGTCCGATGCCCCCATGAATCACAGCACGCCAGGCCTCCCTGTCCATCACCAACTCCCGGAATTCAGTCAAACTCATGTCCATCGAGCTGGTGATGCCATCCAGCCATCCCATTCTCTGTTGTCCCCATCTCCTCCTACCCCCAATCCCTCCCAGCATCAGAGTCTTTTCCAGTGAGTCAACTCGTTGCACGAGGTGGCCAAAGTATTGGAGTTTCAGTTTTAGCATCAGTCCTTCCAATGAACACCCAGGATTGATTTCCTCTAGAATGGACTGGTTGAGAAAGAACAAATCTGGAGATCCCTCACTCCCTGATTTCATATTATACTACAAAGCTACAGTAATCAAAACAGCGTATTACTGGCACACACACAAAAAAATAGACATGTATAAAATTGAGAACCCAGGAATAAACTCACACACATATGGTCAATTAACCTATGATATAGGAGTCAAGAATATACAATTGGGAAAAGACAATTTCTTCAACATTGTTTGAGGATAAATTGTTGACCATATTCTTACACTATATACAAAAATAGACTCAAAACAGATTAAAAACATAAATCTAAAACTTGAAACCATGAAACTCCTACAAGAAAACATAGGCAGTAAGCTCTTTGACATAGATCTTAGCAATATTTTTTTGGAGTTTGCCTTCAGGCAAGGGCAACCAAATATATACAAAAATATACAAATGAAGCTGTATCAAACTAAAAAGCTTTTGTACAACAAAGGAATCACTAACAAAACAAAAAGGCAACCTAATGAATAGGAGATTTTGCAAATGATATATATAATAAGGATTATAACCACAATATATAAAGAACTCATATGTCTCAATGTCAAAAAAAAAAAAAATCAAGCATACAATTCAATGTATGAAAGGGTAGAGGACCTGAATAGACATCTTTCTGAAGACATATGGAAGGGCAACAGGCATATGAAGATACTCAGCATCACTAATCATCAAGAAAATGTAAATCAAAACCTCATTAAGTTATTATATCTCACTCTTGTCAGAAGAGCTATTATCTAAATAACAAATAACAAGTCTTAGTGAGGATGTGGAGAAAAGGTAACCCTCATGCACTCCTAGTAGGAATGTAAATTTGTACATTTGTACAGTGTATGGAGTTCACTCAAAAAGATTAAAAATAAAGCTACCATTTGATTCAGAAATCTCACTTCCCGTTCATTTATTGAAAGAAAATGAAAACACTAATTTGAAAAGGTATATGCACCCCAAAGTTTATTGCAATATTAATCATTATAGCAAAGATATGAAAGCAACCTAAGAGTTCATCAATAGGTGAATGGACTAAGACTATGTGAGTTATATATGCTATGCTATGCTATGCTAAGTCACTTCAGTCGTGTCCGACTCTGTGTGGCCCCATGGATGGAAGCCCACCAGGCTCCCCTGTCCCTGGGATTCTCCAGGCAAGAACACTGGAGTGGGTTGCCATTTCCTTCTCCAATGTGTGAAAGTGAAAAGTGAAAGTGAAGTCGCTCAGTCATGTCCGACCCCTAGCGACCCCATGGACTGCAGCCCACCAGGCTCTTCCATCCATGGGGTTTTCCAGGCAAGAGTGCTGGAGTGGCTTGCCATTGCCTTCTCCGGAGTTATATATAGATATTTAGCCAACAACAACAAAATATTATGCTAGGCATAAGCGTAAGGTATTTTGAAAAGACATAAGAGTATCACAATTTTTAGCAGACAAAGTTACCTTCCCAATAAAGTGGATAGATAATCTATTTCCTCAAAAATAGCATATTACCCAGGCAAAAATTGAGAGGAAGTACAATTCTGCATACATTGCAAACATCTAGAAGTCAAATAGAGTATGACTCCTTGAGAATCTGTAAGTATTTCTGCTAGAGAAAGGCACTAATGATAAGATAGTGAAATTATCTAAAATAGTCTAGTGCCATTTGAAAATTACTTGATACATGCTTTATTTTATCCAGCATGTGGCCTATTTTTACGAAAATTCTATGTGCTTGTGTATTCTACATGGTTGGGCACAGTGTTCTATTAATATAAATGTTTATTAGCTCAACTGGGTCTGTTTTGTTCACATTTTCTACAGTTTCTATAACCAACTGTTTGTATGTCTGTTCTCAGAGTTACTGAAAGAGGGGTTATATCTTCAGATATGATGAAGATTTTTCTATTTCTCCTTTTTGTTTATTTTTGTTTTGCATTCAGATACTTTGTAGGTGTGTAATTAGTTGCACATACATTTAGTACTGTTAGGTCTTCCTGCTGAACTATTCCATTTGCCACTTTGAAATGTCCTCTGTCATCTCTGACAATTCTTTTTGACTTAAAGTCTACTCTACCCAATATCAATATAGTGAAATGTTTTTTTTTTCCATCCATTTACCTTGATATAGGTAACTATATATTGTATCCAGGTCTTATTTAATATGATCTGACAATGTCTCTTAACTGGGGTTTTTAATAAAACTTGATGTTATAATTTGTATGTGCATGCATGCATGCTCAGTTGCTTATCTTGTATAGTTGAGTTTAAATACCTTGTTATTTGTTTTGTTTTTTTTTTGTTTGCCCATGTACTCTTAATTTCTTCTCCTTTCCTTGTTTTCTTTTGAGTTAGACAAGAATGTTTTTAAATTCCATTTTACATTACCTACAGACTTTTTAGTTACAACTCTTTGCATTTTTAATTAGCTACCATAGAGATCACAATATGCATCTTTAACTAATTAGAATCTACATCAATTTAGTATTTTATCACTTCATGAATAATGTAAGAACCTAGTAATAACATGTTTCTATTTATTTTCTCTTCTTATTTTGTGCTGTTGGGTGCTGTATTTTATCTCTATAAATATTATGCATCATACATCCTTACTTGTGTTACTGTATACAGTTAGCTTATATGAAAAGTTTTTTTTTTATATTTGCATATTTACCCAAATATTTACTCTATTTCTTCTTTCAGTCCTATAGTTCTATCTAAAAAGTTTCCTTTCATCCTGAAAACCTTATTAGTCCCTACAATTTGGGTATTTTTGGTGGTGAACTCTCTCACTTTCATCTTTATAAAATTTTCTTTATTTGGCTTCAGTTTTCAGAAATGTTGTCAATAAACATAGAACTCTAAGTTTGCAGTTATTTGTCCTCAAACTTTAGAGCTAGTATTCCATTGTAATTTTGGCTTCCATAGTTTGAATTTAGAAATCAGCTTTAAATCTTATGATTGCTTCCCAAACATGTTGTGTCCTTTTCCCCCTGACTGCTTTTAAGACTTTTTCTTCATTTCTGATTTTTAGCAATTTGACAGATATGCCTAGGTGTGGCTTTCTTTGTATTTACCCTACTTGGAGTTTACTGAACTTCTTGAACATGTATGTTAAATCTTACTATCAGTTTCAAAGAAGGCTCCTGACCTCTTTAAGCTCCTCTTCTTATGGGTCTCTACACATGTGCTAGATAATTTGACAGTGTTTCACATGTCGTTCACACTCTGTTCTCTCATGTTTTAGTTGTTTTCTCTCTGTCCTTCAGATTGTACTTCACTGAACATTTCTTCTGCCTCATTCAGTCGTTAGAAGACTATGCAACTGATTCTTCATTTCAGATGTTCTATCTTCTCTTCCAGAATGCCCACATTTGTTTGTTTTTAATTTATCTTTTTATTGAAGGATAATTGCTTTACAGAATGTTGTTGTTTTCTGTCAAACATCAACATGAATCAGACATAGATATACATATATCCTCTCCCTTTTGAACCTCCCTCTCATCTCCCCCACCCATTCCACTCCTCTAGGTTGATACAGAGCCCCTGTTTGAGTTTCCGGAGCCATACAGCAAATTCCCATTGGCTATCTGTTTTACATATGGTAATGTAAGTTTCCATTTACTCTTTCCACCCTCTCCTCCCCTCTCCTCAAGTCAATAAGTCTATTCTCTATGTCTGTATCTCCATTGCTGCCCTGTAAATAAATTCTTCAGAACCATCTTTCTAGATTCCATATATGTGCATTAGAATATGATATTTATCTTTCTGTTTCTGACTAACTTCACTGTGTATAATAGGTTCTGGGTTCATCCACCTCGTAGAACTGACTCAAATGCATTCCTCTTTATGGCTGAGTAATATTCCATCGTATATATGTACCACAACTTCTTTATCCATTCATCTGTTGATGGGCATCTAGGTTGCTTCCAAGTTCTAGCTACTGTAAATAGAGCTGCAATGAACAATGGGATACTTGTGTCTTTATCAACCCTGGTTTACTCAGGATATATTTTTAGGAGTGGGATTGCTGGGTCATATGGTGGTTTTATTCCTAGATTTTTAAGGAATCTCCATGCCGTCTTCCATAGTCACTGTATCAAATTACATTCCCACCAACAGTGCAAGAGCATTCCCTTTTCTCCACACCCTCTCCAGCATTTATTGTTTGTAGACTTTTTGATATTGGCCATTCTGACCAGTGTGAGGTGATATCTCATTGTGGTTTTGATTTGCATTTCTCTAATAATGAGTGATGCTGAGCATCTTTTCATGTGTTTTTTAGCCATCTGTATGTCTTCTTTGGAGAAATGTCTGTTTAGGTCTTTTTCTCACTTTTTGATTCGGGTGTTTATTTCCCTGGTATTGAGTTGTATGAGCTGCTTGTATATTTTGGAAATTAATCTTTTGTCATTTGTTTCATTTGCTATTATTTTCTCCCATTCTGAGGGTTGTCTTTTCACCTTGCTTATAGTTCCCTTTTGCAAAAGCTTTTAAGTTTAATCAGGCCCCACTGTTTACTTGTTTTTATTTCCATTACTCTAGGAGGTCATAGGGGATCTTGTTTGATTCTCAATGGTGAGAAACTGAAAGCATTCCCACTATGATCAGGAGCAAGACAACGGTGTTCCCTTTCACCACTGTTATTCAACATAGTTCTGGAAGTCCTAGCTACAGCAATCAGAGAAGTAAAAAAATAAAAGGAATCCAGATCAGAAAAGAAGTAAAGCTCTCACTGTTTGCAGATGATATGATACTGTACATCAGTTCAGTTCAGTCACTCAGTAGTGTCTGACTCTTTGCGAACCCATGAATCACAGCATGCCAGGCCTCCCTGTCCATCACCAACTCCCAGAGTTCACTCAAACTCACATCCATCGAGTCAATGATGCCATTCAACCATCATTCTCTGTCGTCCCCTTCTCCTCCCACCCCCAATCCCTCCCAGCATCAGAGTCTTTTCCAGTGAGTCAACTCTTTACATGAGGTGGCCAAAGTATTGGAGTTTCAGCTTTAGCATCAGTCCTTCCAATGAACACCCAGGATTGATCTCCTTTAGAATGGACTGGTTGGATCTCCTTGCAGTCCAAGGGACTCTCAAGAGTCTTCTCCAACAGCACAGTTCAAAAGCATCAACTCTTCAGTGCTCAACTTTCTTCACAGTCCAACTCTCACATCCACACATGACCATGGGAAAAACCATAGCCTTGACTAGACAGACCTTAGTTGGCAAAGTAATGTCTCTGCTTTTTAATATGCTTTCTAAGTTGGTCACAATTTTCCTTCCAAGGAGTAAGTATCTTTTAATTTCATGGTTGCAATCACCATCAACAGTGATTTTGGATACCAAAAAAAATAAAGTCTGACACTGTTTCCACTATTTCCCCATCTATTTCCCATGAAGTGATGGGACCAGATGCCATGATCTTAGTTTTCTGAATGCTGAGCTTTAAGCCAACTTTTTCACTCTCCTCTTTCACTTTCATCAAGAAGCTTTTGAGTTCCTCTTCACTTTCTGCCATAAGGGTGGTATCATCTATATATCTGAGGTTATTGATATTTCTCCCAGCAATCTTGATTCCAGCTTGTGCTTCTGCCAGCCCAGCATTTCTCATGATGTACTCTGCATATAAGTTAAATAAGCAGGGTGACAACATACAGCCTTGATGTACTCCTTTTCCTATTTGGAACCAGTCCATTGTTCCATGGCCAGTTCTAACTATTGCTTCCTGACCTGCATACAGGTTTCTCAAGAGTCAGGTCAGGTGGTCCGGTATTCCCATCTCTTTCAGAATATTCCACATAAAATTTCCACATAAAAAGAACATAGAAGGTTAATGTTCCTTAATTAGAAAATATGACAAAGAATAGTCAATTAATAGAATGAATAGCATGAATACAAATTTGTTTACCAAGTCCTAAACAAATTCTTAAAACTTAGAAATGTAAATTTAAAGAAAGTATTTCTTGAAGAAGACCATTACTGCTGTCTTTTCTACATTCACAAATTATAGAGAAAAAAATAATAAGTATACTTTTAATGAAGCTTAAGAAAATGATGGTTTCAGTTGCATTCCTAACTTTTGAAGTTGGGATTATAAAAAACCAGGTTCTCTCACATGTGGCAGCTTGATGCAATGGTCAGCGACAAAACACCACACTGGACCTCTGCTTTGGAGTCAGGATCAACATGGCAATATTCTTTCTCCATCCTATTGAGGTTAAAATTGCTAGGCAGTCATTCTGAGACCTTGGCCTTATTTTCAATAAACATCTCTCTCCATTAACCTAAAACTATACCCTTTGTCCTGAATTCATGAAATGTGTCCTTGATCTGATAAATCATCAGCACTCAGATCCAAGGAAGGGCAGTAATTGACTTCTGTTCCATATGCCCGAGGGAAAAACAACTGGTGATCATTAATCTTTAGTCCGTACATCTGGTCCATTGTAAAATGGCTAGGGAGCATGAACAGGGGGTCGAATTAATCCAAGAATCAAGAGAAGTCATAAAGATGTTAATCTAAACATTTTACCTTTAAACTGATTGGTTAGAAATGACATATTGTAAGGACAGGAGCCAATCAAAAATGTATAGATCAATACTGATAAGGATATAAACTGCTGTAAGTCCTGCCTTTGGGGGACCCTTTATCCCCTTTCAGTGCCTACACTGAGAGCTTTGTACTTTCCTTCTCTCTAATAAATCCTATCCTCTTACTACCATGAGTGTTTGTGTGTTCGTGAAGTTCATTCTTTGGCTCCACAAACAAGAACTCGGATTCCTGTTTCACAGTGGCATCAAGTATTATTTTTATGTGTTTAGGTATTTTCTGGGAAATGGAAATGATCATATTCTCCACCAATCAATGAAGCACAAGCTGGAATCAAGATTGCTGGGAGAAATATCAATAACCTCAGATATGCAGATGACACCACCCTTATGGCAGAAAGTGAAGAGGAACTAAAAAGCCTCTTGATAAAAGTGAAAGAGGAGAGTGAAAAGGTTGGCTTGAAGCTCAACATTCAGAAAACAAAGATCATGGCATCTGGTCCCATCACTTCATGGGAAATAGATGGGGAAACAGTGGAAACAGTGTCAGACTTTATTTTGGGGGGCTCCAAAATCACTGCGGATGCTGATTGCAGCCATGAAATTAAAAGACGCTTACTCCTTGGAAGAAAAGTTATGACCAACCTAGATAGCATATTAAAAAGCAGAGACATTACTTTGCCAACCAAGGTCCGTCTAGTCAAGGCTATGGTTTTTCCCGTGGTGAAGACTCTTGAGAGTCCCTTGGACTGCAAGGAGATCCAACCAGTCCATTCTAAAGGAGATCAATCCCGGATGTTCACTGGAAAGACTGATGCTAAAGCTGAAACTCCAATACTTTGGCCACCTCATGAGACGAGTTGACTCACTGGGAAAGACTCTGATGCTGGGAGGAATTGGGGGTGGGAGGAGATGGGGACGACAGAGAATGAGATGGCTGGATAGCATCACCAGCTCGATTGACATGAGTCTGAGTGAACTCCGGGAGTTGGTGATGGACAGGGAGGCCTGGTGTGCTGTGATTCATGGGGTCGCAGAGAGTTGGACACGACTGAGCGACTGAACTGAACTGAACTGAAGAGGCAGCATTTTCACTACTATTAAAAAAAATAAAAACTTCTTTTAAAATAATTCAAAAACAATCAAACAAACTCTACAACTTCAAAATCAAAGCATGGATACCAATATTTGAAAAGGTTTCATCAAGTAAGTCAAGAATATTTCATTAGATGCTCAAATGGATGAAAGGTATAGCTAACTACTATAGTAAAAATAATCGTTGAATAGCTACTGACTGAGGGGTACTGACAGACAAAATTTCAGAATTATTGTAAGTAAAATCTTGATTTTCTTATAAAACTGAAAAAAAGCATGATATTTACTTTCTTTTCTAACATTTGTGTGTATGTTTATGTCTATATTTATACATATATATATTAAAAAAAAAAACTCCATTCCCTCAAATTACTAAATTTCTGATGAATGATCACTTTCGTTCAGGTCAAACTAAAGCTTTTTTTCCCTAAGCACAAGATTTTCAGTCTTCATCCTCTATTCCAAAGAATAAAATCTTTTCCCACATGTCTGAGACTAATGGTTTTTTTTAATCTTATTTAAAAAGTAAAGTTTTCTTTTAAATTTTCATTAAATTATCAATTGATTCAATTTCAAGGAAAAGTTCAGCTAAAGTAGAATTTAATATTTCTTCTCTCTTTGAGGGGAGGATTATACAAGTTTCCTTTTTCAATCAAGTTTTAAATAACAATTTTCACCAAAGTTTTTAAAAATCTCAGTTTTTTTGGATAGGAATTCTGTATAAAATATAATGCAAAAATAACTCATTTCTAAATGTGCACTGGAAGAACTTTCCAGGAAAAATAGATTTCCTTATTAAGTTTAACATCCTGGCAATTGAAAAATCAAACATATGACTCAAAAGAGAAAAGAAATTCCTCTAAAGTACACTTTGATTTAAATTCCTATTTCCCGTAAAACATTTTGAAGAATACAGATATTAACTTAGTATTTGAAAGATAATAAAATAATAATGATTGGTTGTCAAATATGATATGACAAAATGAGATGAAGAGAAAGTTTACAATTTGATCTGTCAAATAAGTTCATTTTTTGTCACAAGTTCACAATTTGATCTGACTATATTGAAGGTCAATATAGTCTATTTGGACCCTATAAAACATAATATCAAATAATTGCACGTGAAATATTCACTTTTTATACTGTATTTTTATATTTTATATGCAAATTGACTCTATAAAAATAATTAAGAATAATTACTTACTGACTTAAAAAAAGAAAACAGTATATTCCACTCTTGCTTCTTAATCCAAAGGATTAAGTTTGCACTGCAAAAGAAACTTTAGGATATTTTACTTTTTAAACTCTAAGACATGATTCTCAAAATGTAACTACAGTCATTAAATGATGATGATATGCCACTAACTAGACACTTTAATTTAGAATTTTAAAGGTAATCTCCGAGAGAAATTATATTACTTTTTCTCATAACTTATTGTTACCTTTATTTAATCTAAAATTTTAAATATATGGTACAGTAAATGAATATTTTCTCATATAAAGTAATCAAAGTGGCATAAAAATCTAAAAATATCATACCACTGGTCAGCACATAAAGTGCTTTTCTGTGATAATTCAAGGAAATTTATGGATAATCCAAGGAAATCTTAATGTCAACTACTTCCTGTGAAGTTAACCCATTTCAATATTTCTGAAACTGTGCTGCCCAAAACTATGTTGCCAATTACATATAATTTAATTCATAATTATACTTCAGATCTTCTGCACCATATAGTTAATTCTATACCACTTCTTAACATTATAAGCCTATAACCATCCTATACAAACATGGTTATTTGGAAATTACACCAACTAGTATGTATCTAGTTATGCCATTTAGCTTCGTAACGTGTTTTTCATTATTTGTAAATAAGATGGCTTGTTAAACTAAAAAATATCTATGGGACTGAGTCCTTCTGACTCCACCTGTAGAAATTTGGGTGTTATCCTGTTATTGGGTTTCTATCCACAAAATAGTGTATTACTTGTGTTCCAAATTCCAGTACCATGGTTTTTCTCTATTTCAGCATTTCCATATCTGCATAAACTATTATACCTTTGTCTTCAAGTGAAAGTGAAAGGCGCTCAGTAGTGTCCAACACTTTGTGAGACCCCATGGACTATACAGTCCATGGAATTCTCCAGGCCAGAATACTGGAGTAGGTAGCTTTTCCCTTCTCTAGGGGATCTTCCCAACCCAGGGATCGAACCCAGGTCTTCCGTATTGCAGGTAGATTCTTTACCAGCTGAGCCATAAGGGATGCCCACCTTTGTCTGAAGCCAAGCTTTTCACTGATTCCTGCTTCAAAATTCATCTTTCACCAAACATTTGCTGAATTTAAGTCTGACTGACTTTGGAAGGGCACACAGCATATTCATCCCGCAGCCCCTCTTTCTAACAGTGGTGTTTTCCCATTGGCTCCCTTCCCCCACCTCCCCAGAAAACCACATCTTCTCCTTCCCTACTAGTCTCCACTCTCAACTCTGATATCTTATCAAATATTTCTCCCTTAATCCGAGGCCCTCTTTGTTTTACTCTCCATTTTAAGAGCCTATATGAAAGTATTTTTAAAAAATGCAGTTCACTTCCTAAGAGGAATTACAGTAATAAACATTTTTTTCTATTTTATTATTTGTTTTGACATTAAAATTCTTGTAAAAGAAACTTAGTTTTAATTTTTAGGGATTTTGTGAAATAATCACCATAATCATCATCTCTTCCTTTTTTTTAATCTTTTTTTTTTAATTAGCATCTCTTCCTTCTTACACTGTCATGATTTTCATAAAATCTGGTCATTGCTCTTCCTAATCTTTATTTTTCCAAACTCTATCTTTAATATGATTTTTTTTAATGTCTTATTGCTCTTTTACAGGATTGAAGTTTTATTAAATCATTTTTATGTCGTTATGAGAAACTAATAGCATTTGATCATCATGGTTCCGGTTACTTTGGAGAAAATAGACTCCTTGCTGCTACTGCTGCTAAGTCGCTTCAGTCGTGTCTGACTCTGTGTGACCCCATAGATGGCAGCCCACCAGGCTCCCCCGTCCCTGGGATTCCCCAGGCAAGAACACTGGAGTGAATTGCCATTTCCTTCTCCAATGCATGAAAGTGAAAAGTGAAAGTGAGGTCGGTCGCTTAGCCATGTCCGACTAAGTGACCCCATGGACTGCAGCCTACCAGGCTCCTCCGTCCATGAGATTTTCTAGGCAAGAGTACAGTCCTTCCTGAATATAGCCCCACACTGGTAAATAAAAATGTGAAGACATCATTTACCTTAATCAGGACTTGGAAGAAAATATGTCATAAAAATCAGTACATTTCTAAGTCACTGCTGTGAAGCAAATATGCTGCAATGTTAAAATTAGGTCACTAATAGTTCAAGACTTGCAAATTTAGACAAATAAAATATTTTGCAGCCTATCTAGCATCCTTTTTCTTTTCTTGCGAATGATTTTTTGAGCACTTAACTTGGGCCAGGAAAAATTATTTCATGAAATGAGCTTGTATTTCAAAATAAAACATGCAATAAATGTAACTTTGAACAAAATATAATCCAGAAAGAATGCATATTGAAATATAAACTATTGGATAGGATTAAAACAACCATAATTCATTGTTTTAGGCAAAAATAGATTAAGGTTTGTTGTATGAACCCTTGATGTAATCATCCAAATACAATAATACAATACCTCTTTTTTAAATTTTTTGCTCAAAAACAAACAGGTATAAATTCACAGTATAATGTTTGCACAGGCATCTATAAAGCTTTTAAATTGTTCCTCCAAAGCTGGTCTACTAGATATAGATTGAAAGAATCCATTATTAAAAGAGGGATCAAAACAGGCTGCAATTATGCCCAGTTAATCCCCTCAAAACAGTGTGGTATTTCTTCACTAAAGTAATTATTTGCACGGGAGAGAAAATAACAACCATATAGAACAAATTAAAACTTTACCTTCAGATGCTACCTCAATTGTTATGCAAATTTCACTTTATGCATTCAGTCAGCAGCAAGAGAACAAAATAATAAGACTTTTCTTCTCTAAGAAAAAATATTTTAAAATTACCTATTCCCTAAATAGTTGAAAATAATTGCAAATGTCACATATTTTCTCTTTTATATGATCATATACATTTCAGCACACTCGAAGGATGTCTTCAAATACTCATGTATTGAAAAGGTGAGCAAATACATCAAGCATTCTTAGAATTTCTGTAGGCTGCACCTGAATGCATGTGCAAACACACATCAAATGACCACTGCCGTGTACAAACTGCTTGTTTAGGCTTTTTTAAATACGACGATCACATGTTTAAATGTCATGCTGGGATTTAGTTAACTAAGGTGGCAGGTTCTTAAGATGGAGAATTTATTATGTTGAAATTTTCCTAATGCAAGACTGAAAAGAAAAAAAAAAAATGTCAGCTTTTATTTATC
Organism: Moschus berezovskii; assembly: GCF_049115385.1. NCBI lineage: Eukaryota > Metazoa > Chordata > Mammalia > Artiodactyla > Moschidae > Moschus > Moschus berezovskii. Next base: position 98,181,704 of record NC_142461.1, read on the forward strand.
TCCTATATAAATTCAGGCTATTTAGTTCTTCCCCAAAATACAGGCAGACTAGATGAGTTAGACAGTAGTCAATTCATTTTGCATAGGAATGGCTCATTAAAAAAAAAGGGCCCCGCATTTATATTAAGCTCTGATTGGACAGAGCACAAAATGAATTTACAGTGTCACTCAGAGATGTAGCAGGACTAATGAGGGAGGAACGGTGCAGCGCAGGGTGGGTAACTCTGTAGTGTGTTCATTCATTCCTTCAGCCGGCACCGCTCATGCTCAAGAAACTGAGGTGTCCCTCATTATGCATGCGTCCCGGGGGCATTCTTTAATATTTTAATAAATAACAACATCAGCCCAACAAGAAATTAATGAATAGTATCATTAATAATGAGTTGGAGTCTTGTAGTGATAGGACAGATATTAAATTGAACCACTGTGGTGCTATCTCTAGAGACTTGGGATATTTCCAGTGGCAAACAAGGCGTCTGAATGAAGCAACCACTGCTCTGTGCCAACAGCTTTTACAACAGGTTGGGAGTAATAAAAGAGGATTTTCTGCACGATAAAGTTAAGCCCTAGAAAATCTGCTGGTGTAGATCGGTGTGAAAAGTACTGCCAAACGTGATCCTTAATTAAACTTTAATTAAGATAAAGCTTTTATTTTTTTTCTCATCCAAGAAAAGTAGCAGCCAAATGGGCTCTGGCTATTTTCTACCAAAATCTAACCTAAAACCATTTTGTAATATACCACAAAAATTATGCTCAAATAATATTAAGGTGTTGACTTAAATCCACCAAATGAGAATTTTATTAGTGATAGTTGAAATGGCATAATTGCTCACCAAAATAGTAACAACATGTGTGCATATCTGGAGTTGTATGAACAATGAAGGGGTTCCCTGTCTCAATTTCTCACTTTCTAATATTTTCATACTTAAACTCACTTTAAAATTTTCAATTTTGTTTCAAAATATTGAGATTTTTTTTTCATTGAAAACAATGATATGGGTTAAATAACTTTTCAGTTAATCTTGCTTCAGATTAAATTCAGATCATATAAAATTGCTCCTAAATTTAATAATTCTCAATTTTAAAAAACTGCTTTAGACTCGGAAAAAATTCTTCAGTTTTCATTCCTCTAATTATGTGACATATTGCTGCTAGTTTTATTTATGATAATAATTATATTCTTGTATTTTTGTAAACTGAGTTTGTATAGTTTGATTTTATATCTCAGCAAAACTGTAACCGTGCAAAGAGATGTGTTATGCTGACAACCAAATATAATATTTGGAATCATATCAGTAACTAATTTCTTCAAATATTTTATATGGCACATTGAATGTTGTTATTGTGAAGTTTCTATTTTCCACCTACCCAATTTTTTCTACATTGTAAAATCTTTAAATCTTTTATTTTAAAATTATTTCTATGGAAACTTAAAATTCCTTTTTAACACAAAAATCTACATTTTATATTTTAATAGAAGAAAAGGTGGATGCAAAGCATACACATTGCTGTAACGCTCTACGCTTTTTATTCATATATAATTATATGTTTTATTACATAGCAGCAGATTTTAAACAGTTTGCCTCTTTAGTAGACAATTTTTAGATTTATAAGAATTCTGATGTTAGGTGGTTTGAATATAATGTATGTTAGCTGTGTCATATCTTTGTAGTTTATCTCTGAATTTTTTATATAATATAAAATTAATAGCTAGTACTTATTCAAGGAAAAGTTTCCAGATATTATGAAGCTTAATTCTATAAATAGGAAGAAGACTAATTCTGGAACTAGGGTATAAGTAAAGGATATACAAGCTTTTAACCACAATAGGGTCTTTGCCCAGATAGTTAGGCAGCAATCTAAAACTAATCCTGAACTGCCACTAAGAAAACTGTAAAGGAGATTCATATTTTTGTTCTGACCCTCTTCATTTTTCTTCATTTTGGTATTATGTCCACACAATCTCTAGTAAACTATAGGAAATAAACATCCCTCCAGTTCTGAATAGTGGCAATTAAAAAGGATAAACTATCTCTAAGGAGAGGTATAATTTTATGGTAAATATTTTATCATTGGAGAAGGAGATGGCAACCCACTCCAGGATTCTTGCCTGGAGAATTCCATGGACAGAAGAGTCCATGTTGTCGCAAAGAGTCGGTCACAACTGAGCAACTAACACATTATGTCATTAAAAATTGTCTCAGATGGTTGGAGCAGTTCAGTTTAGACAAGAACAATGGCTATAGGGCTCAAGGTGTCAAGTAAGTAGAATACCTTGTTAATTCTCTCTGAAAGTGAAAGTGAAGTCGCTCAGTCGTGTCCAACTCTCTGCGACCCCATGTCTACCACACTCCTTTGTCCATGGGATTTTCTAGGCAAGGGTACTAGAGTGGGTTGCCATTTCCTTCTCCAATGATATGCCTGTAAATACCAAAAGGTGTTGCAAGATGAAGGTGACTCAATGAGATGAGATGAAGAGCTAGGGCTTTTAACCACAGCAAAAAGCCTTTTATTCATGGTCCTGTGTATTTCACTTTATTTGATTCTAAATTAAGTTAATTATATCTCCTTTTTACAACATGCATACACAGGTCTTAAATCAAATAAACATTTATATCAGTTCTACACTAGACAACTTTGAAATATTTCAGACTCACAAATTGTATGATTTTGCTTGAAGAAGCTTGAGTTCTATAAAATGCCAAGTCAATAAGACTTTTTTGGTCTCAGAACTGAATTAATCTACATTTTATTAAAGGCAAAAATTACAACTACATTGAATTAGGTGTCATATTCTAACTTTTGTGCATTTGACACCTTATCATTTATATCATATCAAGTACTCATAGAATATAATCTTAGCAAATGTATTATTTGTAGTCTCCATCTTACTTCCAGTAATTCATATGAATCTGGATCATAACTAGATCTTCTTACACAGGAAAAACTAAGTAGAAAGATAACAGAAGAAAATTAGAATTACCCACAAATTAAAACACTGGGAGCTATTAAGTGAAATATGCAATAGACTATCAGGTAGCAATTTACTATAAAAAATTTAGAACTGACTTAATTAGATGACAAATGTATGTGTTATGAAATAAACGATTTTAAAATGCATTCAGAAGAAGAAAAGACATGTATGAGATCATGGAAGCACTGTTCACAATAGCAAAATCTTAGCAGTCTAAATATTCATCAGAGGAGAATGAATATATAAATTTGTATATTCTCATATGTGCTGCATACTAAGTAACTTCAGTCATGTTGGACTCTTCAGGACCCTATAAACTGTAGCCTGCCCACCAGGCTCCTCTGACCATTGGATTCTCATGCAAGAATACTGGAGTGAGCTGCTATGCCTTCCTCCAGGGGATCTTCCCAACCCAGGGATGGAAAAAGCATCTCTTATGTCTCCTGCATTTGTAGGCGGATTCTTTACCACTAATGCCCCCTGGGAAGCCCCATATTCTCTTTCTAGATTATATATAGAAGTCAAAATAACTGCAGTGACAGGTAATAATATAATTGAATTTGAGCACCTATTAAACAAGAAAAGAAGGCTTAAATAATTAGGTTCAGCATGATACCCTGGGCTTCCCTGGTGGCTCAAAAGGTAAAGAATCTGCCTACAATGTGGGAGACCTAGGTTCGATCCCTGGGTTGGGAAGATCCCCCAGAAGAGGGCATGGCTACCTACTCCAATATACTTGCCTGGAGAATCCCCATGGACAGGGGAGCCTGGCAGACTATAGTCCATGGGGTAGCAGTCAGACACAGATGAACTAAGCACAGCACACAGCATGATACCCTGGCTGACTCATTAGAAAAGACCCTGATGCTGGGAAAGACTGAAGGCAAGAGGAGAAGAGGGTGACAGAGGATGAGATGGTTAGATAGCATCACCAACTCAATGGACATGAATTTCAGCAGACTCTGGGAGATAGTGAACGACAGGGAAGCTTGGTGTGCTTCAGTCCATGGGGTCGCAAAGAGTGGGACATGACTTAGCGACTGAATAACGAAATATAGCACAAACATAGCATATCACACAAATGCAACAAACATGCATAAAAAGAAAAGCCAAGTACTTATACATGTGAAATTCAAGGTTTTAAGATGAGAAAGAGCTTACAGGTAAGGATTTTTGTCAAATTCCAAACTGGGTGATAGATTCATGGGTTTTTGTTACTTAATACAGATAGATTAATGATGATAATGATGAAGATAGATAAAAACAGATGGTATATAGATATTAGATAGATTGATACATACATACATAGAAAATAAGAGAGCTATATTAACAGGGTATCATCAGTGAAAGTTTCATCCATTTCTATATACCTAAATCCTGAGGCATAACATGAAGGTGAAAATGATAGTAAGTTTTAGTGATTAGAAGTGTAAAAATTTCAACCAGACAGACTTAGGTCTGAGTCCCAACTTAAGCACTTAATAGTATTTGAACAGAAGAGGAATTATATAAACTCTTAATTCTCAGATTCCTCATACATAAACAGTATCCTTCATGCTGCTGTATAGCATATCATATATAAAACACTTGCTATAAAACCTAGCACAAAGCGTATCCTCACAATAAATGTTAGGATCATTAAATACAAATTAAGTCATTAAATATATATTATTTATAACTTTATAGATAATATTATATAGAATCATATATATATGTTAAATAAAACAAGCATATAGAAAGAATAGAATGAAATATTTCAAATCTTGACTTTGGCCATTTCTAAACAGCATGACAAGAAATTAGGCTTGTATCTCTGTTCAAGATATGCTGATTTTCTATAATGAATAGGCATTATAGTTATAAAAACCTAAAGATAGAGCCTCTCTCCCAATAGCACTAAACACAGGGCATGAGGATTGCGAAGGACTTTTTTTTAGTGACACATTTATTTATTTATTTTTTATAGCAAAGACTAATTTCTTTTTTTTTTTCTTTTTTTTTTATTGGAGGCTAATTATTTTACAATATTATATTGGTTGGTTTTGCCATACATTGACATGAATCCGCCCCGGGTGTACATGAATTCCCCTTCCCGAACCCCCCTCCCACCTCCCTCCTATAAGGTAGTTAGAACAGGAGTCAAAAGGAGGGAAAACAGTCACATTATTGACTTCAGATGCTGATTTGTGTAGTGTGGGAAAATTCACAGAAATGAGTTTTGGAGAAACAGTATAATTTAAAAGAAAATAAAGAGGGCTAACATCCTAGGCAGACACAGTGATGTGAAAAAATGGCATGGGAAATAATATACTTGCTATATTTTTAAAATAATGAGTAAACCATTTGGTTTTACAGGAGAAAATGGAGACAAGATAAATATAAAATGACATATTGTAATGAGTCTTGATTTCCAAAGCCAAGAGTTTATATTTTCCCTTGTATGCAGGGGAACTATGAAAGATTGTTGAATAAAGAAGATGAAAGATAGTAAACTGTAAAAGTATGCTGTCTTAGTTTGGCCTTCTCCAAAAACAAATGATGAAACTAAGTCTTGGTAGTTTATTTAGAAGAAATGTAGAGAAGCAAAAGTGAAGGAGAAAGGAAGTGGCCCAGGGAAGGGAAAAAAGTATTAATATTGCATTAGTAGTCTTCCCTTGTGGCTCAGAATCTACCTTCAATGCAGGAGACCTGTGTTCAATCCCTGGGTTGGGAAGATTCCCTAGAGAAGGGAAAAGCTACCCACTCCAGTATTCTGGCCTGGAGAATTCCATGAACTATGTAGTCCATGGCATCACAAAGAGTCGAACATGACTGAGTGACTTTCACTTCACTATTAACTGGCACAGTCCAACTTCTATAGGCTTTACATTCAAGACAATGATAATGTGTCAACAGTAAAAAAAAATCAAATAATTTGCAGATTACAAACTGATTTATTTATATTATTTCATTCACACTGTGAAGAAGAATAAATGAAAGAAAAAATGGTTATTATAAGACTTATTCCACCAATGAGGAAACTGAGATCTATGAAGTCATTAGTAGCTTGCTCTAGAGACAGTCTTCTGACTCTCTGTCCAAAATTGTGGGTAATATGCATATGAAGTCAGACCAGTCTATCTAAACAAAATTAGATACTTCATAGATGACTGAGAGATGCAGGGATATTTTAATCTCTGTAAATTATTATTTTATCTTTTATATTAGCTTTTTATTTCAGAAATTCTGTCATTGATTTTTCTCAGCCCTGTTTTTAAAGTATAATTTTAATTCTAACACATTTCTTTATTGTGCTGCCTAATTTGATTACTTTGAAAATACTCTTCAAACTTTAGAACAAATTCATGGGGCTTTTGGCCATTAATAAATAAGTAGATGACCTGAGTAGACATTTTTCCAATGAAGACATTCAGATGGTCAACAAGCACATGAAAAGATGCTCATCATTGCTTATCATCAGAAAAATGAAAATTAAAACCACAATGAGATATCACCTGACACCTTTCAGAATAACTGTCATCAAAAAGACCATACATAATAAATGTAAGTGAAGACGTGGAAAAAGAGTAACCAATGTCGGTGGGAATGCAAACTGGTGCAGTGGCTATGAAAGCAGTATGAAGGCTCCTCAAAAAAACTAGAAATAGAACTACCATACATTACAGTAATTGCATTCCTGGGTATATATCCAAAGAAAATAGAAGCACTGATTTGAAAAGATACATGCACCGCAATGTTCACAGTAATAGTATTTACAATAGTCAAAATATAGAAATAAACTGAGTCCATCAATAGGAGAATGGATAAAGAAGATGTGACATATGTGTATATATGAATAAAAAAAGAATGAAATTGTACCATTTGCAGCAACAGAGATAAACCTGAAAAATATTAAACTTGGTGAAATAAACCAAACAGAGAAACCTGAGTACTATATGTTATGACTTACAAATGGAATCTAAAAAATATTTTAAAAAAACTACCAAGTATATCAAAAAAGAAAGCAGACACATATACAGAACAAACTAATGATTACCAACGACTGAGCGACTGAACTGAACTGAAATGAACTGAACTGAATGATTACCAGTGGTGGGGGCAATATAACTGTAGAGGACTAAGAGCTACAAACTATTACATATAAAAAAATATGCTACTAGGATACATTGCACAGCACAGGGAATACAGCCAATATTTTATAATAACTATAAATGGAGTATAATCTATAAAAATTTGTATCACTATGCTGTATACTTGAAACTAACATAATATAGTAAATCAACTACACCTCAATAAAAATAAATTAACTAAAAATTAAAATGTGGGCATTTGGGAAGCAACTATTTTTATGTTTTATTGTCTTATAAATTATTACCCTGAGTATAGTATCAACATTCTTGAAATAGAATCATTAACTTTCAGGTGTCTTTCACTGTAGCAAAATTGAATCAATATGAAGCAGTTGGTACATAGTTTTGTGCATATTATGTGTTTTCTCTTTCCTCTATTTCCAACAATAGTATTTAAGAGTTCTTATTTCTGTTTATACCGCTGCAGAATGTAAACATAACATCAATGCCAAATACCATTGTTTCTAAAACAATTATATATAAAAAAGTACATTTTATGAACATCAACAAAGCCTCTCAGTATCATCACAGGTAGGGATTCTTGTTGCCAGTTTTCTTTATACTAATAAATTGGTTAATGTGGCAACATTCAGAAAGCATGTAATGGTTTTAATTATAGTGCATTGTCGTAGGGGTCTCTGAAGGCTCTCCTTAGTTCTGAGTGATGAAAAGGCATCATATATACAAAAGAAATACCCAATTTAGTGAGTCCTGTTTCTAACATTTGAGGGACTATGACTTCTCTGAATTTTGAGTAATAATCTCCCACCTTCTGCTACGAGCTGCATGTTTGTGTCCCCTTCACCCCAAAATTCATAGGATGAAATCCTAACCCTTGATATGATGGAAAAAGTATATGGAGCCAATGGGAAATTATTCGGTCATAAGACATTGGAATTAGTGCCCTTATAAAAGAGAGAGCTAGCTAGTCCCTTTAGGATGTGAGGACACAATGAGAAAGTGCCATCAATGAACAAGAAAGTAAGTCCTCACTAGACACAGATCTGCCAGTACTTTGATCAGAGACTTCCCAGTCATTAAAACTGTAAGAAACAAATTTCTGTTGTTTATAAATCACCCAGTCTCTGGTATTTTGTTATTTCAGCCCAAACAGTCTAAGACATCCTTTATAGGCAGGAGCAGCAATAATTTTACTTTCTAGAAACAGTATGTGTTTCTGAGTATGATTATTTGCACTTTCTGAATTCACAGACTGGCTAAAAAAGAGTTTGTTAACACTGACAGCTAGATTTTGAAAAACGTTTCCACTAGACCTTTGCTTGTACTATTTGTGCCAAATTCTGCACCCAAAATTGTGTGTGGGCACTAACTTTACCAAGGATACATAAATTGGAGTCACTTGTAATTTCAAAATGAGGTCAGATGGCTAATTGTGCTGGCAACTAGTCATCTGTGGGCATAACTACCTAACTCCAGCACAGTTATTTGTATTTGTGATTTGAAGTTCAAACTAATTGAAGCAACAACAACTACAGAGATTGAACAAAGAGGTTCATTGCTTTTAGATCTAACTCTCCATCCTTTCTTCTGTCAACTGAACAACCTCCCTGTTCTCTCACAAATAGGATATTTATTTTATCCCGGCAATAAGTTGTGGGCAAGATATTCAACACACTGATAAATTATGGAGTAAGGAAATTATTTTTATTGAAGTGTATTATTAATTAGAGCATAATGAAATAGTTAGGTGGCCTTTTCAATTGACAGCTAGGAGTTAAAATTCGAAAGAGCTGTTTATTATAGAGTACAAATGGCATCAAGATTCCAAAGTAGAATATGAGGAAGGTATGCCTCTATACACACTAAGTGCTCTCATTTCTGGTAACTCTGTCATGCAGCTATGATGTCCTAGTGACTAAGTCCTTTTTGATAGCTTTTTCTTAGTTTTTAATTTCCTGTGTGGGATAGAGATTGTGGGTATTCCTCCATTTTTCTGATACAAGTCAGTCTATACTAGAGTAATACAATGAAACTGCAGCAGTGATCTATCTAAAAATTCAAACTTTGTTTAAATAACAGTAATTTATTTTATGTTTCAAATCCAAAAGCATTCAGCCTAAAAATGGGAATTGATTCATAATTCTTAAGTTGTTTAATGACTGTATTAGGAGAGAGTTAATACTATGATGGTTCAGTTCAGTTCAGTTCAGTCGCTCAGTCGTGTCAGACTCTCCGCGACCCCATGGTATGTATCATTATATACCATGCTACCGCAATGCTACACCTACTTTATGTGCATGTAACTTCTATAGCCACATCCACTTGACAATGGGTGTACCTGAGAGTCTGTGTGCATATACACAGTGGAGAATGCTATTTAGGTCTCTAAATGATTTCTCCCTACCCTTAATCTGTATTTAATCAGGAAACCATTCTGTAATGAGAAAACTGTTCATTTTAGTCTTTTATCTTTGCCATCCCAAGGTTCCTCCTTAGTGATTACATTTAGTAACTCCCTTTCGCTGTCTGAAAGCACAGGCAGTTTTTCCATAATAAAAACTGGATTAGCATGTATCAGGAAGAGACACCACCAGCTGTCACTTTGAAATCAGACCACTCATCCATTGAGATGACAATGGATAAACTCATAAGTGACAAGCAGTTTTCCTGTATTTATCCAGTAAGTGGTTAATATAGGCTAACATTTTCCATAATAAAGCTATAAAAAGGGTCAAAACAGAATAAAGTTTCATTTAAATATGATAAACATTATTGGCAGAAAAAAATTCACTATGGGTAATCATGTTATTTCATTCATTCAGTTGAGCTATTATAATTGTCATTAATATTTGTACTTCTTTTTGTGGATGTGTTACTTTTTCATTTGATAATATTCAGAATTATATACGCTATGCAAAATCAAGGATACATATGTTTAAAGACAGAATCCAAAATAATTAAAACATTAAAAAATATCTTCTATTCTGAGGATTTCTGCACATCTCATATTTCAGGAAATTCTCTGAAACCAAAGTAAGTGGAGGAATTTTAATTCTTACTATGTTTAGCAAGAGGGACTTCCCTGGTGACTCAGTGGTAAAGAATCCACCTGCAGCGCAGGAGACACAGGTTAGATCCCTGGGTCAGGAAGATCCCCTGGAGAAGGAAATGGAAATCCACTCCAGTATTCTTACCTGGGAAATCCCATGGACAGAGGAACCTGGCAGGCTACAGTTCATGAGGTCACAAAACAGTCAGACACGACTTAGAGAATAAATAACAACATGTTTAGCAAGTAGAATCCTTCAGGCACACCTCAAAGATTCTTTACACTGCTAAGCTGTTCCTGACTACAGGAAAACCCAAGATAAAGACAAATGAGCAATATGTACCAATGAGTTTTAACAAGCACTTGTTATTGATAATGACTATCAGTAATCAGGAAATTAGGAGAGCATGATATCTCTGATCATCACCACTCAAAATGATGACTGTTGGATTTAGACCTTTGTTAAATAATTTTGTTTTTAATTTTTCTTCATTAATTGCTTAAGTTACAAAACAATACATTCTCTTTTCAGTTAGTAACACTCTCCATCAACCTCCCTGCATTTCTACCTTCTTAGCTAATTTACATTATCAGATTGGTATCTGTATTTACATGACTTTTCCATGCATTATCATCCCCACATTAGAGAAGAGGAGAGCAGAACAGACAGGTGAAGTAACTTGCAAAAGATGTAGATCTAGTAAGTAATAGAGCCAAGCTTTCAACAAAAACAGTACACATCCAACATTTACATTAAAACCATTACTCTAAAAGCCTGCTTCTGTTAGATTTGATGATTGAATAAATGAATGGAGTGAGGCAAATGAGTGCTGTCATTAACACATAGTCTCGAAAGGAAGGAGGAGGCTCTGAGTTAGAAATGATATAATTCATTTTTGTAAAATTTACTTATATTTTAAGGGACATTTGAGTTTCAGATGCTAGTAAGATTTCCAGTTGTGGATGTCCAATAGGCACAAAAGCAAACAAAAGATGTCTGGTCTGGGTATACAGAATCAAGAGCATAAGCATACAGGTAAAGAACAGGAAAACAATGTCTGAAACAAGTAATCAGAAATCTAAGACCAAAAAAAGAATAAATGGAGACCCAGAAGCTAAGGGAATTAAGAGTTCCAAAAAGAAGGGAGGGCTTCACTCACAGCTCAGTTGGTAAAGAATCTGCCTGCAAGCAGGAGACCTGGGTTCAATTCCTGGGTTGGGAAGATCCCCTGGAGAAGGAAATGGCAACCTACTCCAATATCCTTGCCTGGAGAATCCCACTGACAAAGGAGCCTGGCAGGTGACAGTTGCAAGAGTTGGACATGACTTAGTGACGAAACCACCACCACCACAAAGGAGAGTAGGATAGTTAAAAAAAAAAATCCATCACTTCAAATAGGCAATTGGCAAAATCATTCTGCATTTTTGCCAGGACAATTGGTGAAGATGTAAATAAACTGTGATGTTGAAAGGAGAAAATATTTTCATAATGTTAACTAAGACGGAAATTGGTAAACCAAGGGAATTGCTGTTCAGCTGTAGTTTCATTTGTGGTGTTTTGCATGATCTGTCTAACTATAAGTGGAGAGATGACATCCAAGGGCAGTTGGTTGACAACCGCAGATAAGCAGGTGGACTGTGCTCACTGCAGTCTCTGTCTCTCTGTATTCTGTTGCTCAGTCATGTCTGACTCTTTGCAACCCCGTGGTCTGTAGCCCGCCAAGCTCCTCTGTCCATGGGATTTTCCAAGTAGGAATACTGGAATGCGTTGCCATTTCCTACTCCAGGCGATCTTTACCCAGGGGTCGAGCCCATATCTCATGAGTTTCCTGCATTGGCAGGTAGATTCTTTATCACTGCACCACCTGGGAAGCCATATTCACTGTTGTAAGCTACAAGTACCTTTATAGAAGGTACTTGAGCACTGTGGATTTTGATATTCCCAGGTATTCTTGAAATCGATCCCCCACAAATACCAACAGATAAATGTATTCAAAAGCTACAAGAGAAGAGTCAGGGTGCAGGTAGAGAGAGTGGAGAGAAGAAAATCTGTCCTGCTCATCATCTGATTCTTAGAGGCTTCGTCTCTTACTGACTAGGTGCTTGACTTTCTCTAATCTGAAAAATAATAATACACAAGTTGTTCTTAGAAGGAGAATTTCACCCCCTAGAATTTTTATTTGCAGATGACACTACCCTTACGGCAGACAGTGAAGAGGAACTCAAAAGCCTCTTGATGAAAGTGAAAGAGGAGAGTGAAAAGGTTGGCTTGAAGCTCAACATTCAGAAAACAAAGATCATGGCATCTGGTCCCATCACTTCATGGGAAATAGATGGAAAAACAGTGGAAACAGTGTCAGACTTTATTTTTTTGGGCTCCAAAATCACTGCAGATGCTGATTGCAGCCATGAAATTAAAAAGACGCTTGCTCCTTGGAAGGAAAGTTATGACCAACCTTGATAGTATATTAAAAAGCAGAGACATTACTTTGCCAACAAAGGTCCGTCTAGTCAAGGCAATGGTTTTTCCCGTGGTCATGTATGGATGTGAGAGTTGGACTGTGAATAAGGCTGATCGCCACAGAATCGATGCTTTTGAACTGTGGTGTTGGAGAAGACTCTTGAGAGTCCCTTATACTGCAAGGAGATCCAACCAGTCCATTCTAAAGGAGATCAATCCTGGATGTTAATTGGAGGGACTGATGCTAAAGCTGAAACTGCAATACTTTGGCCACCTCATGCGACGGGTTGACTCACTGGAAAAGACTCTGATGCTGGGAAAGGTTGGGGGCGGGAGGAGAAGGGGACGACGGAGAATGAGATGGCTGGATGGCATCACCGACTCTGTGGACATGGGTTTGAGTGTACTCCGGGAGTTGGTGATGGACAGAGAGGCCTGGCCTGCTGTGATTCATGGGGTCGCGGAGAGTCGGACACGACTGAGCGACTGAATTGAACTGAGAATTTTTATTTAATGGTAAATCTTTTACTCTAAAAATCAAAAAACTATACATGGCTAGGAGTATAAAAAGGACTAGAGAGCCACTAATTCCAGGAGTTCTGGTCAATACCTTTCACCTTCCCTTTTTGAGAATAGAGTTTCTAGTTCCAATAATTTCTACCCAGCACTAAAAGTTCTTTTAAGGGCCCTGGATGCCTTTGGATCCTGAGACCCTGGCCTCAGCTCTCCTCATTTCTTCCCTCTGGGGTATGTTTCATGTAGTGTTTACTGGGTTAAAAGACTGAGGTGGTTCAAGAATCTACCAGCATATATGCATTTATATACTCATGTCATCCACATGCTTACCCAGCCTTTCCCCTTGGACAACACTGGGCAGATCTGGTGAGACTATTGTCCACTGCTTTTGCCCCTGCTACCTGTGACTGAATGTTTCAGAGACTCCTAACCTCCCAAATGCTAAGAAGCTGAAGTATTTTAATATTCAGGATTATTTCAGGATATTTTTCTAGGTTCCTGAGTATATGCCCTGTGTGGTGCTTATTGAGGCTGCAGTGTAATACATATACACACACATACACACAATGAGTTTCTATATGTATTAAAATGTCATATTATATATATGGTATCAGAAAAGATAATTCTCTATAGTCATTATCATACATAAATGTAAAAATTTGACACTTGAACACAAAATAATTTGTGAATATAAAGCTATTATACCCTTAACTTTCAAATTTAAAGTTTTAACAGTTAATTCTATAGTGTTATATTAAAGGTTTGGGGACATAAGATATTTTAGGAGAAAAGTGATTAAATGAACAGGATCACATAAACCAAAAACTGTACTTTTTTTAATTAAGAAAATAAGTGAAAGAACTGTCTAAATTCTTGATTCACTGCTTGTTTTGAATTTATGTTTGAATTTAAGTAGGCCTTTTTGCATCTCGACCACTCACATGCAAATATCTATTTTAAAAGATCAATGAACAACTTTTCAGTTTTGTGCTTTGTTATTTTATATTCTCCCCAAGTGTGTTAGTCGGCCAGTTTCTTTTTGGCTACATTAATGTCTTTCTTTGTCTAAGATTACAAAGAAAATACTTTTACTTATTTTTGCCATTTTATAGCATCCAAAAATAACACAAAGAAAGGTTTTTCCTTTGCCACTGTTTCACTCAAATAAGATTAAACTTAAGTTTATAAATATGGAAAACCTTACATAGAATTGCTTATCAAAGAGGAGTAAAGGTTTTTCTAAAATCTTCTGTGTATAATTACTATAGTTTTGTACTTGACTTCCTGTCCCATTAACTAGTCTATCAAGATTTTATTTAGAACTATCATAACTGAATATGAACTGATAACTGAATCAATTATATTGTCATATAAGTACTATCATGTTATCAATAATTATCATTTTATCATATCAATACTATTAGAACTATCATAACTGAATATGAACTGATAACTGAATACTATCTCATTCCCTATTTCAGAACAGAAATGTAAGTCAAGCTCAAAATGATTATTTTTAGTGTTCTGTAGCCAAGTGATTAAAAGCATGTAAAATGATCCTTAAAATTATCAGAGGCCTGAAAAACTCTCTGATTATCCATTAGTCATTCCCCATTCTTCCTCCTAAAGAGGATATGATTTTGTTTGGGCAAAAAGCCAAACAAACTAGTTTGTTTGTTTGAGGTAGTCACATGCTTTAGAGGAGCTAAGCTTTTCTCCAGACCCAGTGGGTGAGACTTGATTAGTGAAGGCCAGTTATATGGTGAATCTGGTCTCCTTGACTATGGCTGTCCAAGAATGGGTTTGCAATGGATACAAAATTGCATGGATGAGCCATAGGGAAAGAGAGTATTTGCTGAATCTCTTATAAAAAGGCATCAGAAGAAGTCATTTCTCAACTAGGCTTTGCATTTTGTGTCTATGTGTGAGAATATGATACCTGGAGGTTTTGCAGCCATTTTATGACTATGACAAAATAAATCTGCAGTCAAAAGCTACCATGATGAAGGTGGCAGAGCTGAGCTATAAATTTAGATCTTTGACTATTGCATAATACTGAATTAATTGATCTTGACATCTTCCTACCTCTTTATTCCTTCTTCGGTAAAGAAATGAGTTTACCAAAATTATAAGATATAAATAAGATCAACATACTAATGATATTCCTAAATACTAGTAACACCCAATTAAATTGTTTAAATGTCATTAGATACAATATTTAGGGTTACATTTAATAAAAAATGTGCAATACTTATGCACTGAAAACTAAAAAAAAAAAAGTTGCCAAAAGAAAGAAGACCTAGAAAAACTGGTTTATAGATGTCAATGCAGTCTTAATCAAAATCCAATCATACTTGTGGTTTAAGTTATAATCTGATTCTAAAGTCTACATTAAATGCAAAGACCAAAATAATTTTAAAAAAGAAGAACAGTTGTGGAATTAATTATATCTTATTTCAAGACTTACAATAAAACTACAGTAATCAAGACGTTGTGGCATTGGCCAAAGGATAGATATCTAACTCAATGGGATAGAATAGAAAGCTGAGAAATAGAGTTACATATGTATAGTAAACTGATTTTGGCAAACATGCGAAGATAATTCAAGGGAAAACAATAATGTTTTGAAAAATATTCTGGAATAGTTGGATATTTCTATATAAAAATAAATAATCAAAATGTTACCCTTACCACACCCCATTTGCAAAAATTAACCTGAAGTGGATCATAGAGCTAAATGTAAAAGCTAAATCTGTAAAGCTAGCAAAAGGAAACAGAGGAGAAAATCCTTGTGATATTAAGACGGTTAACATTTCTTAGATAGTATTCCAAAACTGGGATCCAAAAAAGAAGAAAATTGATGCCTTGGACTTTGTCCAAAATGAAAAAATTTATTCGCTATTAAAAAAAGGAAAACTTAAGAATATGTGAAGCCTTAAAATTCACTGACAGAAAGACAAACAGTCTCACTTTAAAAACAAACAAAAGTGAGCAAAAGATTTGAACAGATACCAGGTGTTTTTGAGAATATGGAGAAATTAGAACTCTAATACATTGCTTGAAGGAAGGCAAAATGGTTATAACCATTTTAGGAAACAATTTTGCAATTTATTATGTACATGTACTATATGACGGAGAAATCCCATTCCTATATATTGTTACAAAGACATGGATCCAAATGTTCATAAAGTCTTTATTACTGATACAAAAAATCTCAATGTTTATCAATTGGTAAATAAATCCATATAATAGGATACAGCTAAACAACAACAAAAAAAAGCTACTGATATATATGACAATATAGATGAATTTCAAATTTGTATGCTAAATGAAAAAAAAGAAACAAAAGACTGCATACTCTATGATTCTATTTATATAAAACTCTAAAAAAGGCAAAGATAGAAAACAGATCAGTAGTTGCCAGAAGTTGATGGCAGGCTGGCAACAAGGAAGCACATGGAAACGAAGCCTGTTGAGGTGATGAAAAAAATCCAATGTCATGACTGTGGTATGGATTATCCAGCCGTAAACGTTTTCAAAACTCATTGAATTGTACAATTAAACATTATGAAGTTTATTTCATGTAAATCAAATGCCAATAAAGTTGATTTTTTAAATACCTGTATTTTGTTTGTTTCTGCATCCCTTTTCACCTTTCCTTGTCACCTCCAACCAGGAAAAATAGTAACTAATTTGTAATCCTTTAAAACTACAGCCATTTTGGAGAAAGGATCACTTTGGAAAGTGTTTCATAATTTTTTTTTTTTTATAATTCCAGGTCCAGGAATTGTATCCCCTTGGAATTAAAGCACTGGTATTGGAAAGGGGAACATTTTATATATTGTTACAGCATATAAGTCAGCACTGAAATTCAGACCAGAAAATTAAACAACAGAGAGTAATATGTGGTCAGTCTCTTTTCACTTTACATCCTCTGAGATTATGGAAACTAGAGAGCATAAAATTAAACTAGCACTCATCCTCATTCTTAATATCACCCTCATCTCTTAAAAGATTTGAGAGTGATTACCAATCATTTTTGAGTGAGTGCATTCTTTCTGTCTCTTTCTTTCTTAGCAAACCATACAGTTTTTCATATATAAATTCCATTTTTACTTCTTACAATTAAGAAAGTTTGCAGCCTTTAAAAGTGAATTAACTACAATCTTTTTCTAAAATTAAAATTAAAATGGTTTTGAGATGTGGATATATTTAGTTAACTCTTTATTACCACTTTTTTTGGCAGGCTATGAAGAAAAACAGTATTTGTATGGCATTTATAATGTTACTACAGCCAAGAAAAGTGAACAATTTTCTGACAAGAACTCCATCCTTATGCCTCAACAAAAGAGACTTAAATAAATCTCAGTTCTTAATCTGAAATCTGAGATGATTAAACCAAGAAAATCACATTTGGTATTTTAACACTTTCTAGTTTAGTTCTTTTCCCACTTGCATTGTGTATTTTAGCTATTTTTTTTCCTCATGAAGCATTATTTACATGTATTTATTAATATTACCATGGAGAGCTCAGCATTCAGCAGTAACAGGCAGGTTTGAGAGACACGAAGGTGTATTTGATTTTCTTTCAACTTCAGGCACTAACTTCAACAATTCTCTATTTTAGTCTTTAGTTTCTTGAATGTAAAATGATATAAGTAGCTACAACAACTAACATTCACATGATAAGAACTATATTTTAAAAATATAATAATTGCATTGTCCAAAAATTATCTATATTTATCTGAATAAAAGAAAATTCAGGCAGTTTTTATGGTCTTCATTTTCTATACTTTCTTAAACATATCTTATTTTTGTAACATACCCGTTTAAGTCCTCTATTCCTTTAGAAGACAAATCTTTCTCTCCTGACTACTGGACATCTTTTATTTGAGCATACCAACCTTATTTTTGGAAACTCGGCAAATCCCTACAACTTATTTTCCTTCATTTCAAGAATGTAAAAGTAGAGATAAGTAAACTTTACTTATTTTAAAAGTAAGTAAAGATAATTAGAGAAAGTGATGAGTAAGTGGGAATGTGAATATTGAGAATCACTGTGTCTTCTTAGATGCATATAATTCTGGTCATAGTTTCTAATATGATTTCAACACCAAACAAAATGCCAAGAAAGAAACAAAATCCAGAAGAATATTAGTGGCTTCACTTTTTTAAACTTTTTACTTTAGGTCTCTCTCTCTTTTTTTTTTTTTTTCTTGTGCTCCTGAAAAAACAAGTTCCATATTTCCAGGAGCTGTTTTAAGATCATTTAGTAATAAGCTAAAACACTTTTAGCTGGTGGAAAAGCTGGTCTCACAGCGCAAACAATACTTCTTGGTTTTAGAAGAGGGGGAGCTAAAGGCCAAAGGGTAAATTCCACTTGTAACTTGCTGCATATTTTTGTGGGCAGAATCAATGCCAGAATGGTAAGCAGTCTCTCCACCACCAGGCTAGCTTGTTGCTTATGTGATCAACATCCCTTAGATATGATAGAATAGTCATTCTGAAAAGCTAAATGTATTGATAAGTCATGAAAAATTAACCCTGCCTTATTTTGTTAGATTTATGATTTCTGCATTTGCTTCATGAAAATCTGCTTTGTGAGGTTTTGCCTTTGTTTTATTCAGAGTGTAGGAAGAGAAGGAGGATGTGAGGAAGAAAAAGCCTGTGAAAGAGTTTGTTTATAACATTTGTTCTTATTGTTTAGAAGAATTTTTAAGCCATTATGGAAAAGGCCAAAAATAAGGAGAAGGAATAATTATGAAGACAATATTTTTAAGATTCCTTTTGAGAATAAGGATAAAGAAAAAATAAGCCAGTTATAAAGAATGTCTCCCCAAATTCAGGTTTCCTGTCTAATTAGATTCTGGCAGAAGTTACATTCTAAAGCATTCTTCAAAACATTTGGGAATTTTAAAAAATCTCTCTACAGGGGGCTGTATTGGCAAGCATAGGCTCAACAGTGAAGAAAATGAAGGAATCAATAAGACATCCCAAGTCAAAAGAGGAACATTCTTGTACTATACCTCCCTAGAGACGTGTCTTTTACATAGTAACTGGAAAAAGTAAAACCCTAAGAGCAAGAGAAGACTACCAAATGTGGTAAAATGTACTTTGCTTTTATTCAGGGCAATTTTTAGTTATTATGCTCAATAAACATTAATAGCATTTAACTGGAGAGGTAAAATATTTGGAGCAGAGATTAAGCACAAATCTCTAACTGCTAAAGTGTGACACTCAAAGAACATTGGCTGAGAATTATTTGCTTATTTACATTATTTTTTTCTTTTCTGCATGATTCAGACCAATAAATGTTTAAAATCAAATATTAAAAGTTTAAAGAAAATTATCTAAGGAAACATGTTTTCTAGTGAATGTATCAGGAGCTTGGAAGTTGTAACCCCCTAACAAGTGCTGATTCATGCTGAGATTTGACAGAAAACAACAAAATACTGTAAAGCAATTATTCTTCAATTAAAAATAAATAAAAGTTTTTAAAGACAAAAAAAAGGCTGAAGAGACTGAAAAGTCAACAAGCTTTCTTGGATCTGTATGAGAGTGGGGGACTTAGGGAAAACCACAGTCCTTCAAACAGAAGAGACTGCTGGAGACAAGGAGTTCCCACCACTAACTGGAGGGAACAAGTACTAGGTAGGAAAACCTAAACTGTAATGGATGAATTGCTAGAAGCTCACTGTAGACAAATTACAGAGTTAAAAACTCCAAGGGAATTCAGTAACATGGGGACTTTCAAAATGTTTGATTTGGGAGATTTGCCTCCAGAAGCTCAACAATGTGCCCACAGCAACTATCACAGAAAAATCTCCTCTTTCTTCCAGCAGGAGAAAGAAAGGAACCATTTTGAAAGACATCAGAGCACTCTGTTCTTAAAAAAGTTTGCCCTCAGGGGAGACTAGTTAACCTGAACCTATCCTGCTGGGATATCCTCCAAGTTTAACTAACCTGGGAAAGGGAAATACCCATTCAAGCCCACTCGCGTCATCCTGTGTTTCTAACCCTAACCCTAACCCTAAAATTTTTTTGGCGTATGTAATGCCATAGGACAAGAAAATAAAAGAAAATGTATACAAATTAGAAAGGGAAAAATAAAACCATCTTAGTGCATAGATGATATGAATACTTATGAAGAAATTTTAACAGAATTGACAAAAGTGCTCCTGTAATGAGTAAGTGAACATAGCAAGAATGAAGAGGACAAAGTTAAAGCCCAAAGTTAACTGCTTGCCTATGAAAATGCTATACCATTTATACCAGTTTTCCCAAATTAAATACTTACATATAAACCTAGCAAAGCATGTACAGAATCTATATGAGAAAAACTACAAAAAGAAAGAAATCAAATAAGAACTAAATAAATGGAGAGAATATTCATGTTCACAGATAGAAAATACCGGCATGATGTCAGTTCTTCTCAATTTGATCTATAGATCAATGCAGTACTAATCAAAATCCCAGCAAATTATTTTGTGGGTATTGCCAAACTGATTCTAAAATTCATCTAGAGTACCAAAAGATCCAGGGTAGCAAACAAAGGATTGAAGAAGAACAAAGTTGGACTGACACTATCCAACTTTAAAACTTACTATGAATCTACAATAATCAAAACATTGTCATATTGATAAAAGAAAAATAAAACAGATCAAAAGAATACGAGAGTTCAGAAATAGACCCACATAAATATAATCAACTGACCTTTGACAAAAGAACAAAGGCAATACAATGTAGCAAAGACAGTCTTTTCAACAAAAAGTGCTAGAGCAACTGAACGAATGCATGAAAAAAAAAAATCTTGATAAAACCTTATATCATATATAGCCTTATAACCTTATATAAAAAAACCTTTATATATAACCTTATATATATATATATAAACCTTTATATATAAAACCTGGTATCTTTCACAAAAAATTAACTCAAAAATGGATCACAGATTAAAGGTTAAATATATAACTATAAAGCTCCTAGAAAGAGAAAACCCATGACCTAGGTTATGGTGATGACTTTTTAGATATAACACCAAAGACACAATCCATTAAAATAATTAATAAGCTGGACTTAACAAAAATTAAAAACTTATGCTCTGCTAAAGACAATGTCAAGAAAATAAGACAGCCAGAGATAGGGAGAAAATATTTGCAAAATACATATCTGATAAAGGGTTGTTATCAAAAGTATACAAAAAATTCTTAATACTCAACAATAAGAAAACAAGCAACCTAATTTTTAAAATGGACTAAAGACCTGAACATACAACTGAGCAACTGAACTGAACTGAAAGACCTGAACAGATAACTCATCAGAGAAAATATGTAGATGACAAATAAGCAAATGAAAAGATGCTCATGTTAGAAGTTATTGGGAAACTGAAAATTTTAAAAATGAGATATCAATAAACATATATTAGAATGGCCAAAATGGAGAAAATTGACAACACCAAATGCTGGTGAGGAGGTGGGGCAACAGAAACTCATTAATTGCTAGTGGGAATGCAAAACTCCAGCCACTTTGCAACAGAGTTTGGTGGTTTCTCACAAAACTAAACATTTTCTTACCATATGGTACAGAAATATGTCCCCAAAGAAGCTGAAAACTTATGTCCATGAAGAAACCTACACATAGATGTTTATAGAAACTTTATTTATAAGTGGAGAAACTTGGAAGTAACCAAGATGTCCATCAGTAGGTGAATGGATCAATTAACTGTGGAACATCAGGCTGCTGCTGCTGCTAAGTCACTTCAGTCGTGTCCGACTCTGTGCGACCCCATAGATGGAAGCCCACCAGGCTCCCCCGTCCCTGGGATTCTCCAGGCAAGAACACTGGAGTGGGTTGCCATTTCCTTCTCCAATGTGTGAAAGTGAAAAGTGAAAGTGAAGTCCCTCAATCATGTCCGACCCTTAGCGACCCCACGGACTACAGCCAACCAGGCTCCTCCATCCATGGGATTTTCTAGGCAAGAGTACTGGAGTGGCTTGCCATTGCCTTCTCCAGGAACATCAGGCAATGGAATATTATTCACGACTAAAAAGAAATGAGCTATCAAGCCATGGACGGACATGGAGAAAGCTTAAATGCATGTTACTCAGTGAAAGAAGCCAATCTGAAAAGGCTACATGCTGCATGATTCCAAATATATGACATTCTGGAGAAGGCAAAACTATGGAAAAGATAAAAGTTTAGTAGTTACCAGAGGTTGAAGGAGAGAGTGGAGGAAGAGATGAATAGATAGAAAACAGAAGATTTTTAAGACAGTGGAAATACTGTGTGATATCATAACGATGGCTACATGTCGTTTTACATTTGACCAAACTTATAGAACATACAACACCAGGAGTGAACTTTAAACTAGGGACTACAGGACATTATGATATGTCAATGCATATTCAATGATTGAAACAAATGTACCACTCTGCTGGGGAATATTGATAATGAAGGAGATCATGCATGTGTGGGGACAGGAAATATATGGGAAATCACTATACATTTCCCCCAATCTTGATGTGAACCTTAAACTGCTCTTAAAAGTAAATTCTTAATTTAAAAAGTGCCAAAAAATATAGCCAATATTTTAATAATACTTTGTAAATATGTACTTCCAAAAAATGCTCAACTAAAGTATGACTTGGAAGCAATTAGTAAGTGGAAAGCTTTAAGAGAAAAAATATTTGAGTTTCAGTGCAATCCTTTTTTACTGTTCGTGAGATCATGGACAAAAATCTTTACTTTAGGGTTAATCTTTCCTATCAGTAAAATGAGGACTTCCTGTTTTGCAAGGTCTCCTCAGACTCTAAGAGTGACCCTGTTATTGTCCCATAGATGCCATTAGGCACTGTACCTAATGCCTGTGCTGTCACTCATCTTCCTGGCCAACTCTACATCGACTGTTTTCATTCCCATTCAAGCACAGTTAATCTGAGAAGCTAATTCAACACTAAAGGGTTAAAGAGCAATGATGAATTTTTACTGTGTTCTAACTTTCATATAACATTATTAAAAAAAAAAAATCTTGCACCAAAATAATTGTCAAATATATCAAGAAATTTCAGGCAACTCAACGGTTTAGGGAGAAAGTAATATTTTGCAGTTCATTATTTGTTTCTTAAATCTGTCTACACTATTTCCCTGTCCACCTCACTTCTGTATCTTACTTTATGATATCTTAGCTTGGGCTATATTAATAAAATATCACAGGCTGCATGATTTAAACAACAGAAATTTATTTACTCACAGTTCTGGAGGCTAGAAATCCAGTATTAGTTTTCCTCACTATTTGATTTCAGATGAGAGCTCTTTTCCTGACTTGCAAAGGCCTCCTCCTCACTGTGTGTTCCCAAGACGCACACACACACACACAGAGTAAGAGACAGAGAAAGATTTCCTACATCTCTTATAAGGATACCAATCATTGGATTAGGGCCCCATCTTTATGATTTTATTTAACCTTCTTAACTCCATTCAGTTCGGTTCAGTTCAGTCACTCAGTCGTGTCCAAGTCTTTGAGACCCCATAATCACCGCACGCCAGGCCTCCCTGTCCATCACCAACTCCCAGAGTTCACTCAAACTCATGTCCATCGAGTCGGTGATGCCATCCAGCCATCTCATTCTCTGCCATCCCTTTCTCCTCCTGCCCCCAATCCCTCCCAGCATCAGAGTCTTTTCCAGTGAGTCAGCTTGTCGCATGAGGTGGCCAAAGTATTGGAGTTTCAGCTTTAACATCAGCCCTTCCAATGAACACCCAGGATTGATCTCCTTTAGAATGGACTGGTTGGATCTCCTTGCAGTCCAAGGCACTCTCAAGAGTCTTCTCCAGCACCACAGTTCAAAAGCATCAATTCTTCAGCGATCAGCTTTCTTCACAGTCCAACTCTCACATCCATACATGACTACTGATTAGACCTTAACTAATATGGTCACATTGAGGGGTTGGGACTTCAACATATGATTTGGGGGAAACACAAACATTCAGTCCATGACAGATAACATCTACTCTGGCAATCAGATTAGAAACTGACATCTCTCATATTTTGCTGCTAAAGTTTGAATTCTTCCTCAAAGTATGTTCAAAACTCTGTTTCTTCCCCCCTTCTAAATACTTCTCACTTTGTTATGCATTTTTCCATACAAATATAATTCCGTTCCGTTCCGTTTCGTCGCTCAGTCGTGTCCGACTCTATGCGACCCCGTGGACTGTAGCCTCCCAGGCTTCTCCGTCCATGGGATTCTCCAGGCAAGAATACTGGAGTGGGTTACCGTTTCCTTCTCCAGAGGATCTTCCCGACCCTGGGATCGAACCTGGGTCTCCCGCATTGGAAGCAGACGCTTTAACCTCTGAGCCACCAGGGAAGCCCATGATCTATATAAAATGATAATGGATTATTAATGACCCAAGTAGTAATACTCACTGTGCAAATGTACACACGTAAGGGTGTGTGTGTGTGTGTGTGTGTGTGTGTGGTGGTGGTGGTGGTGGTGGGTGAGAAGGCATTTGTGGTAGGTGGAGATGAATAAAGCCAAAATGAAAGAGGAGTTTTTTCAAACTACGTATTTTTGCCTGGAAGCTCTCTTCTCCATACCTAAGCTTTCAGTTCAGTTCAGTTCAGTCGCTCAGTCGTGTCCGACTCTCCACGACCCCATGAATCACAGCACGCCAGGCCTCCCTGTCCATCACCAACTCCTTTTTAAACTGTTCCCCATATAGTGCTCATAGTCAACTCATTCTCTCCACTTTAGCCCATCTGCAATGTGAAACCATGTTTTAAATAACTGAGGTACAGAATAAGCTTTCCACTCTTAATTCTGAGATTATATCAAGTGGCCTATGTATGTCTTTTAGCATACATGAACATACATTCCAGACTTCAACAACCCTGCTGCTGCTAAGTCACTTCAGTCGTGTCCGACTCTGTACGACCCCATGGACAGCAGCCCACCAGGCTCCCCCGTCCCTGGGATTCTCCAGGCAAGAACACTGGAGTGGGTTGCCATTTCCTTCTCCAAAGCATGAGAACAACCCTAGGATAGTCATAAGTACTAAATATCATTCTACAACAGTGGCTCCCCAACATTTTGGTGCCAGAATTGCTTTATATTTTTAATCATTATTAAAGAACTCAAAGAATTTTTGCATATTTGTATTTCACTTATTGATAGTTACCATATTAGAGATATAAGCTGTAAACTTTTTAAAACACAAAACTACACAGCATACATTCCACTAGTCTTCAGAACAAAGATGTAATCAGATATCATGTGGCCTCTGGAAAACTTCATGGCACTCAAGAGAGAATGAAAGTAAGAAAGCCAAAAACATCTTAGTATATCATAAAAAGAGCTTGACTTTGGAGACTTTTTAGAAGGTGTTTCAGGGAGCCTATAGGTATTTAAACTTTTATTTTTGAATCACTATTGTAGGTTATTCATAATTTTCTAAAACAATTATCAAAATGCTAGAAACAGATTTAAAATTCTGAGAGTTTAAAATATGTACTGTATCATTTATTTCATTAAAAACTACGCATTATATTTTTTAAAAACTGCCCCCCAAGTGGCTCAGTGGTAAAGAATTTGCCTGCCAAGGCAGGAGACACAGGAGATGTTGGTTCAACTACTGGATAGGGAAGTTCACCTGGAGGAGGAAAAGCAGCCCATTTCCATTGCCTGGGAAACCCCATGGACAGAGAAGCCTGGTGGGTTACAGTCATAGGGTTCCACGGAGTTGGACACAACTGAGCACATATGCATACTGCATTCATAATTACTAAATATCAGCTTTGAAAATTTTTTATCCTGAAATCATCTCATCCCCAGTTTTACTTTTTCCAGAGTCTTGCTCAAATCCCAATTTCCCTATAAAGCATGTTTTGACCTAGTTATTTCATAACGGTGGAGGTGGTAACAAAAATATTGGTAGAATCTATATTAAAGTAATTAGACTAAATGTGAATATCTATTAAAATAATATAAATATACTTACATTAAAGTTTATTGTTAGACAAAAGAAATTTCTTTAATAACAGGATAACAGGCTTCCCCGGTGGCACAGTGTTAAAGAATCTGCCTGCCAATGCAGGAGATGCAGGAGACGTGGGTTCAATTCCCGGACTGGGAAGATTCCCTGGAGCAGAAAATGGCAACCCACTCCAACATTCTTGCCTGGAAAGTCCCATGGACAGAGGAGCCTGGCAGGCTACAGTCCACAGGGCTGCAGATAGTCAGACACAACTGAGTGACTGAGCACACAACAGGTAAAGTATATGGGCACAGAAGAAGGTAAACAACTAGATGGAGTAGTAAAACCTTAAGAATATTATCTTCTAACTGTTCACTTTTCTTTAAAAAAATAACAGAGAGAGAGAGAGGAGGGAGAGGAATTTTCCACTGCTGAGAGTGAGGATTAGAAGGAGGCACTGGAGATTTGAGGTGAGTATAGAAGATGATAACAGTCATCTAGGAGGGAAGGAGGGTGAATGGATTGTGGAAATGTGTGATTCTTGGGCCACACTAAAGATCCATTGGAATTTAAATATCATAAAATTTAAATGAAAATAGCCTGATGACAAGACCTTCGCAGGATTCTTAATTTGTTTCCCCTCCAAGGACCCTGTAACCAGAAAACTTTTAAATATAATTGGTTTTCTTTAGTATTTGTGTGTGTGATTGCATGCATTTTAAAACATTTTTTCTAAGAAAGGTACAAGGAATTCACTAGACTGATAATGCAGTTCATCCCACACACAAAAAAAAGGTTAAGACTCTTTGAATTCTAAGGAGCAGCCATAAAATTAAGGGCTAGGGGTCAGTTGGACCCAAAAACATTAAGAAAGGATCTCCAGTTTATCTTTGCTGATAGAGTCATGACATTCCGTAAAGGGGCTGTGTTACTCTGAACACAATATTTATGGAATAAATGATTATACTCCTCGCAAAATGTGGGCTACTCACTTTCAAAGGTAATCCATGAATACCTTCAATTTCTTCTATAAATATTAGTCTATGTAGACTTATAAAATCTGTAAAATGACTTAAAAATCTCTTTTTGAGACAGTTTTAAATTTCATTTTATCTATCCATTTATATATCATCCAGATTATAAAGCATATTACTATAAAGCTGGGTGTAGTATTCTCATAAATTTTTTAAACTCTACCCATGTCCCGCATTGCAGGCAGATTCTTTACCATCTGAGCCACCAGGTAAGGCATCTGTAATTTTTACCGTTTTATATTTCTAATATGTATTTTTCCATTTTAAAATTTTTCTACTTAATCTACTGACTATGGGTTTGGTTGCTTGAGTTGATCCTTTCAGAAGACAATCTTCAGAATGGAATGATGCAGCCTGGTTTATTTTTCCGATTTTGTCTATCCTGGATAAGAGTCGTTGCCAACTTCCCCAACTTGCTATCACGGTGACTGTATGCAATTTATTTAACTTCTTGTGCTTCAACTTCTTATTTATAAAATAAATATAGCAATTGCCAACCTCTTTAAAATTGTTTTGCTGTATCAATTTATTTATATGCAAATGACTTAAAATGTGGTTGGCACATAGTAAGCTCTTAAGAAATATTATGTTTAAGGCATTATTTTCTGTTTTTTCCTCTATAAAATATTAAGGTATGTTTTACTTCCCTTGTTTTTTAATAAATAAATTGTGGTGATAAATTGCATTATCTGAGTTTTGCTTTGGCTTTAACTCACAAGTACTGAGTATACAAGCAATCACTTTTTCTTCATTTCAACATAGTTGGCCATCTCAATTGCATTTTCATCTTTATACCCAAGAGTTATGTAGAATGTTTTAAAATGTCCCATTATTAGGTCAGGGAGGGAGGACAGGGAAGCTAGGCATGCTGCAATCCATAGGGTTGCAAAGAATCGGACATGGCTTAGCGACTGAACAAGTAGGCCATGGGACATTTTTGAGGTTTATTTTAACTGTGGTGCTGGAGAAGACTCTTGAGAGTCCCTTGGACTGCAAGGAGATCCAACCAGTCCATTCTAAAGGAGATCAATCCTGGGTGTTCATTGGAAGGACTGATGCTAAAGCTAAAACTCCAATACTTTGGCCACCTCATGCGACGAGTTGACTCACTGGAAAAAACTCTGATGCTGAGAAGGATTGGGGGCAGGAGGAGACAGGGACGACAGAGAATGAGATGGCTGGATGGCATCACCGACTCGATGGACATGAGTTTGAGTGAACTCCAGGAGTTGGTGATGGACAGGGAGGCCTGGCGTGCTGTGATTCATGGGGTCGCAAAGAGTCGGACACGACTGTGTAACTGAACTGAATGATTAAATATACAGGTTCTCTTATTTTTGTGTGTTAAAATTTTCTAGAGATTTTCTTTTAAATTGCCCATTTTTGTTAAAATATAAGTTGACTTACAATATTAGTTTCAGATGTACAGCTTAGTGATTCAGTATTTTTACAGATTATACTCCACTAAAAGTTATTATAACATAATGTCTATAATTTCCTGTGCTATACAATATATCCTTGTTGCTTTTCTATTTGTCCATGATTTTTATTCAACAGTCTCTGTGAATGGGTATTCAAAATTTGACTATAATACACTTTACCTGTCCATCTGATGCAAAAAAATATTATTATTTAAATTCACTTTATTGTTTATTTACTTTTTATTATTGACTCATTTTGTCTATTTCTGAGAAAGACAGAAGTAACCTACTGATAAGCTGAGATCAGCACACAAGAGTGTCTCTGTCTTATTTAATGTTTTTGGTTTGACATTTTTATCACAAATCATATTGTGTAAGTATGGCAGAAAGTGAAGAGGAACTAAAAAGCCTCTTGATGAAAGTGAAAGAGGAGAGTGAAAAAGTTGGCTTGAAGCTCAACATTCAGAAAACGAAGATCATGGTATCTGGTCCCATCACTTCATGGGAAATAGATTGGGAAACAGTGGAAACAGTGTCAGACTTTATTTTTTCTGGGCTCCAAAATCACTGCGGATGCTGATTGCAGCCATGAAATTAAAAGACGCTTACTCCTTGGAAGGAAAGTTATGACCAACCTAGATAGCATAATAAAAACCAGAGACATTACTTTGCCCACCAAGGTCCGTCTAGTCAAGGCAATGGTTTTTCCAGTGGTCATGTATGGATGTGAGAGTTGAACTGTGAAGAAAGCTGATCACTGAAGAATTGATGCTTTTGAGCTTTGGTGTTGGAGAAGACTCTTGAGAGTCCCTTGGACTGCAAGGAGATCCAACCGGTCCATTCTAAAGGAGATCAGTCCTGGGTGTTCATTGGAAGGACTTATGCTAAAGCTGAAACTCCAATACTTTGGCCACCTCATGCGACGAGTTGACTCACTGGAAAAGACTCTGATGCTGGGAGGGATTGGGGGCAGGAGGAGAAGGGGACGACAGAGAATGAGATGGCTGGAAGGCATCATCGACTCGATGGACATGAGTTTGAGTGAACTCCAGGAGTTGGTGATGGACAGGGAGGCCTGGCATGCTGTGATTCATGGGGTCGCAAGGAGTCGGACATGACTGAGCAACTGAACTGAAATGATGTTAAAAGCTTGCTTAATCCATTAATATTTATCATGACTTACTGGTCTGCCTAGGATTATTGCTGCTCATTGTTTTAGGTGCTTCCATTTTTTAGGTGCTCTTCTTAACCTGC
Source organism: Moschus berezovskii (assembly GCF_049115385.1). Taxonomy (NCBI): domain Eukaryota; kingdom Metazoa; phylum Chordata; class Mammalia; order Artiodactyla; family Moschidae; genus Moschus; species Moschus berezovskii. The sequence goes on from NC_142461.1 coordinate 98,211,476, forward strand.
TTTCTTATTGTTCTTATATTTTTCTTCCCTTTTCTGACATGGTTGGCTGGTTTGGGTGTTCTTTCTCCATTTTTCCTTTATTTATCTAGGGTTTTGGAAGTTATACGTCCATTACTATTGTCCTGTTAAAATTTTCAACAGTGTATTTAATAAATGATTCCCAAGAGTCAATCATATTATATTGTTCTCTTCCATAAGAAAAGTATAAAAATCTAAATAAATAATTGTTTTTTTACATATTCTCTCTCCCCAGCTTTCATATGTTTGGACTCACAAGGGTAAGATCTGTTTGTTTGTTTCTTTTTATATTTCAGACCCAATTCTTTTGACTTTTGTTATGTTCGAACTTCCACTTAGATAGGCAATTAGTGTTTATTGTTCAGTTCTCCAGGAGATAGAATTTGTAAGCAAATTTGGGTCTATTCTATACTGTCAGTATATTATCATGTCATAAAGTAATGCTATAGTAGTTCTTTGCATTTGTTGCAGGAATATACATATTGACCAATGAAAAAGAATAGAGTCCCAAAAGAGGAAAATGCTTCTGTCAACATTTAAGAATTTGAATTATGGAGGGAAAATGAACTGTGCTGTGAATGACCACTTGATAATTGGTTATGCATTTGGAAAATATAAATATCAATTTCATAAACACATACAACATAATCAAAAGTGTATTTCAGATAAGTATAGGAACAAAAGTAAAATTCTGAAAATATGATACATTGAAAAAAAATTGAAAATACTTCAGTAGTCTCAAAATGAAAAAGACTTTTCTAAATTATAAGATCAAAATTCATAAAAGAAACATTTGATATTTTGGCCAAGTTTTTTATATTTCTGTATTTTTAAAGTTATTATGGCCAAAGAGAAAAAAGCAAGGCAAAAACTAGGAAAACAATTTTTAGCTCATACAAGAATCAGAATACTTATATCCAGAATCTATCATAAGAAAAGTACAACACAATGGAAAAATAAAAGAGTAAGAAAGAATAACTCAGGGAAGAAATATAATTAGCCCATAAATACAAGGACATAATTCAAGACTAAAATTCAGGCTAAGACAATTTTAAAATAAGATTTTATGTTTTAGCAAAAAATGAGGGAAAAGAATGTTACTATTAACAACCAAGTTTGATAAAGGTGAGAAAATGGGCAAGTTTTTATATTTTTAGTAAAGCCATTTTTGAGATAATATTTTAAGTTGCCATTATTAGGAAAATTCCACCTCTGCCCTATTTTGGAGAAACACAGCGTGCATGAATAAAGAACAGTATGTAAAGATATTCATTATAACATTGGCTGCTTATTTTTTAAGAAATTGATAAACCAGGTCAATATTCCTCACTATAGAATGATTAAATTATGACACATTGATGCAATGCAATACCTTGAGGCTCTTTAAAAGTGTGAAAGTGTCTGTCCCTCAGCAGTGTCCAACTCTTTGTGACCCCGTGTACTGTAGCTACCTAGGCTCCTCTGTCCATGGAATTCTCCAGGCAAGAATATGAGAGTAGGTAGCCATTCACTTCTTCAGGGGATCTTCCTGACCCAGGATCAAACCCAGGTCTTCTGCATTGCAGGCAGATTCTTTACCATCTGAGCTACTAGGGAAGCTCTTTAAAAGTATAAGCTAGAACTAAATACACTGATATATAAGTATGTCTAGAACATATTAAGAGCACATCAAGACTTCCCCTGCAGTTCAGTGGTTAAGATTCTATGCTTTCACTGCAGGGGGCGTGAGTTCAATCCCTGGTCAGGGAAATAAGATCCCACCTGTGGCACAAAAAGGCCATAAATAAATTAAATAAAATATATTAAAAGCACAAACCAACTTGTATATGTGTATTATAGATTAACAATAACTTTTATATAAAGGAGAGTACACAATATAGTGAGAAAGAGACAAAGACAAAAATAGAAAGGAAGGGAGGAGGGGAGAAAAGAGACCAGAAGGGAGAGAGGTGAGGAAGGAGAGAAGAAAGGCACTCATACAGGAAACACTTGTCAATTACCTACTCTACACCAGTCTCTGTTCCATGATGAAGATAGACGGAGTCCCTCCTCTCAAGGAATGTTAACAAGTACATGAACAAATACTGACAAACCTAGACAGTGTGTTGAAAAGTAGAGCCATTACTTTGCCAACAAAGGTCTGTATAGTCAAGGCTATGGTCTTCCCAGTAGTCACATGTGGTTGTGAGTGTGGGACCCATCATAAAGAAGGCAGAGCATTTGAACTGTGGTGCTGGAAAAGACTACTGAGAGTCCCTTGGGCAGCAAGGAGATCAAACCAGTCAATCTTAAGGGAGAAAACCCCTGAATATTCACTGGAAGGAGTGAAGTTGAAGCTGAAGTGCCAGTATTTTGGTCATCTGATGCAAACAGAGACTCGTTGGAAATATCCCTGATGCTGGGAAAGGTTGAGGGCAGAAGGAAAGGAGTGCATCAGAGGATGAGATGACTGGACAGCATCACTGATGCAATGAACATGAACTTGGGTGAACTCTGGCAGATGGTGAGAGGGAGGCCTGGCGTGCTGTCATTGATGGGGTCACAACGAGTCAGACATGACTGGGCAGCTGAACAACAACACAATAACATGAACAAATAACTATGTAAGGAAGTTATTCAAACAGTAATAATTCACACACTGAGAAGTGTGAAAGAGAAGATAATACAGATAACACCACAGAGAATGGAAGAAGGTGTGTGTGCAAATAATAGATGAAGTGGTCAGGGACTGCTGCATTGAAAAGGGCTCATTCAAGCAAAAACATGGAAGGTGAGGAGCAAACCAGAGAAGGGAAACAGAATTTCAGCACAGAGAATGCCAAGACTTGAAGGAAAAAGAAGACACCCAGAATGACAGGCAGACATGTGAGGCTTGAGAGCAGAGATGTAGACCAGGGTCAGTTCACATAGGGCCACATGGGCCATAGCATAAAGTTTAGATTTATTAAAAGCACAATGAAATAATTGTTGGAGTGTTTATATCAGGTAACATAATTTTATTTGTGTTTAGAAATGTCACTTTCACTCCCGCATAAAGAATGAATTGTAGAGGGCAAGAGTAAAACAGAGAGATCTGTTAAGATATGTTGCTGCTGCTGCTGCTAAGTCGCTTCAGGCATGTCCGACCCTGTGCAACCCCATAGATGGCAGCCCACCAGGCTCCCCCGTCCCTGCAATTTTCCAGGCAAGAACACTGGAGTGGGTTGCCATTCCTTCTTCAATGCATGAAAGTGAAAATTGAAAGTGAAGTCGCTCAGTCGTGTCCGACTCTTAGCAACCCCATGGACCACAGCCTACCAAGCTCCTCCCTCCATGGGATTTTCCAGGCAAGAGTACTGGAGTGGGATGCCATTGCCTTCTCCGTAAAATATGTTACAGTAATCCAAATGACAGATTACAGTGGTGGGCACTAGCTGGAGAGATAAAGTTCATATACTTAGGAGGCAAAGCAACAGAACCTACTGTTAGGTGGAATGTGAGAAAGAAACCAAACAAGATTTCAAGATTTTGGACATGAGCAGACAGGATGGATGGTAGAACAATTTACTAAGACTGAATGACAAGAGGAGGGGCAGGTGTTAAACCTGCAAGAATCAAGAATTCAGCTTTTATCATCTTAATGTTAATAAGAATTGATGAATTAATGTTAATAACATAAGCAATATTCATGTAATGCTTAATATGTTTTGAGCTCTTGCTGTATATTAGCTCATTTAATTTTCATAAAATCCTATTATATAGGTAGTTGTTGCATATCCAATGAAAGCTTAAAGAAGCAAGCTAAGGAGACAGATCAAGGAGTTATTTTCATATCAACAATATATTTTTTATAGATAGTTTTTAAAGGCATGGTACTAAATAAGACTCCTTAGTGTTCTGGTTATCTATTGATATCAAAGAGCAACCAATATATATGGTCAGGGACTTTGTGGTTTAATAATTCATACAAGAATCAATGGAAATGGTCTGTTCTCCAGAATGTCTGGGAATGGCTGGTGGGGAAAACCATCCAAAGAGCCTTTCACTCACATATTTGGTGCCTGGTCTGGTCAATTAGAAGAGTTTACTTAGGATCTGGACTAAAATGCATACATATGATCTCTGCATAAGGCTTGTACTTCTTGTGGCAAAGTGACATAGCAAAAAGAATAACATCCATGAGAGAGTCTTTGAAGAAAATTAGACAGAAGCTACCTACTTTTTATAACCTAGACTAAGAAGTTACACAGTGTGACTTCCACCATACTCTGTGGGTCAAAGTAGTCATGAACCCACACAAATTCAGGAAGCAGGTAGTTGGACCCTACCTATCAATGAGGGAAAAGGAATGTTAAAGAATTTGTGGACTCAAAAAAAAAAAAAACTCCACAATTAGAATGTACAGAGAAGGGAGACAAGACTGAACGTCAGAGGACTCCAATATTTAGAATATTCAAAGAAGAAATCATCAAAGATAACTATATTCATTTATTTGTACCTAAACTTGGAACAAATACTTGACAACACAGTAGTAAAGTCTGAGGATAGGTACAATTGAGGAAAAAGGTAAAGGTATGATTCTTGATAACTTCTGTAGAGCTTGAAACATTTTTTAAAGAAAATGTATTACTATTTTACCTTAATGTTGTTTTCAAATAAGTGCTCAATAGATTATAAGATCCGGAGAAGGCAATGGCAAGCCACTCCAGTACTATTGCCTAGAAAATCCCATGGATGGAGGAGCCTGGTAGGCTGCAGTCCATGGGGTCGCTGAGGGTCGGACATGACTGAGCAACTTCACTTTCACTTTTCACTTTCACACATTGGAGAAGGAAATGGCAACCCACTCCAGTGTTCTTGCCTGGAGAATCCCAGGGAAGGGGGAGCCTGGTGGGCTTCCGTCTATGGGGTCACACAGAGTCGGACACGACTGAAGTGACAGCAGCAGCAGCAGCAGCAGATTATAAGATCATCATACATAAAATGTTTAACAAATATATTTGGTCCTTATTTTGTCACCTGAAATATTTAATTTTTGAAAACATGGATGTCAGTAGTTAAAGATAAAATTCAGAAAATTTTGCAAGAAACTTGAGTGTTTAGGTCTTTTAAATGTAAATCATGTGTATACATATGTGTGTGTATATATATAAAATATTCTCCACAATTTTGATCCTCAGCAAGGGGTGTTTCAGACTCAGTGGAGAAGAGACAGAAATTACATTACAGTTTTCCCTTTCCATCATCAGCTAAGGTCAGATAATTATCAGTACACTCCATTCCTAAAATTAAGACTAGGGAAAAATTAAACAAAGTTTTAACGAAGTATGAAAAGGGTTCTAATTATCATTTTAGCTGAATAAAAAGTTTGATAATTTATGTCTTTCAAGCTTTATTTGGCTCTTAAAGGAGAATTCTTATCAGCACATAGATAGGTATAGAGACCCAGATATATACACAGTACTTTGTTCTAAAGAATTGCATTCATCCCAAAGCAAATTGGAATAGGAAACATATGTTTGCTCATAAAACTTATACCAGCTACTAAAATGTAATCAATGTTTCTCTAAAAAGACTGAATATTCATTCACAGTTCACCAAGCCTCTCTTAGGATAAAGCAGTCAAATTGATCTATTCCTAAGACCTTTACCACAGATAGTTTTAGCTGAGAAAAAAAAGAAGGGAAAAACATTTCTTCACTCCCATTGTCCATTCTGGGGCAATGCTTAGCAGTGACTGTTCTGTCTTCTTCCTCAACCACTGACAACCATTTACAGTCTTACTGTAAACTATGAAATCACTAGACAACAAACCAATGATGCCCTTCCATATAATACCTCTTGAAATTTCTGATCAAGATTTCATATCTGGAACAGCTTGGGTCTGACAGAGGCCCAACAGGAAATGCCAATGTTTATTCATTCAGAACCCTCCCACCTTTAAAAGAAGACACTGGCTTTGTCCTCTTGAAGTGAAGAGTGTGCTCTTACATTTTCAGACAGCATTTGACAAAGTTCCACATCAGAGATCAAGGTCTTGGCAGAAAGATTGAGGTCTGCAAAAGGAGGAAAACAGAATGGACATAAATGTACATGTAATGGATTGAATGTTGGCTAAAGGGCAGATGAGGGTATGGTCATAAATAAAAACTTTTCATGGTGGCAAAAGGTAACTGGAGATATATTACTGAATCAGTGTGAGAATTCCCCTTATTTATTAACCTTTAAGGTGAACTTAGCAATCAAACAGACAAGAAAATATCTGATTCTCTAAACATAATTGTGTTGAAAGAATGGAGAATAAAACTGAAATTCTACTCCCTAAAGAAGAAAACATTGAATTGTGATATGTATGTATTGATATGTGATATGTATGTATTGATATGTGATATGTGTGAATTGATATATGTGTGTATATGTATGTGTGTGTATATATATATATAATAAACACAAATTAACAGGGCTTCCAGTTGAAATGTTAATCTACATGAGTTGCTTTTTTTTAAATATATTCTCCAGGGAGTCTTACCAACCCAGGAATTGAACCCTGGTCTCCTGCATTGTTGGCAGATTCTTTACCAGCTGAGCCACAAGGGAATTCAAGAATACTGGAGTGGGTGGCCTGTCCCTTCTCCAGAATATCTTCCCAACCCAGGAATTGAATCAGAGTCTCCTGCATTGCAGGCAGATTCTTTACTAACTGAGCTGTCAGGGAAGCACTTAATACATTCTACTTCCTCACTACTATAAAGAGGAGCAAGTAGGAAAACAGAAAAGAGCAAGGAAAGTAAAAGTGGAGAGTCCATGAAAGGAAAACTCAAAGAATCTTTTTCCAAGAAAATCAGGAAATTATGGACTCAGCACTCAGCTATCATTGCTGTGGGCCCCCTTTCCCCTCTAGCATATTACCCATAGTTGGGTTGTCTGATAAAATACAGGTTACCAGTTACACTTTCCAGGTGGTGCTAGTAATAAAGAACTAGCCTGACAATACAGGAGATGTAAGAGATGCGAGTTCGATCCTGGGGTCAGGAAGATCCCTTGGAGGAGGGCAGGGCAACCCACTCCAGTATTCTTGCCTGGAGAATCCCATGGATAGAGGACCCTGGCAGGCTATTATCCATAGGGTCCCAAATAGTCAGACATGAATGAAGTGATTTAGCATGCACATGCACCATCACATTTGAATCTCAAATAAACAAATACGAAATATTTAGTGCAAGTATGTCCCATGTAATATTTGTACTTTTATGAAATACAGTTATACTAAAATTTATTTGTTGTTTACCTGAAATTCAACTTTAATTGAGTGTCCTATTTTCTTGTTGTTTTCTGAATCTTGCAACACTAACCCATAGCCAAGTTTCCATCCAACAGTTCTGGACATTGGTAAACCTTCTAGGGAAAGAATGAGATACTTGACTACATTGTTGGGGGAAAAAAATTAAAAACCTTGGCTATGATAAAATTGAAATTAAACAGAACCAATTATCATTATTAAATTAGATTTCTGTGTAATGTCCTTTAAATTTTATCCTATTTAAAGAATCTTACTCCCTTGAAATTTACTTTTCTTGCCCTGTTCATTGTGAATATGCTAATTTATACTAAATAACATTTTGCTGTAGCTACCATCAGAATGCATTTCTTAGTCTTGAGGATATTCTTGTATTTTGCTTTCCTTATATAGAAAAAAATTATTTTAGATCACTTTAAACATATCACAGCAATTTTAGTCAAGCTAAGCTTAAATTAAGTTCCTCAAAGTTTCTGTGAATAGAAGGTAATAAATAAGAAGGCATATGATATTGTTAAGAGACCTGTGAGGTAGCACTGTATCTGAAAAAGCCTGTGACTTTCTTTGTCCTCAGTTTATTCACATATGGGGCTTCCCGGTAGTTCACATATAAAAAACAGTGTTGAAGTAATTAAGTAGATTATATTAAAAGTATGTTCTAAGTCTTAAGACTTTAAAATTACAAAAATGAGAAATGAAATACCTACATGGCAGATTGCTGCTAACCTACTTTCTTTCATTATGGCTACAAGGTTTATGCAACCTGAAATGTATAGCATAGTCCAGCTCCAAAGTTCAGTCCCAGGACTTGCATTTCCAATAATATCAGTGATAGTCACTCAGTCATGTCTGACTCTTTGCAGCCCCATGGACTGTAGCCTGCCAGGGCTCCTTTGTCCATGAAATTCTCTAGGCAAGGATACTGGAGTGGGTTGCCATTTCCTTCTCCATCCAGTAATATGACTGACTAGCTATCATAAAACCACCCTACTGTGAAAAACTTATTTAGAAATATAGAAAATATAACATAAGGCCTTTTGTGTGCATAGCTGACCTCATGAGGCAATGAGTTGTCTCCAAGGGCAGACCCTGCAGAAAAATTAAAAACCTAAAATAGAAGTGAAAATGCAAGATTTAGCTGTCCTGATTGTGGGTGTGAATTGACAGATGGTGTGTGGTTGTTGTGAACCTTGGTGACCAAGGAATTGGGATTTAGTGGACATTAAGGGACAAATCATAAAATCCTGGAGTCATGTGAGCTGAAGAGTTGGAATTGAGACACCAAAGAAAGCCAAAATCCTTGGAAAAAATATATCCTCAATGAAAGATTAGACTTTAAAATAAGTACTTTCTTTCAAAGAGAGATGAAAAGAAAGTGAATCTATCATGACATTGACTCTTTATGTAAAATCAATTCTTATTTTAAAATAATATCTATACACATATATTCTATATATTAATATAGATATATTGTGTATCTATGTATATATGTATGTATGCATATAGGAGAAATGAAATTCTAATAGTAGATATACATATATATAGCATATACATATATAGATATATATACAGCAAAGTTAGGACTTAAGACTTAAAGAACCTCCCACACCACCAGGGAAGTGGGAAGGGTGTGTGTGGTATATGTTTGAAAGGAAGAATCTGATTGATAGGATAAAAACATAAACTCTGGCAAGGGTAGCCTATGTGTCCACCAAATAATTTTCCTTGTCCTTCTGTTCACATGATTCAGCAGCCTTTTCCAGCCTCATTTGAAGTCAGGTGTGGCCTCATCACAACTTTGGCTAGTGAAATCTGGAAGACATGAGTATGTACCTACAGAATCTAATACAAAGCCTTTAAAATAGTAGGTGCTCAACCAAAAAGAATGAATAAACTCCCCTCCTCTCTCACATTTATTTTTGATTCATTTACTCAATACTGATTGAGTACTTGTACTCTTTGGCTTCCTGGGACTGCTCCATGTAAGGACTAAACCTAGACATCTCTCTCCAATAATATCTTATGAGTGACTATATTTCACATGACCTCACTATTAAATTTTCCTTTCCCTCATGTCTTCCAAGTTTTCCAAATTGACAACTCAACTGCTAAACTATTACAAGGGCATTCTTGCCAGTTACTTTTTGGCTGCAATGCCCTCATCTAAGAGATAAGCTTTGGTGAGTATCTCTCCAGTTGTGCTTTAGGTTAGTGAGGATATTTGCCCTTACTGATAAAATGTTATGTGTGGTATACTGCTAGGCCAAATTTAAATTTTCTGCATCGGAGATATCTTCAGAATGACATTAGTATTTATCTCCCTTTTGTGTGATCCAAAATTATCTGGGAGCAATCTAAAAATAATTTTAAAATGGTAAATATATGTTCTTTGAAAATAAACAAACACTTTTTAGACATGACCATTTGCTTAACCACACTATTTATCATTATAATGAAGATCTAGTCTTTTCCTAACACACAAAATGTAGATTATTTGACTTATAAGATGGCTATATACAGAGCCCTCCCTCTATGGTTTTATATGGTCTTTGAACATCATCCCCCTACACTTTCATGTATATAGACTAATTAAAAGAATAATATTACATTTCATTTTCCTATTTTTATCAAAAGTGATTATCTTTAACAAACTCTTTAAATTGTTCTGCTTTTGTATCAGTGATTAATGTATTGTGCCTGGTTCTTCTTGCCTGTTAATTGTTTTATACAAGTGGATGCTAATATAAGCAATAAGGTTTTATTAATGTCCCAATCAAATATATTGAAGCATATATGTGTTAAATACACGAGGGCTAAATAGGTGATCTTTCTTAAAAGAACATTAGGTTTTGAACATTGATCCATATTTATTAATTAATGCCTCTTTGAAAGCTTTTCTGCAGTATGATTAAAAATTGTTTCTATTTTATCATTTAAAATGGTGTATCTATTAACATATAGATTTATTCAAAAAATACAAGTGAAACTCCAATCCCTGAAGATATAAACTTGAATATATATAATTTATAATTCAATCCATATTTTTAAAATAAATCTGCTCTTAAAAAATACTTTAAAATAAAGTCTTCTCTGCCAAGTCATAAAAACAAATTACCTAGAATTAAATAAAACAAATTTTATTGAAACTTACAAAAAAAGAGAAAAAAATGTGTTAATTTTGATACTTTGGTGGTATCAAGGTGTAGTTTCCAATACCAAGAAATATCTCAAAATTAGATTTGATTCAAGCTTTGGTTACAGAAACTCAGAGATACAGCAACTTTTTAGAATTTTTTAGAAAAAGATTAGCAGAGGCAAAATAGAATGTTGACATCTATATAGATGTGATCATATCAAATAATTTTCAACTCTTTTTTTCCTCAATTTTTTAATATCTGTTACACTGAAATCTTACCATATGTTTTGCCTGCTTAATCTTAAAATTGAGTTGTCATCTATGAGTGAATTATCAATAGATCTGATCTTAGACAATCTATGAAAATTCATTTATTTAGTTCATTTTTACTCATTTTTATTTAAATATGATATTTTTAACTTGAAAAAATATGAGGATAGATGGCAACATGGTCAAAACAATCTTTAATAACCATAAACTACAAATGATTCATAGCCGTAATAAGCAAAGAGGGAAAATCAATAGAAAACAGACAAACATCTGTGATAATTTTAAAACACTGAGTTTAAATATTTTGTTTAAAAGTCTTTGCCATTAACCCCAGTGAGAAATCAGGTGTACCTGCCCCTAGAATTTGGGCAGCCTTATGACTGCTTAATCAATAGGGCATGGCAGAGAAATACTATGCAAATTCCAAGGCTGCATCATAAACAACAATGCATCTTCCCCAGAACACCCTTTCTTAGGGCTCTGATCCTTGGTATAACTGTCTGCCAGTTCTGAAGACACTCTGCTATGAGGAAGCCAAGTTAAATTCTCTCTGTATGGAGAGACCTGTTCAGTTCAGTTCAGTCACTCAGTCGTGTCCGACTCTCCGCGACCCGATGTGAGAGTTGGAGAGACCTGTAGGAGAGAGCGAAAACTGTAGGAGAGTGTTAAAGACAAATTAAGTTCTCTCCATATGGAGAGAATGTCCAAGGGACCTACTTAATCAGGATCTCCAGGATACAAACAAAATAAAACTATAATTTTAAAAACATATGCAATTGATTTTTTTTTAAATATTTATTCTTTGACCAGGGATTGAATCCAGGCCCCCTGGATTAGAAGCCTGGAGTCCTAGCCACTGGATCACCAGGAAGGTCACTGAAATTGATTTTAATAGGATTAAAAGTCACTGACCTAATGAAGTAGAGTAACTCCTCCTTGACCACATTTCTCTTTCTGCACATATACTTAAAATTAATCATTTACTCATATTCATTACAATCTTATACTCATCTAATCAATTGCAAGGTTCAGTCAGTATAATCATATCGTGGGATATAATTTCACCCTTGCTGTATCAGAAAACTCCATCCCTTTCCATTCTGAACATTGCCTTTATTCCAGGGCATCCCCCAATATTTTTGGACTACTGGTTTTGCCTGGTGACTCAGTCAGTAAACAATCTGACCGCAATGCCAGAAACCCGGCTTCCATCCCTGGGTTGGGAAGATCCCCTGGAGAAGGAAATGGCTCCAGTGTATTCGCTCGTTTTCTTGCCTGAAGAATCCCATGGACAGAGGAGCCTGGTGGGCAAGAGCCCACGTGGTTGCAAAGAGTCAGACATATCTTAGTGACTAAACCACCATAATAGCTATCTAATCACTTCCAGTTCTGATTTCATTCTATCCAGACTTACTAATCACTCAGGGGGATCTTTTTCTAAAAAATAAATAGTTCTTGTTACTTTTCTGATTAAATCATTTCAGTAGCTTTCCATAAAGTAAATGCTCATAAAGACCAATTCCTGCAGAATCTTTATTTAACATGCCAGCCTGAATCATCCTAACCTCACATCCTCACCCTTCGTTAACCTAATTCATCATTCAGGTCTCAACTTAAAATGTTATATCCTTTCCTTAATACTCCCCCTCACATGCACACATGCCCCTAGATTAGGTCTTCTTGTTATTCTTCACCAGAATCATTGCTCATCCTTTTCATGGTCATCATTACATCTCCAGCTAGGCGCTTTCCCACATATACTATAAAATCCAAAAGAGCTGGGGCCACCCTTGCCTTCAATGTATATGTTAAGAATTCAGAATTTAATGAAATAAATCAGTGAATGCATTTTAAAAAATTGATGAGAGGCATTTATTTCCAGTTACCAGTTGTTTTGCTTTGTTTAAAAACAATTTAATAATTGCAGAATGCCTAGGTAAGTATTTTGATTTTTATCTTTAAAAAAAAAATCTCTTCTCTCTACAATTGCTTAGATGCTTCTGATGAAAATGTTAATTATTATGAAACATTTTTATATAGGAATAAAACCACAGTCATATACTCATGGATAGGGTATTAGTCATGGAGTGGGCAGGAAACAGATGGAACATCCCAGAGGAGAGTTCAATAAAGGGATCTTTACCAAGGTGTGAGTGGGTGCAGGGCAACCTCGATGCAGTTTTGACTAGTTACAATCAAGCTTATCACCATCACTCCCCTTTTTCTCCAATCTCCTACTGAGTGTCAATCAGTGGAATCCTACTGCTGCTGCTGTTTTAATCACTAAGTTAACTCTGACTCTTTGTGATCCCATGGACTGTAAGCCTGCTAGGCTCGTTTATCCAAAGAATTTCCCAGGCAAGAATACTGGAGTGGGTTCCCATTTCCTTCTCCGGGGCATCTTCCTAATCCAGAGATCGAAAACACGTCTTTTGTTTAGCAGGTAGATTCTTTACCACTGAGCCACCTGGGAAGCCCCAGCAAAATCCTTCTGGAAGCCAAAAGGCAAGGTGTTTTGAATCTCAAATCAATCACCACAGTTGGAGAAGGAAATGGCAACCCACTCCAGTGTTCTTGCCTGGAGAATCCCAGGGATGGGGGAGCCTGGTGGGCTTCCGTCTATGGGGTCACACAGAGTCGGACACGACTGAAGTGACTTAGCAGCAGCAGCAGTAGCAGGACACAGAAGAGGGTGGAGAGAGTAGATAGTGTGTCTGGGGGAAGCCAAGAATATGCAGCTCAGGGAAGAAAAGGGTATGGCTCTATGCATAACTCAGGTTTTTTATCAATGTCAGGTCTTTATCAGGACTATTAGCAAGCTTTGGAACACTTTGGTAAAAAGAGGTTAATACATTCTTCCCCAAATTCAATAATACCCAAAGATGGCAATCTCAAAGATGGCAATTTCTCTGTTAGAAAGATGGCAAAAAAGGAAACAGGCATAGGGTAACCAAAAATACAAATTTTCATAGGATGATCCCAATATAAGCCTGTGGTCCCATCCACATTAATAGCACCTCCTTTAATTTTAAAGTGTCCTAGTCAGAATATCAAACTATATTACTACACCACTACTATCAACATATATAAAGCAAAAGTCTTAGAAACAAAAATAGGAATGGGCAGAAACAAAATTAAAGCAGTAATCTTTGATCAGTTTATTATGAACTATAAATTAAAACCTAGAGTGTTTAAATAATGCAAATTAAAAAGGTGAATCCTAGTTTTAAGTAAATTGTCCTCTATAAAGCTTGCCTTGTTTAGAAGAATCAAAAATAAACTTTCTAATAAGATACACAAAAGAAAGTCAGTATAATTCAAAACATACAGAGAATTCAGACTGTTCTCTTACCCGCAGTGTCACAAACTAGAAACAAATAATAAAATTTAAAATAATAGCAACAGTAATGTTCTCCAAAGCTAGGTAATAAAATTATAATACTCCCTAAAAATTATAGAATCAAAGAGGATATGAAAATTACAGTTAACTGATCTAAAAACTAAGAAAAATAAAAATCCACCCAACTACAACCTATGGAATTCAGTCAAAATGATGTTCAATGGTAAATTTGCTGTTATCTAATGTTTTTATTTCCAAAAATAAGATTAAAAATAAATTAAAATGCAGCTCTAGAGGATAGGAAAAAAGCAATGATAGCAAAGAATGCAAAGGAAAATTAAAAAGTCAAAAATCCATGAATTTACAAAACATAATTTATTCAACACATCCAATTCCTGATTCTAATCAAATAGACATGTTGTTAAAAATACACCAGTAACAGGAAGAAAATAATGAAGAATTTAAAGTTATAAAATTTTTATTGTTTTAAAATATATTAAAATATGAAATACAAAAAAAAAATATTTTATGTAGCTATGAGTGGACTGGGAATGTGTTTGCTGTTTGTTTTACTTCTTGGCTTTACATTTTTTTCTTTCACCAAAATAACCTTAGCGGTTAAAAACATGTCAAGCTGCTTTGGCCTGAATCCAAAATTCCCCACTTACCGGCTGTATGTCTAAAAAAGAACATCCTTAAGCTTCAATTTCCTCATCTAGAAACACAGACCACAGAAGCACCAACTTCACAGGTTATTGTGAGACTAAATGAGATCACCACTAGAAAACTACCAAAATGCCCTATAGTAAGGCCCAAATTAATATTTTATTAATGTTATTTTTACTATTTCGCCAGTTGAGCTTATTTTTCAGTTAATGGAAACACTTGAATTTTTAAGTATAATGGTGAATAGTGACAAGTGCATAAGTGTACTTTAACAACTGATTTTTTTTTTATTTTATGATATCAAAAAACAATTGTAAATGATGACATGAAATACCCAACTCACAACAGCAACAAAAATCCTGACTAAGGATAATTCTAGAAACAAAAGTGTAGGGTCCATGAAGGAAGATTCTAAGTAAAAATCCAACCTGCCATACTTAATAAGAAGACACTGACTGATGACCAGTCATATAGGTCTTCAAAGAAATTCTGGTAAAAACCCAATAAACAGTCTAGTACAGCTAAAAACTCAACAATATTGTCTCTCTATTGTTTTTCAATAGAGAATGATTTGCTGACCATTAATAAGTATTTAGTTTTTTTGTGACTCACACTTAGGAAATAAAGATGCCATCGGTAAGGGCAATACCATACCTTTTTCAGAGAAGTCCTGAGTGTTGTGGTTTGTTTGTTTTAGGACAACAATGAAAGAAAACAGGATATGAGGATTCTAACAGTGTAGCTCAAATAGTAAAGATTCTGCCTGTGATGCAGGAGACCAGGGTTCATTCCCTAGGTCAGGAAGATCCTCTGGAGAAAGAAATGGCAATCCACTCCAGTATTCTTGCCTGGAGAATTCCGTGGACAGAGAAACCTGGCGGGCTACAGTTCGTGGGGCCACAAAGAGTCGGACACAACTGAGTAACTAACACACACTCACCAGTGTTCAGACAATTTCTCCACCTATGCCCTTCTCTGTGAGAGTTTTGTCCCCATTTGCACCCTCTTAAGAAAGGCTAAGAGCATGGGGGAGAAAAAGTTTCCTGTTTGTATGACTGAAGAAATATATTCTATTCAAATTTCAGCTCTCTTTATTTTGACGTCAAAAGGCATTTGTGCGTTCTAAAGTAAAAATGAAAAAAGATAGGACCAGCTTTTTGCTGTTTTCTCCTACTAGACAGAGAGTTCACTCTTGAGGGCACACATATGTTTTTCTTCCTTCCAAGGATGCCATTTTATTTCTGAATAAACAAGAAGTGAATGTTTTCTGAGTGGAGAAAGACATGGCCTTAGAGCATTCTAATGCTTACCGGGTTGTTTATCTTCTAACTGAAAATGGATTTATTATTTTCAGAGGCTCTATTCAACTTATGATCTGAATTTGAGAAAGAGAGAGGCTGTGACAGGGAAAGATTGGCTAAGGGAGAAGATGAAACACTTGCCTAAGGGGAAATGAGTGACAACAAGAGGAAAATGTCTTTGGTCATCATTTCTCAATAGCCATCTTTTATTTCTACCTTATAGAAATCACAAGGGAAATGTATCAAAATTATAAACAATGTGAACAAGTTTTATTTTTCCTTCAAGCTATTCTATTCAGATACGGTGTCACAAAGAAAATCTATATATGATCTACATATGAATATTCATCTATATATAAATCAATGGACTTAGAAAAGAAAATTTAACCTTGATGAGTTTTCTGCCTCATCTTCTTTCTTATGTCTAAATTACAGATAAATTTAACTAAACTTCCTTGAAAATTTCCTCTGTTACAATGTCTAACATAAGTAAGGTTACCTTGGAATGATTTTTTTTTTAATCCTGTCATCTGAGAACTGTATTTCCTAAACTTCTGTCCTTAAGACCTTTCCCTTCTCTTCTACACTTCTTTGTTCTAGAAATGCAGTCATTCCCATTGGCTCAATTATCACACTTATGACAATGACTCCCAGATATAACACTTAACTCCTGATTCTAGTTCCTTACTTGCAATAGCAGAAAGCATTTCTACATATCTTAATCTCAATCACATTTTCAGTTTCTTATCTCAAAAATAGTAGATTCGTATTTTTCTCCTTTTTTGCTTTCAACTTTAATACTAGTTTCCAAATTTCAATACCTTTTGCATTATGAATCCTTATTCCCATTCTTATCACCACCACCCTGGTTCACACATTTTATATTCCCTGCTTTGACTGTCAGAACTCGTGTCCCGTCTTTCTCCAGTCATATTTATCGAACCCATACACTGTGGTCAGATTATTCTACCCAAAGCATCTCTGAGATCCTCTCTGCTAAAAGAAATCCTAACCTCTACTTTAAGGTCCATTTTAAATGTCACTTCCTTCATGGCATTTTTCTTGATATACACACTATCAGCACAATCTGCCTCCTTTCATACCTCATAACATTTTGTGTATGTATGTCTTTATCTCAGTTGTCTTATGCCTATAGCTATATGAGAAAAAGCATGTGAGAAAAGAGAAATTAAAATTTTTCAAAAAATCAATATAACAGAAATGAATCTAGGTCTCCCATGATCAGTGTTGGCATGCTTTATTTATATAAACTTTCAACAACAGTATGAATTTGATACCTCCTTTTTTCAACATACTTTGAATTCTGATCCCTTTTTTTTTCAATATTAGTCATCAAGACTGAATTCCATTAATTATTCAAAGACATCCAGTAAGATTTTCACCATATGGAAAATGCCAATTTTGCACAAAACAGTTGTTAAAGTAGAAAGAGTGAGAGAAGACAAAACTCAATCTTTATATCCTGTAACAGTTTTGTGAACTTTGAATTGAATTTCTGAAGAAAAGCAGCTCACTTTTGCATTATCTGGAACCTGTCCAAAAGGAAACCTCAACGGCCTGTGATTCCTAAAGGCCACACAAAAGCCCAGCTATAATGATGAACACTAAACCTCCACTCTCTCGGTTTCTTGGCCTACTGTCACTGATGGCTTTTTAAATTATTGCTAAAGTCACAACTGCACAACTCTAAGGGGGGAAAAAAAGTGCTGCTAAGATCAAGTGTATCGCCGGCTCATTTATATAGATTAGAAATATCAATATTCTTCAAAGCTATTTCTCATCCCTGTAAATGTAGCATCACAGAAAAGCTAGCAGTCTAAGAAAATTATATCATTTTTTAGTATTTTCATGGCACAAAATTGCTCTCATATGGCTGGCAATCTGAAAGAAGGGTTATCTATAAAAGGAATTTCAACTAGAAATCAGCAAATTTGGAATCCATAATCACAATAATGAACAGCTTGCTTACCCTTATCTTTCACTCCTTTGTTTTCCTAAGAAGGAAGCATGCTAATTAAAAATAAATGTTCAAATTAAACACCCTACATAAGAAATATGCAGATTTGATTGGTGAACAGGGAAGGCTGAGTAGTAGGCAGAGGGCACTTATAAACAAATCTTCATGGACACCATATAAAAAACAGAAAGTCGAGCAATGTCAAACCCAACGTCTGAAAGTTATATAATAACAGTGCTATCTCCCTTCACTTTTTTGTGAAGAAACTGAAGCCTCCTTAGTTACTTAAACGCTTATATGCAAACATTTTATGGCAAAGTGGATTTTCAGCTAGAAAAATCTAAAATTGTTTAGAATTTTGGAATAAGAAAAAATATGAAGTAATCTAGGATGTACCAATACAGAAGTTCTCAAATTCTTTCCTACAGTTTATTTATTTTCATAGGTTTTTTTTTAAATCCTAACTGTCCCAGGCAAATATTTGAATTAATCCACTTCACTGATTAACTTTTTTGTATATTATTTATAATTTATAGAATGATGAGACTTTCGGTAAATGACCCATAAGATACCATCAAATTTAAGTCCTAGAATGTTTACTTAAAGCAATAAAGTTGGAAGAATCTGAACTTCACTCCCAGTAGAATTCTTGCTTAAAAATAAGAAGTGCCTCTTCCTTTTTTCCTGTTATAAAATCCACTCTTTAAGCCATTTTGCTTTGTTAACTTTCATAGCATGTATTCTCACTACAGCCTTCAACACCTGAAAAATTAGTGGAAGAATTTGACTGATTATAGAGGCTGTTTTCCTTGTTCTACGGCTTGTTCTAAAAGGGATACTCAGCAGAACTTGCATTTTTTTTCTTTCATTTTGTGCTGTCTGCATGAGTAATTACCTCCCTGATTTCTGAGATGCAATTGAGTAGCTTCCACATTAGAAAAATCCAAAGATTGATAGAGCCATCGCTCCTAAAGGATTAGTTTGCTGCTGTAATTCCACGGAGTAGGTCATTCAAATAGCAAAATGCTACCAAGTTTAATTTCTCCTGTTTTTAAAAGCCAGATATCGTTACCAATATCAGGGAAACTGGAAAGGTCCCATGGGTCTTTTAAACAGGTGATGATCTTTAAAATTCCTTTGAGGGACTATCTCCTGCCCTTAAGGTATGTGTCATCCCAGGGAATGACTTTGTGATAACCAAGGTGTAAGGTTCTCTTTCTTGAAAAATAAAGTTTATGACAATTAGTTTACTCACCTGTTAATTACAATTTCTAAATTTCTCTATGGACACCTACAAAGCAAGTTGAAGTCAACTGTGCAAATTGCTTTGCAGTATTTGAGCTATGAAAAAACTTTATAACCTGGTTCAGTAATGAAGTACTTCTTTTAAAACAGGTGTCATCACTGGATGAGTTAGCCTGCTGTAGTCTGCGTGAGTTGTCGTAACAAAACGCCATAAGTTAGGTGATTCAAACAACAGCAATGTATTTTCTCACAGTATGGAGGCTGGAATTCTGAGATCAGGATGCCAGCATGTCTGGTTCTTGTGAGAATTATTTTCTGGCTCGCAGATAGCTGCCTTCTGACTGTGTCCTCACATGGCAGAGAGAGAGCAATCTCTAGCGTCTCTTCCTCTTTTGTAAAGATGCCAGCTCTTGCAGATCAGAACTCCATTCTTATGACTGCATTAAGACTTAGTTATCTACTTAAAGTCCTGTCTTCAACACAGACACATGCTTCAACATATAAATTCGAAGGGGACACATTCAATCCGTAGCACAGCCCAAAGAAAGAGCCAATGAAGCCTCACACATTTAGATGCTTGAAAATTGCGTAATTCCAAACTCATGTTATGTGTGGAATCTGGGCTTGCAGTTTAGTTTTACCTTTTTCTTCCTTTTTCTTTTTTTTTTAAAACTAATCAGCCTGGTGGTCCTTTATATCAGGCAGGTATCTGGTGTGTATACTACAGAGACTGCAAAAACCATTACAAATAAAATTATTTGTAGCTAGCCAAAGAAAATAGAATCAAGTTTTGTTTACTCCCTAGTACTTTTCAAGTTAGGTTATTTATTATATTTACAAGCTTATTTAATTTGTTGCAGATGTTCACGGGAAGGTTTTATAAGCATTCACTGTTAGAATATTTTTTCATAAAATCCATTTTCCAAATGTCTGAATAATGACAAAAGACCTCCTAGCAGAATATTAAGCCAGGAAATTCATCTAAAAATCACAACTGTAATCATAAGTGGTATAAGCTGTAGTTGCTGTCTGATTAATTTTGGCTCAGTATAATGTTGTTGGAATGATTATTTTTGACTCAACTTTTTTTTACCCTTGTATGAAAGTAAACACCAAAGCAGAGAAAACACATGAAGAAATGGTGGCCTCTTAAACTAAATTCTTAATGAAATCAAAGTTTAGTTTTCAGGTAATCTTTACAAATATGTCCTGTTTTCTTCTATCAATATTGAAAATAGACTCATACTTCCCATATAAAATAACAATAAAGTTTTATTTAAATATTTATTTTCAGTCTATTTATGTAGTCTGGGGCATTTATTTTTTAAGTTTTCCATTGTACTATTTATTCTTGTCTTTTAAAATTAGCTCTGATCCATAGTTGGTTTAACTGAAAAGCAAGATCTTTGTAAGTTAGCTGCACATTCAATTAATTGAAATTCAACCTCCCAAGACAAACCACAGATGCTCTACATATTTAGCACAGTGCTTCTAACCAGCTGTGCTAATCTGGGCAGTAACACTGCCCTGTAGCCAAACATCTGGACAGAGCTAGAAACCAGAATAATAAATCGTTTTAGAATTCTATCAAGCAGATGACTACAGGTGACATCACAAAATGTAAAAGCAGAAAAAAATATATGTATTATTGCCAATATGGTATTATAACTCAGAACACAGATCATGCATATTTCACAATACTGTTATCAACAAGTTTGACTTAAAACAGCATTTTTCATTGTATAGCTAGCTGTCCAATCACATGTACAAAATCTTAAATTTCAAACAGAGATGAGATTGTACAGTTATGAAAACTGCACCACATCTTGAATAGGCAAAGGAACTAGCTCTTTTACCATTTAGTACTTGTGCCAGGGATAAAATTACACTAGTTAAAGAGAATTGTGTCAAAAAAATGTTTCTATGCCCTAGTCCTACCCACTGCATTAAGACACCATCAAATTCACCACAAAAGTATGAGAAAGAGTTATTTACTTTGAAGATTCTATGAGGGAGGCATATTTTTCTATGTACACAAAAATTACTATTTGTTATTGTTGTTCAGTTGCTAAGTCGTGTATGCCTCTGTGATCTCATGGACTGTAGCATGCCAGGCTACTCTGTCCTCCACTGTCTCCTGGAGTTTGCTCAAATTCATACCCATTGAGTTGGTGATGCTGTCTATCTCATCTTCTGCTGCCCACTTCTACTTTTGCCTTCAATCTTTCCCAGCATCAGGGTCTTTCCAGTGAGTCACCTCGTCTCATCGGGTGGCCAAAGTATTGGAGCTTCAGCTTCAGCATCCGTCCTTTCAATAAATATTCAGGGTTGATTCCCTGAAGGATTGACTAATTTGTTCTCCTTGCAATCCAAGAGACTCACAAGAGTCTTCTCCAGTACCACCATTCGAAAGCATCCTTTCTTTGGCACTGAGCTTTCTTTATGGTTCAACTCTCGCATCTATTCATGACTACTGGAAAAACCATAGCTTTGACTATATGAACCTCTGTTGACATTAGTTGTTTTCACTTTTACACAGGTGGAAGTTGAAAACATTTGCAACACTTGCTTTGTGTGCTAGAATTCCAGAAAAACCAAACAATTTTAAAATCTACATCCAGAGAGTAGATTTAGGAATTTTGATCATATGAAGGAAAAATAAAGACTGTCTTGTGCCTAATGGCAAATTTCCATTGAAATAGATTGGAATTCAGAGACTATGGCAATCTCATAAATATATTTCTTCTAGACAGAGATTAATTGGGAAAATCTTCCTCAATTTCAGATTAGAAATTAAGAACAACCAAGCAACTTTGAAGAACAGCTCAAAAACTTTGAGCCTAAAATTGCCATAACTAATACCTATAAAATACAATAACTGAAAACTCTAGTTTGATTCTGCAAGATGACCAAACATTCAGAAAACTGTTTTTTTTCCTTCATGCCAACTCATAGCTTACTAATTAAAATCTATAGATTATCTGAGAAAAAACATTACTAAAAATTTTCTTTTAGATATTTCCTTCCATGATTTCACATAAACATTTAGACTTCAGAGTTCATGTTCATTCTTTCAGTGTCTTTACAAATAAAGTCTACTGAGCATTTAACAAGTTTTCTTGTAAATTTAAACATCCACGAAGGACAATATTGTTCTTTAATCTATTAGGCCAGAATTTGTCTTCCTAACTTAACTTTAAGATTTTTTTTCCTACATATTCATATGGGCTTCCCTGACGGTTCAGCAGTGAAGAATCCACCTGCAATGAAGGAGCCGCAGGAGATGCAGGTTTGATCCCTGAGTCAAGAAGATGCCCTGGGGGAGGTAACAGCAACCCTACTCCAGTATTCTTGCCTGGACAATGCCATGGATAGAGGAACCTGACAGGCTACAGTCCATAGAGTTGCAAAGAGTTGGACACGACTGAAGCAACTTAGCACACACGCACACATATATTCATATGAAAAAGGTTTATATGAATTTATATATTCATATAAAAGTTGAGGGAGGTTACACATTTTTATCATCATTTCCATTGCAGAATAAAGTCAAGTGTGTGCAATTAAGAACTCACAATATCTCTGTAGCTGAACTCTATATCCCAGAAATTTACCATTTGATAGAGAGAGATGGAAGAATACCAGTAGTTCGCTGAGCATTATTTTCACAGTAATGATACTCGGGGCTGGTGTGCGGGGATGACCCAGAGGGAGGGTAAAGGGAGGAAGGAGGTGGGAGGGGGGTTCAGGAGGGGGAACTCATGTACACCCGGGGTGGATTCATGTCAATATATGGTAAAACCAACCAATATAATACTGTAAAATAATTAGCCTCCAATAAATGGGTTCATGTATTAAAAAAAAAAAAAACTATGAGCTTAAGGGATAAACAAGGAATGTATTTTAAAGGCAAATAAATGTTATAAGAGACATCTAAAATAAAAAAAAAGAAGTAAATAAGTTTGCTTAAATTTGCTCAGAAAAGTATTTCCTTATTCTAACATTCAGTGTCTTGATTGAAAGACAGTCCAGTATTTGGAAAGTGAAATAGTCATAAAGAGACTTTTGAGAGATGGATGAGTTGGAAGACACTAAGCTCTGTTCCCCTCATGAACACTACAAAACTACCACTGAGTAATTTGGAATAGAGGGAGGAAGACAAGGAAAGAATTAAAAGAAGAGGAAAATAAAAATAAATAAATAAATAAATTTGGCTTTTATTTTGTGCTTATGTCCAACTTTAGAACAGAAATTCTAGAAATACTAATAAAGTATGTTCCAAAAGTCTGTTTATACTGTCACTTATCGATGAGCCCTTAGTGACCCTACTGTCATCTGTTGAAAGGGGGCAGAGCTGAAACGTTATTTTTCTCCATTGTGTTTACATTTGAGAACAAATATAAATATAAACTTAGAAGAGGGGTCTCTATTTGTGGTCCAGAGGTGTGTGCCATGTCGGGGTCTCAGTGCAGGAGAATGAGACACCGCAGACGTTTTGGCCCTGGGTTTGAAGGAGTGACTGCAGCTCCCATCAAAGCAGCCGGCCATTTCAAGTACTCTTCTCCATACTTGCCTCTTCCATGTTTTTCAGAGCGGAGCTTGCTTTCTGAGGCATATCACTGTCTCTGTGATCAAACTTATGATAAACGTCTAGGAACAAAAACAGTGGGGCTCCTGAAAAGGTTAATATGCATCTTTCTCCTTGAAGATTTATTTCTTCTTCACCCATACCACAGATAGGCTGTCGGTTTTGTGTGCTCTTGCCTTAGGAATTTTTACCTTAATAGATGGAGTCAAAGACAGAAGATAAGAGTAAGAGTTCAAGAGAGGGAGATTTAAGGAAGAAGGCTTGTGCAGTCAAGGAGAATCTGTAAGGTAGGTAAGAGAACAGGTTTGTTATCCCTTGAGTAGCAGTGGCCATGTGGCTATAAGTAGAGTAACAAAGAAGATCATCTCAGCCACAGGAGTCCCAGGCTCATGGGGTCCCTATGTTGAAGAATGACAAAGTACTTGTCAAACCTCCAGACTAAAAGGGACCTCTCTAAATTTACCAGTGGAAGAAGCACAAGCTGGAATCAAGATTGATGGGAGAAATATCAATAATCTCAGATATGCTGATGACACTACCCTTATGGCAGAAAGTGAAGAGGAACTAAAAAGCCTCTTGAGGAAAGTGAAAGACGAGAGTGAAAAGGTTGGCTTGAAGCTCAACATTCAGAAAACAAAGATCATGGCATCTGGTCCCATCACTTCATGGGAAATAGATGGAAAAACAGTGGAAACAGTGCCAGACTTTATTTTTTGGGGCTCCAAAATCACTGCAGATGCTGATTGCAGCCATGAAATTAAAAGACGCTTACTCCTTGGAAGGAAAGTTATGACCAACCTAGATAGCATATTAAAAAGCAGAGACATTACTTTGCCAACAAAGGTCCGTCTAGTCAAGGCTATGGTTTTTCCGGTGGTCATGTATGGATGTGAGAGTTGTACTGTGAAGAAAGCTGATCACCGAAGAATTGATGCTTTTGAACTGTGATGTTGGAGAAGACTCTTGAGAGTCCCTTGTACCGCAAGGAGATCCAACCAGTCCATTCTAAGGGAGATCGATCCTGGGTGTTCATTGGAAGGACTGATGCTAAAGCTGAGACTGCAATACTTTGGCCACCTCATGCGACGAGTTGACTCACTGGAAAAGACTCTGATGCTGGGAAGGGTTGGGGGCGGGAGGAGAAGGGGACGACTGAGGATGAGATGGCTGGATGGCATCACCGACTCTGTGGACTTGAGTCTGAGTGTACTCCAGGAGTTGGTGATGGACAGGGAGGCCTGGCGTGCTGTGATTCATGGGGTCACGGAGAGTCGGACACGACTGAGCGACTGAACTGAACTGAACTGAACCAATGACTATGGCTCTTAAAGATCTACTATATATCTTGGTATGATCTTCATTGAACACTTTATGGAGTGTCTTAACTAGTATTAAGGTTAAATTTGAAAACAGTCTTGCGGGGGGGATCCCTAGAGTTAGATTTGTGTGGATTTTAAAAAATAAAGGAGAGTGTTATCTCTTGCCTACTAAAAATCTGTAAAACATTAAAGCAATACTTAGTGTATAAATTCCAAAGGAAAATAGTGTCCTGTGATCTTGGAAATCTAAGTAGACATGGTATGAAAAAAAAAGTAAGCTACAGGAATAAAATTACAAAAAAATGCCCTTGGATAAGGCAGAGCAACAGAAAGATCAGAAATTGAGAGAAGAATGACCCTTTTTTGAGAAAAGTTTCAGAGAGAAACTAGTTTTGAGAGTAAATTTGTATACCTTATATACAAACCTGTTAGTTTTTACATGTGTAAAAGGCAGAAAACCTATTGCATTACATTATTCTTTTCAACAAAGCTGCCCATTATAATTGTGATTATAGAAAGTAAAAAATAGCCCATATCTAAGAAAATGTTAAGATAGGAAGAGTCAGGTTACTTTTAAAATGAGATGTAAATATTTGAATAGATAATTATGACAGTAAAATATTCACTGGCACTACATGATTAGATGTCTGTTGCACCAAATTTGTGGGAATAAAAATAGAAGGAGATATGGCCCTATTCTTGGGTATCTCAAATAAAATCTATGAATAAACAACTTGAAAACAATACATCTATTCCAAATGATAGCATATGTGAAAGATATTACAAACCAGTGCCATAGGTATTCAGAGAAATAGAAAACTGATGTGGCAAGCAAAACTTTCCAGAATGGGAAAGAATAGAGAAGAAGAAATTCAGGCAATGGAGAGATTCTTCTAAATGTACATGTTCTATAAAACTTACTTTAACAATGGATAAGTAGTATCATTGTATTCAAAAATTAAAATAAATTAGAAATAGTTGAAATAAAATCACTAATAGGATTTATAGAATATGATTGCCTGAGAAATAAAAAGAGCTATAAGTAATTATATTACATGCGTATTTTTGGCATCAAATGTGCATTAATTAGCACAGTAAATATGGAAGTTTAAATTTATGAATTCTATAGAGAGACAAAATGATCAAGTCTCAGTGTCCTAAATTTCCCCTCCATTTCACTCCCAATATATCTTGTCATTCACTAAAACACATGATATGACTCCTCATAATAAAGCATTAGCAAATAAAAAAGATCCCATCACCAGAGATTCTCTCAGTTTTAAGCTTTAGCTGTGAGAAAAGAATAATTGAACAGACTTTATACTCAGGCCATTGTGAATCTCCTAGGTAAACTCTGAGGGTATGGTAACACGATAAAAATACACTCCCTAGAAGGAAGTCTAGTTGACTGCAGTAGTTAAATGGAGCTCTAATGATTATTCAGCATGTCTTATAAAAAGGTCCAAAGTAGTTGACAAACTCTTTTTCATTTTTTTTTCCCTCACTTAAGTGGAACACAAGGAGGTGCAAACCTGCAAAAGCCACTGAACATAGTTCTTATTAACCAACATTAACTGCCTGCTTTGGGAATCGAGTCCTGGTTCTCAAAAGCAAATAATAAAAAGTAAATTTCATCACATAGGGATCTTTTTTTTTTTTTTTTTTTGGTTGGGTTTCTAAGTGTAGGGAGGAGATTAAACAAAATGGCCTTAAAGGCCACAAATATCCAACAGAGAAGGCTTGCTTCCTAGGATTCAAATCTATTGCACGAACTGTTTTCTTATTTTTCCAGAAACGGCTTGCTTCTGATCTCTAAAAACTGGCTGTTTGCTCTTAGTCTCTCATTGCACACCAGCCTTTTATAATAACTCTAATTAGTTTCACTGTTTTTCTGAGTGAAGAAAACTCTCCCCTGTCATTTCAGTGAAATCTCAGATAAAGCATTCATGTTATTTTGATAATTGGTATATGTGATTTTTCAGCACTCACATGAAATATATTAAAGTTTAGATAACATTATAAACAGATACATTATGATGGATTCTCTGTGATGTCAGTCCACTGATGAAATATCCATTAGGCATGTATCAATAATATAATAATAAATATGAAATCTAGTTGGCATTATTAGACCTCAAAAGTGGACCACCAAAATAATTGCTTGTATCCTTGCTCCTTATTAACTTATCATGAGAGAGTTAATTGTCAATCAATTATTATGAAATGGTGAAGTGGGATAACCCATATAATTGTCAACTTGGTTGTCTGTAATCATCATACTCAGGAAGCAAAACTTTCAGGACCAGACTTCAGTAATCTAGTAGTCTAAGTCTAGAAACTGGATTAATCAATATTTGTACTGGTGTGCAATTTCTTTTAGTGTTTCCTTCCTACCTCCTTGTTTTACTTGCCATCTAACTACCAATTCTGATCCTTCATGGAAATTAACTAACAATATTTTAGGCATAAGCAAGTAGAACTGTATAAAATATAACAGATTCAGTTCAGTTCAGTCCCTCAGTCGTGTCCGACTCTTTGTGACCCCATGAATCACAGCACGCCAGGCCTCCCTGTCCACAGATTAACTCTGCTGAATAACTTTGAGCACATACTTTCATTTTGTCCACCCTAGCAAGACCTCCTATAAGTTCTAAGTTTCACTACAGAAAAATACTTTATCTTCTCACAAGTTATCAAATACCATGTTGATCTGAAACTAAATTACTTTATTATGCTCATAAGAATCCTAACAAAGAAAGCTGTCCGTAGTTATATCTGAGATTTCAAACTCAAATGCCTACTCAGGCCAGAAAGTTAATTAAAATGAGTGAAGTTACTCAGAGGTAGACCATCATAAACTGGACAAACATGACATCCATCTAAAAGAAGAAGACACCACTTAGTGATAGCTTATTGTTTTCAGAAGAGCATTGAGCCCAGACCAGCCAAATCTTTTTGATGTTTCAAGAGAAACCAGAATTCTAGATTTTTATGGGGGAAAAAAAACTCATGATTTAAAAATTTTGGCATCGATTTAAACATATTTAAAATGCTATGAAAGTAAAAATAAATACATCTGCTTCCTGATTAGCCCAGTTTAGATCTCTAAATTAAATAACAATGCACTTCAACTGGAAAAAGGTCATATTTGACTCTCCAATGTTATTATAGACTATTATCATTCTTATCCCTTTTCCTTTTAGAAAGTTATCTTAATTTTATTTCTCTCATACAGTTTTTTATTTTATGTATCTTTTCATCATTTAATTCACAATGAAACATGAGTGAATTAGACTTAAGAAGGATAATGGTAGGGAATACTCATCTGCACAATAGTAAGAGTGGTTAAATGCTTTTTTAGCCTAATTATCTTCTATCATCTAACTTTAGATTTTCCACCCTTACTCTAAAGTAAACCTCAACGAAAGTACAGATTCATCCTGTCTCTTGTTAACTGAATAGAACTAAAGATCAGAGATCCATTGCTACAACTAAGAAGGCAATTTAAACCCCTAGTATATCTCAATAAAACTAGCAACACAGAATAAACATATACATATATACCTACACACATACATACATACAAACCTCAGGATATCAGTTGAAAAACATTTGAATTCTTATCTCTACTATCATTCAAAACCTATATATAGACATTCACAAATCTGATCTATGGATTACATCATGTCTAAGATGCCCAGATATCAATCCACTTTTCTCAGCAGTCCTTTCTGCTATCAGATAAGACAATGGATGGAAGGAGAGTAGGCCCCCTAATAAATGCTCAGGATTTTGATTACAAAGAATAAGGATATTTTCCTGATAAGAAAAGAGTCAAACACAGTGGAAGAATTAATTATTTTGCTGTAATGAAAGAATTAATAAATAATTTGGATCATATTGTGGACTTTTCATAATACATGAAATCAAACTGGTTGGCTTAAGAAAAATCTTTTATCTTGGTTGGGGAGTCCCGGGAATCATGGCATCACAAGACACAAGAATTAAGAGACACAAAAGCAAATCAATCACTAACCAAGAGAATGAGGTGAATGTGCTGCCCCCAGATCAGTTCAGTTCAGTCGCTCAGTCACGTCTGACTCTCTGCGACCCCATGAACCGCAGCACGCCAAGCCTCCCTGTCCATCACCAACGCCCGGAGTCCACCCAAACCCATGTCCACTGAGTCGGTGATGCCATCCAAATATCTCATCCTCTGTTGTCCCCTTCTCCTCCTGCCTTCAATCTTTCCCAGCATCAGGGTCTTTTCCAGTGAGTCAACTCTTCGCATGAGGTGGCCAAAGTACTGGAGTTTCAGTTGTAGCATCAGTCCTTCCA
This sequence comes from Moschus berezovskii, assembly GCF_049115385.1. Lineage (NCBI taxonomy): Eukaryota > Metazoa > Chordata > Mammalia > Artiodactyla > Moschidae > Moschus > Moschus berezovskii. The sequence goes on from NC_142461.1 coordinate 98,240,951, forward strand.
ATGAACACCCAGGATCGATCTCCTTTAGAATGGACTGGCTGGATCTCCTTGAAGTCCAACAGACTCTCAAGAGTCTTCTCCAACACCATAGTTCAAAAGCATCAATTCTTCAGCACTCAGCTTTCTTTATAATCCAACTCTCACATCCATACATGACCACTGGAAAAACCATAGCCTTGACTAGATGAACATTTGTTGGCAAAGTAATGTCTCTGCTTTTTAACATATTATCAAGGTTGGTCATAGCTTGTCTTAGAAGGAACAAGTGTCTTTTAATTTCATGGCTGCAGTCACCATCTGCAGTGATTTTGGAACCCCCAAAAATAAAGTCTGCTACTGTTTCCACTGTTTCGCCATCTATTTGCCATGAAGTGATTGGACTGAATGCCATGATCTTAGTTTTCTGAATGTTGAGTTTAAGCCAACTTTTGCACTCTCCTCTTTCACTTTCATTAAGAGGCTCTTAAGTTCTTCTTCACTTTCTGCCAAAAGGGTAGTGTTATCTGCATATCTGAGGTTATTAATATTTCTTCCAGGAATCTTGATTCCAGCTTGTGCTTCACCCAGCCCAGCATTTCTCATGATGTACTCTGCTTATAAGTTAAATAAGTAAGGTGAAAATATACAGCCTTGATGTACTCCTTTACCTATTTGGAACCAGTCTGTTGTTCCATGTCCAGTTCTAACTGTTGCTTCCTGACCTGCATATAGATTTCTCACGACATGGCCCAATATAATTAAGAGACAACATATAATATTCTTTAGTTGAACCTGACAAAATATAAGAACTTAGTGAGGAATTATTGATTCATAAGAATAGAAAATTACAGACTAACAGATTTTACCTACATAGATACAAACATTCTTAGCAAATTTTTAATGAATTTAATTCAATAATCAATAAAAAGTTTTACATATCATGGTAAAGTATAGTTTACTGCAGGAATGCAAGGTTTATTTAATACTGGAAAACCAATGTAATTCACCATACTAACAGAAAAAAAAAAAAAGAAATGACATCTCAAAAAATCAGAAAATGCATTTAATAAAGCTCAATACTCATTCTATTAAGCATTCTCAGAATAAAAAGAATAGAAAAAAACCTTCTCAGCATGTTAAAAGGCAACTATTATGACAATATTTATAATTTATACTATAACCTAATAATATTAGAAGCAACCTAAATGCTCATCCATGGAGCATTGATTGAAATAATATGGTATATTCAAAAAAACAACTGCTCCCTTTTGAACATTAGCTGGATATAGAAACTAGCTTCCAAATGATAGAATAAAGGAAGGAAAAAAGTGACTGTTAAGCACTACCTTAATCAAGTAATCAAATTAATTAGTGATTAAAGCCTTTGACTGTGTGGTAAACTGTGGAACATTCTGAGAGATGGGAATACCAGACCACCTGACCTGCCTCTTGAGAAACCTCTATGCAGGTCAGGAAGCAACAGTCAAAACTGTACATGGAACAACAGACTGGTTTAAAAAGGAAAAGGAGTACATCCAGGTTGTATATTGTCACCCTGCTTATTTAACTTATATGCAGAGTACATCATGAGGAACGCTGGGCTGAAAGAAGCACAAGCTGGAATCAAGATTGCCGGGAGAAATATCAATAACCTCAGATATGCAGATGACACCACCCTTATGGCAGAAAGTGAAGAGGAACTCAAAAGCCTCTTGATGAAAGTGAAAGAGGAGAGTGAAAAGGTTGGCTTGAAGCTCAACATTCAGAAAACAAAGATCATGGCATCTGGTCCCATCACTTCATGGGAAATAGATGAGGAAACAGTGGAAACAGTGTCAGACTTTATTTTGGGGGGCTCCAAAATCACTGCGGATGCTGATTGCAGCCATGAAATTAAAAGACGCTTACTCCTTGGAAGGAAAGTTATGACCAACCTAGATAGCACATTAAAAAGCAGAGACGTTACTTTGCCAACCAAGGTCCGTCTAGTCAAGGCTATGGATTTTCCCATGGTTATGTATGGATATGAGAGTTGGACTGTGAAGAAAGCTGATCGCTGAAGAATTGATGCTTTTGAACTGTGGTGCTGAAGGAGATCAATCCTGGGTGTTCATTGGAAGGATTGATGCTAAAGCTGAAACTGCAATACTTTGGCCACCTCTTGTGAAGAGTTGACTCACTGGAAAAGACTCTGATGCTTGGAAGGATTGGGGGCGGGAGGAGAAGGGGACGACAGAGAATGAGATGGCTGGATGGCATCACCAACTCGATGGACATGAGTTTGAGTGAACTCTGGGAGTTAGTGATGGACAGGGAGGCCTGGCGTGCCGTGATTCATGGGGTTGAAAGAGTTAGACTCGACTGAGCGACTGAACTGAACTGAACTGAAGTCAGGTTGATAACAAGTCCCTCATTATGATGCAATGAAAGGGGAACCTAAACTTTGTGGTATTCTTCCCCCAAACCCATAACCTCAGTCTAATCATTAGACAAAACCAACGTGATGGCTAACCCATAAAATACCTAACCAACGCATCTCAAAAGTGCCAAGGTGAGAAAAAAAAGGAAAAACTAAGAAATTGTCGGAGAGCAGATGAGACTAAGGAGATATGATAACCAAAAGCAATGTAGTGTTTTTTCCATGGGATCTTAGAACCAAAAAAGGACATTAGTGGGAAAACTAGTAAAATTCTAAAGTTTAGTTAACAGTAAGGCACTAACGTTGGTTTCCTGGTTTTGACAAATGTACCACAGTAATATGAGATTTTAACCTTAGGGGAAAATTAGTGATGGGTGTATGGAAACGCTGTACTATTTTTGCAGATCTTCTATAAATCTATATTTTGTCAAAATGAAAATTAGTTTTTTTAAAAAAAATTTAAGCAGATAAGTGTGTGTAATATAATAGCTTTGTGAGGAAATAAGAACATAAATTATTTTCTCTTATTTACAAAAAAGTAAAAATAACTAGAATTTGATAACAAGAGCTTCTTATAGAAATGGGTAGCACTGGAGTGGATGGATATGCAAGGGAGCAAGATTTCCTGAATATATCACTTTCTATTGTTTTGATATTTTGAAGCACATAAATGTCTTACATATCTAAAACACAGAATTAAAACAAAAAGAATAAAAACATTGAATACAACAGAAACAAATGATCCTAAGGTAACCTTCCTGGATCACTTTGCACTAAATCCTGAAGAAACAAAAGAATTCAGAATGTAGGTATCCTGCTAGACAACTGAACTCTAAAGGATCAGCTATCAAGAGGAACAGAGTGGGAGGGTGGGGGAAGAACAGAGGTAGTGTGGCTGTTCCAAAGGACATTTGAGAGACATAAGTATCAATCACAATGTGAAACCCTAATCGGATCCTGAATCAAAAGGAAAAATCAGCTATATGAAATATTTTGAAGATATGGGAAAATTTAGTATTTAGTGTGGTCTGTATGGTGTTCTATAAGTAATGGTGATGTTCTTGGGTGTGATGAGCATGTATGTTTGCCAGAAGATGTCCCTGTTCTTGGCAGATACATGATGAAGTTTTAGGCATGAGGTATCATGATGGCTGAAATCTACTTCCGAATGATTTGGCAAAAGGGAATTGTATGTCTATTTATAGAGAGAGGGGGATCAGACTCGGCAAGATGCTAACAGTTGGTAAATCTAGGTGTGGGATACACTGGTGTTCATTATACTGTTTTTTTCTGACGTTCCTATAGACTTGTCATTTTTAAAATACAAATTAAATTTCAGAGTCAGATTACTGTTTTTACCTTCTTTTTCCTTCTGATGAGCATGCTCCATCAGGCTAGGCACTTTGCAATTTTGTCATCTACTCTATACTCATTTTATCTATAGTTTTTTACCTATTCATGTTTTCTATGTCTCTTATTAATTTTGCTAATTTGAATTCTTCAGAGATCATCTATGTATGTCACCCATATTTTCAAATTCTTTCAATTTAGTTCATTTCAGTAGCTCAGTCATGTCCGACTCTTTGCGACCCCATCACAGCACGCCAGGCCTCCCTCTCCATCACCAACTTCCAGAGTTCACTCAAACTCATGTCCATCGAGTCGGTGATGCCATCCAGCCATCTCACTCTCTGTCGTCCCCTTCTCCTCCTGCCCCTAATCCTTCCCAGCATCAGAGTCTTTTACAGTTTCAAATTCTTAAGCACTTTTCAAATCTTAAAAGCACATATATGGAGTGTTGTGTAAGTTATTGACATCCCACCCAAAGAATGTTTCAGTTCCTTTCATATTTGTCATTTTGTTGTTTGATTCTCACACAAAAGCTAACTAGAGAAACAGACATGAGCAATATTGGCCCAACGTAGTCAGTTTCAGTTAATGCACTACATATGGACTATAGCAGCACCAGTTAGTAAGGAAAAAGTAGTGGTCATAACTCTTCGATTTATGAAAGGAAAAGTGGAGTTTCATATCGTTAACCATTAAATATACTAATGAATGCTTATGATTTTAACCTCTTTTTTTCTTACATGCTTTTCTTTCTCATGTATTCAAAACTACAGGATACAGAGTCAAACCCATACACACTGGTCACAGGCCAGTGACACTGCTGGGATATCTGGCAGAACCAAAGGCTAATCACACAGCAGGAAAAGATTTCCTCAAATGCAAGATGTTTTCCTAAGTGCAGCCTGGCATTTGGGAGACTCTTTCTAACCATGACTTTCTTCTTTTTAAGTTGATTCTCTATACAGTAAATATTGAAGACTTGCTATCTGAGTTATAAAGAAATTGAAGACAATTTTTTTAATGTCTCAGCCTTGAAATATTAAAACTGAAAACTTTGCCAAACATGTACTTTAAGGCCAGCTCATGTGTCCATCCATAATACAAAATGAATATTCACCTGGACTTTTTAATGTCTTTGATATGATTCCCTAGAAATCATCTCAAGATTATTCAGAGAGCTAAATACTTCTCCAATATTTTAAGCTCTTCTTAGTTTTACTAGAAGAGGATGATAATTTAAAGAGTTCTAAAGGTGAATTTGGGGAACTAAAATCTCATGCTAGGGTGAGTTTCTAACTGCATGGACTCTGTGAGCTAAACTCCTAAATCTGCTGCTTCATAGCCACATGGTGGTGTGGGTTTCACTTTTTGGCCTTATTTCCTAATCTCTAGGACAGAGTGTGAATTTAACTCAGATGACCATTCATTATATCTACTACTGTGGGCAAGAAACCCTTAGAAGAAATGGAGTAGCCATCATGGTCAACAAAATAGTCCGAAATGCAGTACTTGGATGCAATCTCAAAAACGACAGAATGATTTCTATTCGTTTCAAAGGCAAACCATTCAATATTACAGTAATCCAAACCTATGCCCCAACCAGTAATGCTGAAGAAGCCGAAGCTGAACAGTTCTATGAAGACCTACAAGACCTTTTAGAACTAACACCCAAAAAAGATGTCCTTTTCATTATAGGGGACTGGAATGCAAAAGTAGGAAGTCAAGAAACACCTGGAATAACAGGCAAATTTGGCCTTGGAGCATGGAATGAAGCAGGGCAAAGGCTAACAGAGTTTTGCCAAGAGAACGCACTGGTCATAGCAAACACCCTCTTCCAACAACACAAGACAAGACTCTACACAGGGACATCACCAGATGGTCAACACCGAAATCAGATTGATTATATTCTTTGCAGCCAAAGATGGAGAAGCTGTATACAGTTAGCAAAAACAAGACCAGGAGCTGACTGTGGCTCAGATCATGAACTCCTTATTGCCAAATTCAGACTTAAATTGAAGAAAGTAGGGAAAACCATTAGACCATTCATATATGACCTAAATCAAATCCCTTATGATTATACAGTGGAAGTGAGAAATAGATTTAAGGGACTAGATCTGATAGATAGAGTGCCTGATGAACTCTGGATGGAGGTTCCTGACATTGTACAGGAGACAGGGACCAAGACCATCCCATGGAAAAGAAATGCAAAAAAGCAAAATGGCTGTCTGAGGAGGCCTTACAAATAGCTGTGAAAAGAAGAGAAGCAAAAAGCAAAGGAGGAAAGGAAAGATATAAGCATCTGAATGCAGAGTTCCAAAGAAGAGCAAGGAGAGAGAAGAAAGCCTTCCTCAGAGATCAACGCAAAGAAATAGAGGAAAGCAACAGAATAGGAAAAACAAGAGATCTTTTCAAGAAAATTAGAGATATGAAGGGAACATTTCATGCAAAGATGGGCTTGATAAAGGACAGAAATGGTATGGACCTAACAGAAGCAGAAGATATTAAGAAGAGGTGGCAAGAATACACAGAAGAACTGTACAAAAAAGATCTTCATGATGAAGATAATCACAATGGCGTGATCACTAATCTGGAACCAGACATCTTGGAATGTGAAGTCAAGCAGGCCTTAGAGAGCATCACCACAAACAAAACTAGTGGAGGTGATGGAATTCCAATTGAGCTATTTCAAATCTTGAAAGATGATGCTGTGAAAGTGCTGCACTCAATATGCCAGCAGATTTGGAAAACTCAGCAGTGGCCACAGGACTGGAAGAGGTCAGTCTTCATTCCAATCCCAAAGAAAGGCAATGCCAAAGAATGCTCAAACTACCGCACAATTGCACTCATCTCACACCCTAGTAAAGTCATGCTCAAAATTCTCCAAGCTAGGCTTCAGCAATATGTGAACTGTGAACTTCCAGATGTTCAAGTAGGTTTTAGAAAAGGCAGAGGCACCAGAGATCAAATGTCCAACATCTGCTGGATCATGGAGAATGCAAGAGAGTTCCAGAAAAACATCTATTTCTGCGTCATTGACTATGCCAAAGCCTTTGACTGTGTGGATCACAATAAATTGTGGAAAATTCTGAAAGAGATGGGCATACCAGACCACCTGACCTGCCTCTTGAGAAACCTCTATGCAGGTCAGAAAGCAAGAGTTAGAACTAGACATGGAACAACAGACTGGTTCCAAATAGGAAAAGGAGTACATCAAGGTTGTATATTGTCACCCTGCTTATTTAACTTATATGCAGAGTACATCATGAGGAACACTGGGCTGGAAGAAGCACAAGCTGGAATGAAGATTGCCAGGAGAAATATCAATAACCTCAGATATGCAGATGACACCACCCTTATGGCAGAAAGTGAAAAGGAACTCAAAGGCCTCTTGATTAAAGTGAAAGAGGAGAGTGAAAAGGTTGGCTTGAAGCTCAATATTCAGAAAACGAAGATCATGGCATCTGGTCCCATCACTTCATGGGAAATAGATGGGGAAACAGTGGAAACAGAGTCAGACTTTATTTTTTGGGGCTCCAAAATCACTGCAGATGCTGATTGCAGCCATGAAATTAAAAGACGCTTACTCCTTGGAAGGAAAGTTATGACCAACCTAGATAGCATATTAAAAAGCAGAGACATTACTTTGCCAACCAAGGTCCGTCTAGTCAAGACTATGGTTTATCCCGTGGTCATGTATGGATGTGAGAGTTGGACTGTGAAGAAAGCTGATCGCCGAAGAATTGATGGTTTTGAACTGTGGTGCTGGAGAAGACTCTTGAGAGTCCCTTGGACTGCAAGGAGATCCAACCAGTCCATTCTAAAGGAGATCAATCCTGGGTGTTCATTGGAAGGATTATGCTAAAACTTAAACTCCAATACTTGGCCACCTCATGCGACGAGTTGACTCACTGGAAAAGAGTCTGATGCTAGGAGGGATTAGGGGTAGGAGGAGACGGGGCGACAGAGAATGAGATGGCTGGATGGCATCACCGACTCGATGGACATGAGTTTGAGTGAATTCTGGGAGTTGGTGATGGACAGGGAGGCCTGGTGTGCTGTGGTTCATGGGGTCGCAAAGAGTCGGACACGACTAAGCGCCTGAACTGAACTGAACTGAACTGAGGACAGAGTGAGAAAATCCTACAACATGGGACTCTAACAGAATAACCAGAAAACTGGAGACAAGGTGGGCTAAGCAGAAATTAAACTGATACTGGATAAAATATAACAAGCGTATTTTAAAATGGATCTCCCAGGAGAAAAAAAGGGAAAAATCTCAAAAGACAGAAACAAAAGGGAAAATGAAGCCATAGCAATAATGCCATGTATGGTTCTGCCATGACTCTTTTTATTTAATTTTTTATCTTTATGTAATTTTTAAAGGTTACTTTCCATTTACAGCTATTATAAAACATTGGCTATATTGCCTGTGCTGTACATTACATCCTTGAGCCTATCTTGCAGCCAGTAATTTGTATCTCCCACTTCCTCACCCCTATATTGCCCTTCCTCCACTCCCCACTGGTAAGCACTAGTTTGTTCTCTATTTCTATGAGTCGGTTTCTTTTTGATATATTCACTAATTTGTTGTATTATTTTTTTTTTTTTTTTAGATTTTACATATAAGTGATACCATACAGTATTTGTCTCTCTCTTTTTTTTTTTTTCACTTAGCATAGGATACCATATCTCCTCAGTGGGGAAATGAGGTTATCAAAATTGCTTATAAACAAGAGTTCAGATTAACTACAATTTTGAGAAAGGATTGGGGCTATAAGAGGCTTGAAATTAGAAAGGGCACCCCTTAATTACTGAAACCTTCAAAAGACTCTGTCTTCAGTACAAAGATCTCAGAGGGGAAGAAAATCTGTCTACCTACTAAGGGGAAATGAAGTTTGTTTCTATCTAAACTTTAGGTGAGAAACAAAGTCCCACGCTGAGAATATGAAAACAGATTTTACTTTTCAGAGGTTTAGAACTAAATATCTAGTATATGCATAGTATAGTCAAATTTATATTTAATATTTAGAATAATAATTGAGTAAGTCAAAATTTGGACTTCCCCAGTGGCTCAGTGGTAAAGAATCTATCTGCAATGCAGGAGTTGCAGGAGATGCAGTTTTGATCCCTAGGTCAGGAAGATCCCCTGGAGAAAGGCATGGCAACCCATTCAAGTATTCTTGCCTGGAGAATCACATGGACAGCAGCCTGGCAGGCTACAGTCTATAGGGCTGCAAAGAGTTGGACACAACTGAAGCAACTTAGCACACACACAAGCAAAGCAAAATTTAGGAACACAAAT